>NC_044322.1:5244537-5553912 GCF_007399415.2 Gopherus evgoodei
CGTATTAAGCCAATCTCATTATTTCATGGGCCCAGCTCAAGGTGTTTGAAGCCCAGGCCCCTGTGCTGAGCCACAGTCCTGGTTTTTCTTCCCTTTCTGGAAGCACGGCCATAAGGCAAGCGTAAATTATTCAAGGAAACTAAATGTGAATCATCATCCTAAGCAGGAGCAGCTCTCCTGCTCCGTGCTGTATATATTGGTGTTTATTTTATTGTCATTTATTATAAATGCCTCTCCCAAATTCCAGGCACTTCTACATTGTTCAGACATAGGCAACCCAGAGAAAATTCTAGAAGGCTCAATTGCTACTTAACACCATGAATAAAATCTTCCCTTCCCAGCCCCATCAGACCCCAATGGGCCACTGGATAGGGGATGGGCTTACATATGTGCTTAAATGCTTGCTGCATTGCAGCCTTGCAGCAGTCATTTCTGGCCGCCACACAATGCTCTGTCTATCCTCCATGCCAAGTTTCTTGCCTGCCATCACTGTGGGATTTAAATTGCACCTCAGTGATTAGCATGATACAGATATAGTCAGATCAATGGGTGGCATTATCATGACAGAGATCCATGCAAAAAAAAAAAAAAAAAGGGACCAGAGCTGCAGCCTGAATCTGGTCCAAACAATTCAAAGTTAAGTCCTTCCACACCATCTGGATTCTGGCTGTGGACATAGTGGCAGCAGAAGTGCAGCAAGCGTTCACTGTGCAATCACCCTCCCAGGGAAACTCGTTAGCTGTGGTGTTTCTTTATTTCCCATTTAAGTAACTTGTTCTGTCAGTTTCTGACTGGAAATTGCCCTCTCCTCCTGCTTTCGTAATTTGCATTTGGATGTACAATTTCATCAATTGCCAGGGATTGCATTTTTAACCTTGCAGTTCACCTCTCTGATGCTGCAGTCCTGCCTTTCAGTCTGCCAAGCCCCAAACAACAGGACACAATGCATGACAAAGACCCAGCACGAGAGGAACCAAAACAATTATTCATGAGGGAAACTTGAAATGTTGTGAGATCCTTCCACAAAAGGAACGAACTCCATAAACCTCCGTTCCATGTGTGACACTGGCACCAGCTCACGCCAAGGACCCTAGACCTCACTGTACACTGATCACTCCCTAGCTGGAAACCAGTCTGGCTCCCCTGTGTGAGTATTGTTAAAATAGATATTAGATTCAGGGAGCTGTGTTTAGGGTTTGCACTTTATGGAATGTTTAAGGTGCTGCCTGCATTAACCTCACTTAATTACCTTATAACATGGGATATAGATATTATACACGTTTGCTTTTTAACTATAAAAGTGTTTGCTAAGAAACTGGAAACCACCATAGTCAGGAGAGAAGCATCACCAAGGGTGAAATACTAGTTTACCACAAGCGATGTCCTCTCCTGCCCAACAAAAGAAGGCCCATAAACACCAGAGGAACCACTGTGGAACATCAGTGGACAAGACTTTACTGATTGCTCCGCCCACACCCAGGAAGAGGGGATGTGCACAAACCCTCTCCCATCAGTTTGAACTCTGGGGGAAGGGAATCCCTGAGCAGAAAGAGCCATATCAGTATCCTGCTTGGAATGTGGAAAGGGCAATATTTCTAAGCATAAGCAAAGGATAGCAAACTTGCTTGGGTGGCAAGATAGACGGGAGCATCCAAGGGGACTGTCTGACTCGATGCTAAGGTTATTGTAGTGCTTGAGGAGTTCACACCTGAACCTTCCTTGGTGAAATCGAAGTATGGAACACCATCAGTTTGGGGTTTTGTGCCCACATTCATGAGCCACTCCAGGCAGCTTGACATGTTTCTGCATTTCTGATGTAAACAGTTTCCAACAAGAGAAAGTGAAGGGGCATCAAGTGTGTGTACAAATACAGGCCATTTGGGGACTAAGATGCCTCATGTCCTTTGAAATGAGATGTCTGGGTATAATAATTGGGCTAAATCAATGAGCCCAATTCATCCCTGGTGTTGCTGCACTGACATCAGTGGAGTTTTGACTGAGACCAATTAACTTTTAGACTGGAGAATGGCATATTCCCGCTATGAAAGAGTGACGAAAATAACAGGCTTTTTCTGTCCGGCATGTTCAGTGCTGCTGTTTCCTTTACTTTCGTAAATGCTTGTACATCAAATCCAAAGAGCAAAGTCGTTAGCAGCTGCTGCAGCATCTAGCACTTATTTTATGTCAGACAACAAGGATCCAAATTCTGCCCTACGGGATGCGGATGTAAATGCAGAGTAATTCCAATAGGGTCATGCCAAATTTACACTGGTGTAAACCAACATCTGAATCTAGCCCAAGGCATCCAGCTGAAATATATGCCAGCCTCTTTGGCTTTGCCAGAAAGGTTTTTTTGTGTTATTATCTTGACTGCCTAGCAGATAAGGGAGAAGTACATTAAAAATGGAGACATAAGAATTTTGCACAGCTGGTACATTTAAATATAATCTTCTAGGCCATAAATCAAAATTTAATCTGACAAAAGGTACAACTCAATTCCTCATCAATCCGCCTTCCTAGGTTACACATGAATGTAAAGGACTCCTTGATTTACTCGGGCTGTGAGAAGCTGAACTGTGTTCTTTTAATAGCTGATTCTTTTATCCATCAATTCTCCATTCCCAATGTCTGTTCCCAAGCAGTTGATTAGAATTTATTGAGATCGCTACTTCACTGCAAAGCAGACCCATTTCCCATTACAGTTCTTACACAGTGGTTTTTGAGTGAAATAGGAATATTTATCAGCCCAAAAATATATAGACTTTGCACTTCAGATAATAAGACAAGGCCATTTTGAGTCTTTTCATTCCTTTGATGCTAACATAACAGCACCAGCTTCTCTGATAAACTGAAAGCAATGGTCCTCTCCCTAACTTGACAGTACTTAAAACTTTTTCTGGAGAAGGGGCCCCACCATAATTGGGAGTTAGGTCAAATTCCCAGGCCCCACAGATATTTTGCCCCGAACAATATTTTGTAGCAGAACAAAGGCAGAATTAAACTAGTCCACCTGCAAAGTTTGATAGCACCCATAGCAGCTCTAATTAGGCAGAGGATTGGGAGTTTAGGACTGGAAATAAGGTGCAAATTACCCTCACTGTTAAAAATTAAGCACAGGAACAATTTACACAAGGTTGTGGCGGATTCTCCATCACTGGCCATTTTTAAAAAAAAGACTGGCTTTTTTTTAAGAGATATAATTAGTTCATCAAGAATTATGTTGGGGCAGTTCTCTGGCCTGTGCTATACAGGAGGGCAGATTAGATGATCACAAGGGTCCCTTCTGGTCTTGGAATCTATGACTACCCTGCAGTGAAATCAACGGGACTATTCACGTAGCAAGGTACTGTTTGGATATAGGTATTCAGGCCTGTCTGCAAAGGCCTATACTTTAAGAATTTATGTGTATTCTTATCACTTAGCTAGTTATAGAGGTTTAAAAGAAAGAATCAAAATCACTGCCTGCCAGTGTAAGGGCCTTCTCTTACTGTGAGGCCTTGTTCTTTGGCTAAGCAGCAGAGGCAACCATAAGCTGGGAAGTGAACGGTCATATCCTCACATTCCAAACTAGTCACATTGAAATAAGGCAATCTGGGGCTGTTAGGAAGGTGATCCGACCTATCACCTCCAGGGAAAGGGAAAAGCCTAGAAGATGTAAAAGGAAACTTAGTTTGATAGCATCTTGTCAGGCAAGAACTCACTTATCAATAGCTGGGATGTGAAATCCTGTAGTCTCCACTTCCCTACTGTTTGTCTGTATAATCTCTGTCTGGTTCTGTGATTGTTTCTGTCTGCAGTCTAATTAATTTAGTTGGGTGTAAGCCAATTAAGGTGGTGGGATATAATTGGTTAAATAATCATGTTACAATATGTTAGGATTGGTTAGTTAAATTTCAGTAAAATGATTGGTTAAGGAATAGCTAAGCAGAACTCAAGTTTTATTATATAGTCTGCAGTCAATCAGGAATTAAAGGGGGGGAATGGGAACAGGGAATGGGGGTGCGGGAATTGGAATCATGTTTCGCTAAGGGGGGTAAATGGGAACAGGGACACAGGCAGAGCTGGGAAGGGGGACACTAAGGAAGGAAACTGGAATCATGCTTGCTGGAAGTTCACTCCAATAAACATCGAATTGTTTGCACCTTTGGACTTCGGGTATTGTTGCTCTCTGTTCACGCGAGAAGGACCAGGGAAGTGAGCGGGTGAAGAATAAGCCCTCTAACAGGCACTACTCACTAGGAAGCAATGAAGGGTCCTATGGCACCTTATAGACTAACAAATGTATAAGCTTTCATCAGACATAGTGGGTATTCACCCATGAAAGCTCATGCTCCAATACATCTGTTAGTCTATAAGGTGCCACAGGACTCTGTTGCTTTTTACAGATCCAGACTAACACGGCTACCCCTCTGATACACTACTTACCAGGAGTAAAGATAGCAGAATCATTCCTATAACCTTGATGTGCCTCAATGGTCTAGCCATAAAAGGCCTGATCCTGTAACAGGTATGCCCAAATTAAAGGCTGGGAAGCACTTGATAGGCTCCACAGATCCAGCTGCCAAGCTGCATTAAAACAAATACATTAAATATTTTCCCAATGTTACTTTTCTACAGAAGCAAATGCTGTAGCTGAGCTGTGGATGTAATGTGATCACCTCGTTCCCAGCCCTAAGGCGTGGCCCACACTCTGACATTTCAGAGAACTCTGCTGTAACATAACTGGGGATCCTCAAAGCAACCAGACAAATTATCTGTCAGCAACTTGCCGTTGGCTGTTAGAGGACAATCTAGTGGGTGAGGTGCAAGACTTAATTCAGCGAAGTCCCATGGCCCATGTTATGCAGGAGGTCAGACCAGAGGATCACAGTGGTCCATCGTAACTTTATAAAACTGTATCTATGAAGAGTTGGCATCAGGAAATTTAATCAAGAAAGAAGAAATCCTTAGCCTCATTCTTCACCATCTTCCACCCTGTGTATTACCTTGGGCAAGTCACTTAACCTTTGCCTCCACTTCCCGATGGGCAAAACCTACTAACTGCTCAGAAGTGCTGGGATGCTTCTTCGTGAATGTTTGTGAAACACCAATGTCTTAAATTAAATATAAATGCAAATTAGGAATAATTTCATAATCCTTGGTGAGGAAACTGTAACATGCCAATAGTTTATGATTGTCTTTCCACCTCTCATTTCCACACGTCCCTCAGTCTCTCTGTAATTTGCTTTGCTCGTTCTTGCCCATATGCCTTACCTCCCTCTTTCTGGACTCTTCCTCCCTTCCAACCTTTCTTCCTTTCCTCATCAACATGCTGCGAGTCAGAAACGCTTCACTCCCCTGCTGAAGCGCTTCCCCTGCACTTCCTGCAGTGCGTGACATTGACATAGGGTCCCCTGATCCCCATCCATTTTACTGCCAGCAGGGGCCACGGCAGGGGAAGCACTTTGATGCAAGAGCACAGGACACCCGTCAGAAAGAGGTAAGTGCGCTCGTGACTCCATTATGAGTCCCCCAGGACCCATCCACTCTAAGATCTGCCGCGTTAAGCCATTATTTCGTTTACGCAGCATTTACGGTTCTCATTTAGATCAGTTAACTCTCATTTAACTCCCCCTCACAGCTCCAAATGCGTGCACACCTAATGGACTCTCTACAAAACCATCTGGTGCAAACACATTTAAACTGTGACAGAGCTGGGCAGTGTACGGTGAATGATGACCATAGATTCAGAAGCAGCAGAAACCCAGAGGAAAGGTGTGTTGGGTGCACTACAAATAGTGCCGTGCATGACGCAAGAGAGGACTCTGCATTACCAAAAGGTTCTGTTCTTCGATGTTCACATTGAACTAACGTCCCTACATGTCCATATGGCATTTTGAGACACCGGCCTGAATTCCTCCTCTCCGCAAAGCAGGTTCTAATGGGTGGAAGTTGTTTAATCAGCACTGACAGCTACTGCATTTTGCCTTCAGGCTCACTGTACTCCCAGTGTTTAACTCGTTCAATTATAGTATATATTCCATCCCAAGTGCTGCTTGCCTCAGACAGGGGACCCAGTTCTCCACAGCCTTGCATGTGATGTGATCATCGGTGCAGGTACCCAGAGGGAAAGAGAAACTGTACCATTCTGCTCTGGCACAGGGCAAAGGACTCCCTGGGTGCCATGCAGTGGAGGTGACCACACAGGGTGCAAGGCAGGGGACTTTCAGGCCAAGAGTTATTTCTTTCATGATGGGACTTGCCCATTTTTTCCCTCCTGCAGATCCCAAACGTTGCGAGGAATCCAGCTCACTGTTCTGGCCCCCATTTGCCATCAAAGTCCTTTGCTGCATGCCTCTGTGCAGCAGATGTGCTGGCGTGGACCTGGATGCAGGAGGCCACAATGTTGTGAGGATGCTAGACTGCTTCAGACTGTGGGAGGCTGCCATAAACAAGAACAGCTCCTGGCTGCTCTAGTTTCTTCTGGAGATTGCTCTGGAGCTGCCCAGAACCCTGAAGGTACACAGATGCTTTAAACCCACCTTCATCCGACTTCCCAGCCTGCACATCCTAGAGATGACAGCCAGAATCTTAGCCTCCCTCTCCTCCTTAATATCTAAAGCCAACTAAATCAAGACAGTAGCACAACACCCCTCAAGAGCCTCTGACAGGTCTGGCTTGGGAGCAGAGCCAGGCAATACCACAAACCATTGTGTATGAATAATTTTTTCAAACGCCACAACAACTACCCTTTGAGATGGAGACAAGCCCCTGCTGAAGAAGTTAACACAAGCTCTTTGGAGGTGTAGGTGAGTTTGTCTGTCTGGTTCTTCTTTTGGCTGGCTTAAAGTTTACAGAGGGGTCTGTTGGGGATTGTGGACTGTGTGGGAGTGGAGGACAGAGGCCTGTGAGCTGCTCACTGAGAGGTCAGTAGCAAGGACTCAGCCTCCTGTCCTTTGATCCGTGATCACACTTTTGGTGATCCTTGTGATCACCCTTCCCCTGTGTGATTAAAGAGGGGCCTGGATGACCTAGGAGAGAAGAGCTTTAAAGCCAGATGCTAAGAGACAAGAGGGACAGTTTGTAGGGCAGAGAAAGGATTAAATAAGCAAGGTTCAGAAAGGCCTCATGGCCCATGCCAGCACTGTTCCTGGCTCTTCCACCTGCATCCAGACAGAGAATCTGACCATGGAAGCCTCTACCCAGATCCTGATGTGGATTTGCAGAGCCTGGGGCCTGCATTTAGCGGTCATAGAAAGCCAGGCTGGAGGGACTATCCAGTGTGAGAGGTGCCTGCTGGTGGAATCTCTCAGGAAGCAGGTAGAATTGATCATGAACAGTCAGCATGGATTCACCAAGAGCAAGCCATGCTTGACTAACCTAACTGCCTTCTATGATAAATTAACTGGCTCTGTGATGAGGGGAAAGCAGTGGATGTGTTATTCCTTGACTTTAGCAAAGCTTTTGATACAGTCTCCCACAGTATTCTTGCCAGCAAGTTAAAGAAGTTTGGGCTGGATGAATGGACTATAAGGTGGCTAGATCGTCAGGTTCAATGGGTAGTGATTAATGGCTTCATGTCTAGTTGGCAACTGGTATCAAGCAGAGTGCCCCAAGGGTTGGTCCTGGGGATGGTTTTGTTCAATATCTTCATTAATGATCTGGAGGATGGCGTGGACTGCACCCTCAGCAAGTTTGCAGATGACATTAAACTAGGAGGACTGGTAGATACGCTGGAGGGTAGGGATAGCATACAGAGGGACCTAGACAAATTAGAGGATTGAACCAAAAGAAATCTGATGAGGTTCAACAAGGACAAGTGCAGAGTCCTGCACTTAGGACAGAAGAATCCCATGCACTGCTACAGATTAGGAATCGAATGGCTAGGCAGCAGTTCTGCAGAAAAGGACCTAGGGGTTACAGTGGACAAGAAGCTGGATATGAGTCAGTGTGCTCTTGTTGCCAGGAAGTCTAATGGCATTTTAAGCTGTGTAAATAGGGGCATTACCAGCAGATCGAGGGATGTGATCTTTTCCCTCTATTCAACATTAGTGAGGCCTCATCTGGAGTATTGTGTCCCGTTTTGGGCCCCACACTGGGGGAAGGTTGTGGAAAAATTGGAAAGAGTCCAGCGGAGGGCAACAAAAATAATTAAGTGACTGGAGCACATGACTTATGAGGAAAGGCTGAGGGAACTGGGATTAGTCAGTCTGCAGAAGAGAAGAATGAGGGGGGATTTGATAGCTCCTTTCAACTACCTGAAAGGGGATTCCAAAGGATCTAGACTGTTCAGTGGCAGCAGATGACAGAAGGAGTAATGGTCAAGTTGTAGTGGGGGAGGTTTAGGTTGGATATTGGGGGGGGGGAGAAGAAAAAAAAAACAAAACACTTTCCAGTGCTTAACCACGCTCCTAGTGAATGGGTTACCTAGGGAGGTTGTGGAATCTCCTTCCTTAGAGGTTTTTAAGGTCAGGCTTGACAAAGCCCTGGCTGGGATGATTTAGTTGGGGATTGGTCCTACTTTGAGCAGGGGGATGGATTAGGTCAATTCCTGAGGTCTCTTCCAACCCTGATATTTTATGATCTTAAGAGCAAACTATCCCAATGTGTAAAAAAGAGACCACTCTGGCTCAACCAGGAGATTTTCAATGACATGAAACTCAAGAGTCATACAAAAAGTGGAAACTAGGTCAAATTACAGAGGATTAATTAAAAAAACTACAAGCATGTAGGGACAATTTTGGAAATGCCTATGGCAAAAAACGAGATTAAACTAGCTGGGACAAAAAGACTAACAAGAAAATATTTTACAAAAGCGTGAGACTCAAAAGGAAGACCAAGGACAGGGTAGGCCCATTACTCTATGATGAGGGAAAGACAACAAAACACACAGCAGTGGCCCAAGTGTTAAATGCTTTGTTTCAGTTTTCACCAAAAAAGTTAGCAGTGATTAGACAACTAAGATGGTGAACATCAGCGTAAATGGGGTGAGATTTGGGGCTAAAATAGGGAAAACAAGTTTAAAATTACTTAGACAAGTTAGATGTCTTCAAGTCACCAGAGCCTCACGTAATACATCCTAGAATGCTTAAGGAACAGGCCGAAGAGATCTCTGAATCATTAACAATTATCTTTGGAACTTGTGGAGGATGCTAGAGCTCCCAGGGGGCTGGAAAAGGACAAATATGGTACCAATCTATAATAAAGGGAATAAAGACAACCCAAGGAATTATAGACTTGTCAGATTAACTTTGATACCTAGAAAGATAATGGAGCAAATAATCAATTTGTAAGCATCTACAAGAAAACAAGGTGATAAGTAACAGCCAAAATGGATTTGTCAAGAACCAATCATGTCAAACCAACCTAATAGTCTTTGACAGGGTAACAAGCCTTGTGGATTGTGGTGGGGAGGGAGTAGTACATGTGATATTGTGACTTTAGTAAGGCTTTTGATACAGTCTCATGTGACCTGCTCATAGGCAAACTAGGGAAATAAAACTTAGGTGAACTTACTATAAGGTTGGTGCATAGCTGGTTGGAAAAGCTTATCTCAGTCATCAATGGTTCACAATCAAGCTGGAAGGGCATATTGAGTGGGGTCCCCCAGGGATATGTTGTAGGTCTGGTTCTCTTCAATATCTTCATAACTGATTATGTGATTATCCAAGAGAGTACACTTGTGAAGTTTGAAGATGATACCAAGATGGGAGGGGTTGTAAGTGCTTCAGAGAACAGGATCAGAATTCAAAATGATCTTGAGAAACTGGAGAAATGGTCTGAAATGCAGTAAGGACAAATGCAAACTACTACACTTAGGAAGGAACAATCAACTGCACAAATACAAAATGGGAAATGACTGCCTAGGAAGGAGTACTGCAGAAAGGGATCTGGGGGGTTATAGTAGATCACAAAGTAAATGAGTTAACAGTGTAACACTTGGGGTATGTCTACACTGCGGGATTACTCTGATTTTACAGAAATCGATGTTTGGAAACAGATTGTATGAAGTTGAGTGAATGCGGCCACACTAAAAGCACATTAATTCAGCGGTGTGCATCCATGTGCCAAGGCTAGTGTCAACTTCAGAAGCATTGCACTGTGGGTAGCTATCCCATAGTTCCCGCAGTCTTCCCCACCCATTTGAATTCTGGGTTGAGATCCCAGTGCCTGATGGGGCAAAAAACATTGTCACTGGTGGTTCTGGGTAGATCCTCCCCCTCCCTGAAAGCATTGGCAGACAACCTTTTTGTGCCTTTTTTCCTGGGTGAACTGTGCAGACGCCATACCACGGCAAGCATGGAGCCTGCTCAGCTCAAGACAGCAGTCATGAACGTTGTAAACGCCTCGTGTGTTATCATGCAGTCTATGCTAAACCAGGACCTGAAAAACCAGACGAGGAGGAGGCGGCAGCATGATGACAAGAGTGATGAGGACATGGACACAGAATTCTCTCAAGCTGCAGGCCCTGGTGCTTTGGAGATCATGCTGTTAATGGGGCAGGTTATAGCCACGGAATGCCGATTCTGGGACTGAGAAGCAAGCACAGACTAGTGCTACTGCATAGTGTTGCAGGTCTGGGATGATTCCCAGTGACTGCGAAACTTTTGCATGCATAACGGCACTTTCATGGAACTTTGTGATTTGCTTTCCCCTGCCCTGAAGCACCAGAATACCAAGATGAGAGCATCTCACAGTTCACAAGCGAGTGGCAATAGCTCTGTGGAAGCTTGTAATACCAGACAGCTAACGGTCAGTCGGGAATCAATTTGGAGTCAGCAAATCTACTGTGGGGGCTGCTGTGATGCAAGTAGCCAAAGCAATCATTAAGCTGCTGCTGCTGCTATGAAAGGTAGTGACTCTGGGAAATGTGCAGGTCATAGTGGATGGCTTTGCTGCAATGGGATTCCTAACTGTGGTGGGGAGATAGATGGAACCCATATCCCTATCTTGGCACCGGAGCACCAGGGCAGCCAGTACATAAACAGCAAGAGGTACTTTGCAATGGTGCTGCAAGCACTGGTGGATCACAAGGGACGTTTCACCAACATTAACATGGGATGGCCGGGAAGGGTTCATGAAGCCTGTGTCTTCAGGAACACTACTCTGTTTAAATGGCTGCAGCAAGGGATTTATTTCCCAGACCAGAAAATAACCGTTGGGGATGTTCAAATGCCTATAGTTATCCTTGGGGACCCAGCCTACCCCTTAATGCCGTGGCACATGAAGCCATACACAGGCAGTCTGGACAGTAGTCAGGAGCTGTTCAACTACAGGCTGAGCAAGTGCAGAATGGTGGTAGAATGTGCATTTGGATGTTTAAAGGGTTGCTGGCGCACATTACTGACTCGCTCAGACCTCAGTCAAACCAATATCTCCATTGTCATTGCTGCTTGCTGTGTGCTCCTCAATCTCTGTGAGAGTAAGGGGAAGACGTTTATGGCAGGGTGGGAGGCTGAGGCAAATCACCTGGCCACTGATTACGCTCAGCCAGACACCAAGACGATTAGAAGAGCACACCAGGAAGTGCTGCACATCAGAGAAGCTTTGAGAACCAGTTTCATGACTTGCCAGGCTACTGTATGAAAGTTCTGTTTGTGGAACTCCTTACCTGAGGAGGTTGTGAAGGCTAGGACTATAACAGCATATAAAAGAGAACTGGATAAATTCATGGTGGTTAAGTCCATAAATGGCTATCAGCCAGGACGGGTAAGGAATGGTGTCCCTAGCCTCTGTTTGTCAGAGGGTGGAGATGGATGGCAGGAGAGAGATCACTGGATCATTGCCTGTTAGGTTCACTCCCTCTGGGACACCTGGCATTGACCACTGTTGGTAGACAGATACTGGGCTAGATGGACCTTTGGTCTGACCCGGTACAACCGTTCTTATGTTCTAAGTAGAATTTGCAACTCAACATCCCCATGGTATATCATCATGGAGATTATTCATATTTGGGTCAGATCTACCTCTAGTGAGAGTCTCCACAGGGGAATACTAAGAATCTGGAGGAGACACTTCTGCTAGGACTATATGAACAGAAGTCCCTGCACCAAAGAACTCTCAATTTTAGGCTAGATTGTAGTGAGATTAGGGATTAAGGAACCTAACCCTGCCTTATATGGCAGCTGGGTAATATTCATGCTAATTGTTATTAGACCAGTAATTTCTCTTCTCCGCAGCCCTATCTGAAAGGACTTCAGCCCCAGACTTTTCACTGTTGAATTGCAGCTCACTGGCACTGTCATCCCATTTTGTAACTATTTTAACTATCATTTTAAGATGGCTGTACACACACTAACATACTGCAACAGCCATTCTCAGTGGTATGCTAGTGTCTAACCCAAACCAAGAATAAGGCCCCATTGTGCCAGGCACTGTACACACACATTGTAAGAGCCGGCCCCTGCCCTGAGGACCTTACAGTCTAAATTGATGAAACAGACAAGAAGCAGGAGAAAATGATTCCCATTCCACAGATGGGAACTGAGGCCCAGAGAGATTAGGTTACTTGCCTAAGGTCACCCACGAAATCATTGACAAAGCAGGGAATCCCAGATTCCAAAGTAAGGGAATCTCCCATCTAACTACAAGATCATCCTTCCCCTTACATGCCTAGTATGGGTTTAGATGCCTAATTTTAGTACTTCATCTTTGAACATTTTGTCCTCGGTGACTTGCAAGGTCCCACGCTGAGTTAACGACAGATGCAAGAAGAGAACCCAAGTCAGACTCCCAGTCGAGTGCCATGCAGGGGCACCGGAACAGGGAGACCCAGGGGGCCATGAGCCCATTACTTTTAAAAGTGAGAGGGCTATGCAACAGGCAAAGGGAGCTGAGAGGAGAGAGCAGGGCCTCAGGGGGAAGGGACTATGGTTCAGGCACCAGTGACCCCTCTACCTTTAAGGAGCTTCTGCCACTTCTGGTGGCACTTCCACTAGAAAACGTTGCCATAGGCAGGTGCTCTGTACATAGTAGGTCTGCGACTTGCAATCTGACATCTTCATGAGCCACACTCTTCATGCCATTCTCTTTATTCTGAGGCTGGTCTTGTGACCTGTTGGCCTGCATCAGCCTCAACAATGCACCAAGTGGAGCTAAAACTGGCTTGTTACAAGGAATTGACCGCTTTGTGGCAGGCAATATATCACATTGGCAAGCTTGTTGGATCAGGTTTTGAAAAAAAGATGCCCACCTCCATCGCACAAAATGCAGGGCATGAATCAATGTTATTGCTCCCTGCATATTAGCCAACCTCATGAAAGACGTTGGTGAACCCCAGTATTCACTGGTGATAGATGAGAGCTCAGACATAGTTGCAGTAAAGCCACTTTGCATTGTAGTGCCGTTGTTCAGTCCCTCCTTAGACAAGAGTGCCGCCACATTTTTTGAACTAGTGAGTTTGGAAGGTGAAACAGCTGAAGTTATTGCCACAGCTCTGCTTCGGTTTCTCAGCGGAGTTGCTCTGGTTTCAGCAGGTGTATTGGGATTGACGCCGATGGCTGTAGCCTCATGGTTGGCCATAAAAATTCCATGTACATGCAACTGCCCAAGGAGAGTCTCACTCTCATCAAATGCATACATCACTCCATGCATCTGTGCACTAGTAAAGCCGTAAAAACGCTGCCACAGCATCTAGAGTTTTTGGTGTTGCATTCCTACAGCGGGTTTTCTCACAGCCCCCAGAGACACCGTGCATATGCACAGTTATTCCAAGTGATGAGTCCTGGTAACACGCCACTGGAGCTTGTTCAGCTGTCAACGACAAGATGGTTCTCCATGTACAATTGTTCTGTGAACATACTGGCTGATGAAAGAAACGAGGCAGCTGATGAGAGGAAAGGGTTTGTAGGGGGCATATTGAACTGCTGGCTGCTGAGGAGAAAGCTCACCAGAATCAACAGGAGACGGCTAGACTTCAGTTACTAGCAGAGAAGGTCACCACCACCTCGTGCTCCACTTCCCCACCATGAGAAAAACTGGGAAAGGATGTGTCCCATTTACAATGATATTGAGCATATAGGGGAGTTTTTGTCTATCTTTGAATGCCTCTGCAATGTGCACAAGATCCCTGATGATCAGCGAATGCCTGCCCTGATGACCAGACTGACTGGAAAAGCCAGGGAGGTATTTGATGAATTGGAGGAACAAGAAGCTTTCGATTATGAGCAGCTTAAAGTTTGTGTTAAGGCAGTTCAAAGTTATTCCTGATTCTTACAGAATTAAATTTAGAAAGTCGAATGATTGTACTTTTGTGGAATGTGCCCATAAGCTAATGGTGTTTTGTTAAAAAGTGGGTTGTGGGAGCAAAAGCACATGGGAGTTTTGAAAAATTGATGGATTTAATAACTTTGGGACAGTTTTTAGACATTGTGCCTGACCATGTTAAAGCCATTGTTTGTGACAGAGACCCTGAGTCAGTCCTACGAGCTGTGGAAATTGTGGATGATCATACCCAAAACGGGCTCAGGAAGGGTGTAAATGCCATAGGAAAGCTAATCACCACTTGCCCCAGTTCAAGAAGAGGGAAGGATTTAAAAGTAAACCTGGCCCTGACTTATATAGGAGCTCGTGGGGACCCAGAGTGTAGGAACTCTCACCCCAAGAATAAACAGGTTACATGCTATTGCTGTGGTGTGCGTGGCCACAAGACCAGATTGCCCGACCCTGAAGGGCAGCCCAACCCCAAATGCCATGGTAAATGCCAACTCCATTACTCTGAGCACCCAGGCTGAACCAAGCCACAACAGCGCCACCTTGAGTCCAGGTGCAAGCACAGCAGTGGCTACTGTCAACCCCGTTGTCTCCCATAGTATGGGACTAGGGGATGAGCTCACCAGTTTTAGAACTGAAGCATGGCAAGGGAGTAAGATTTATCAAGGAGCCAAAAGGTCAATCGTGTTGAATGCCCAGGATGGTGAGATACTGGCTCTGATCTGACTATAATTAATGGACATCTAGTGAAGCCAGAGTACATGTTGCCTGGGGAATATGTGACAGTAGTGGCACCAAGTACTCGGTGAGCCTGCCGATGGCCAAAATCCACCTTGAGTGGAATGGCTTTAAAGGGGATGTGAAGGCTGCTGTCCGGGATTTAATTCTGGCTGATGTTTTGGCGGAAAAAAACATACTTGAGGTGCCTGGCCAAGTTAATGTGGTAACTAGGTCACAAAGAGTTTGGGTTTGAGGCAAATACCCTAACTAATGGCAGTGTGGGGGACTGCAAACAGACAGTGTCTCAGGCTGGGTCAGGCGAGGATTTGTCTGAAGTATCAGGGATGGTTCTGAATTTAAATGAAACATAGAAGGAATTCATTATGGCCCAGCAGAGTGAGAGAGCCAAGAATGTTGCTCAGAGTCAGGTCCAAACTATTGAAAAAAGAGGCAGGTTTTTCATGCAGGATGGACTGTTGTATAAGGAGCCTCCTAGGGGACGGAAGCATTCCCAAGCAGCAGTTCACCAACAGCTTGTGGTACTGAGAGTTATTGCACTGATTTATTGAAAATGGCTCATGATGGTCCATTTGCAGGACATCTGGGTATAGGCAACGTGTGACAGTCTAGAGCAAAATTTCTACTGCCTCACCTCTTTAGGTCATTGAGAAAGTATTGCAGGAGCTGCGTACAGTGCCAGAAGCATGAGGCATTAAGAGGACTTGACAAGGTGCCCCTCCAGCTTCTGCCCATTATTGGGGATGTTTTTGCCAGATATTGTGGGACCACTCCCAAAAGTGGAAGTATCCTTGTGTTGGTAGGTTTTCCTACCAGATATGCTGAGGCTGTAGCATTGTCTAATATTGAGGCAGAGACAGTGGCAATGGCCTTTTTCTCTGTTTTTCACAGAGTGGGTTTTCCCAAGTGTCATGGAGTGTGCGGGAGTCCGGTCTGGCACCCCTCTTCCTGGGACTCTCAGCCAACCATTAAAACAGAAGGTTTATTGGACAACAGGATCGCAGGTTACAGCAGAGCTTGCAGGCACAGTCAGGACCCTTCAATCGAGTCCTTCTAGGGTTTCAGGGTGCTTGGGTCCCAGCTTAGGATACCCTGAATTCCAACCACCCAGCCCCAAACCAAAACTGAAACTAACCCCCTCCTGCCAGCCCCTTCCTTTGTCTAGCTTCCCAGGCAAAAGTGTTGACCTCCCACCCCTCTTGCCTAGCTCAGGTATAGTGCATCCTCTAAAGTCCTCTCCTGCTCTCCCATCCCCCATGCAGACAGCCTCTACTCCATCACACCAAGGAAATATTGTCTGACTGTGGGTCTAATTTTATGTTGGTGGTTTTTCGAGCAGTTGTGCGAGTTATGTGGGGTGAAGCACCTGAAAGCTGCTCCCTACCGCCTCCCAGACTAATGGTCTGGTGGAAAGGTTCAATGGAACCCTGAAGTCTATGTTGAAAATATACGTGGATAGATGCCAGAAAGACTGGGATATTATGCTGCCATATCTATTGTACGCATACAGGAGTGTGCCCCAAGAGTCTACAGAGTTTGCTCCCTTTGAACTGTTCTATGGGAGGCAGATCCAGAGGCCTCTAGATTTGGTTCATGACTCATGGGAAAACAACGTTGAGGAGGCAGCGCAGCCAGTGGCTGAGTATGTGGCTCAGTTCAAGGAGAGTTTGCAAGAGATGACATTGGTTCAGCAGAATCTGAAAGAGCCAGGATACTCAGAAAGCACAGTATGACAGATGCTGAGGAAAGAGCATTTGAACTAGGGGACATTGTATTGGTGTTAGATCCTGTCAGGAAAAATAAAATGAAATACGTTTGGAATGGACCCTGGGAGGTCGTGGAAAGGGTAAATGAGATTATCTATGCTGTGAGGAGACCCCAAGGCTGGGGAAGTGTGCAGACAGTGCATGTTAACAGAATGAAGGCTTACCATGGAAGGGAGGTAAACATAAACATGATCTGTTGTGCTGAGAAAGAGGCAGAGTCTGTCCCTTTGACTGACATGGTTGCTGAAAGCCAGGAGACGATGCCTCTTGAGAGCATTGAGATGGGGGGAGAGTTTAACCTCCCCTCAAAAGGAAGGAATTGCTGATGTTGTTGAAACATCTCCAGAGAACATTCCCCTACAGACCAGGGCTCACTGATAGGATGACACGCTCCATTCCAACGGTGGGTCCTCACCCAGCTCCTAGCAGAGCTTACAGGGCCAAGGGAGAGATGCAGAGACAAATCAGGAAGAGGTGGAAAGCATGTTGATAATGGGAGTAATCATCAAATCCAAGAGCCTTTGGGCATCTCCCAATTTGATGGTGCCCAAAAAGGATAAAACCATGAGATTGTGTGGATTATAGGAAGCTAAATGCTATAACTTCGCCTGACCCTTACCCCACACCCAGAATAGAGGATCTATTGGACACACTGGGGTGAGGGGGGGAGGAGAAGAGTTTATAAGCACCCTGGATTGACTAGGGGTCCTGGCAAATACCCCTAGATGCTGATGTATGAGAAAAATCTGCTTTCATAGTGGAATCTGGCCTGTATGAGTTCAAAGTGTTGCCCTTTGGGATGCAAAATTCAGGAGCTACTTTCATGAGATTTATAAAATGAGGTCCTGTGGGGATTAGAATCTTTCACAAGGGCCTGTATAGACGATCTAGCCATCTTCAGCAATTTGTGGCAAGATCACCTTAACTACATAGGAACTGTGTTACACCAGCTCAGGGAGGCCAGTCTAACTGTTAAGGTTTCTAAATGCAGAATGGGAGCTGCTGAGGCAACCTCCCTGGGGCACTGGGTGGGCAAGGGGTTACTGCGCACCGAGCCTTTAAAAGGTGGAGGCTATTAAGATCTGGCCTACCCCTAGAACTAAGAAGCAGGTCCAATCATTCGTTGGTCTGGCCAACTATTACAGGAGGTTTGTAAAGGGATTCAGTGACATTGTTGTTCCCATCACAGACTTAACAAGAAAGGAAAAACCAGTCAGGTGTTACAGATAGAGGCCTGTTAGTAGGCATTTCAAAGCCTAAAGAATGCTTTGAACAAAGCCTGTTTTGGCCAGCCCTGATTTTGAAAAGACTTTTTTTTTTGCTATTTATGGATGCTTTCAATAGTGGGCTGGGGGCAATGCTAATGCAAGAGGTGGCAGGGGGTGAGACATCCTGTAATGTACTTAAGCAAGAAGTTGTCCCCCATGGTACAAAATTATCTTGTACAAAGGGGGTCAAGTGAGGTGTCTATGAAAAGGTTGTAATTTGCTGGTTATGATTATGCTGTCTCTGTATCTTTTTGTATTTGAAATTATGAATATTGGCTATGTACTTGTATCTCAATGTGTGTGATTCTAAGTAATATCAGTGAAGCATTTGGTCAGCTTCTTGAGAATGGGCACTTACTCAGAATAGTCCTATCAAGAAAGACTTAACTGGCAATGGACCTTGAGATTGAGGGGTCCCCTCACTTAAGACTCATGGAAAGGGTGCAATGAGGTGAGAGAAGAGCCACTAGCTGAGTATGTTCAGAGGTTCAGGAAGGAGTTAAAGGACATGATGGAATCTGTCCAACCCAACCTCCAAGACAGACAGGCCAGACAAAACATGTGGTATGACAAAAATACTTGTAAACGCACTTTTGATATAGGAGATTTGGTAATGTTACTCCATGTTAGGATATAGATATTCAGGCCTGTCTGCAAAGACCTATACTTTAATAATTTAGGTGTATTCTTATCACTTAGCTAATTATAGCGGTATAAAAAAGAATCAAAATCATTGCCTGCCAGTGTAAGGGCCTTCTCTTACTGTGACAGTTTGAGGCCTTGTTCTTAGGCTAAGCCTTTGGCTAAGCAGCAGAGGCAGCCATAAGCTGGGAAGCAAACAGTCACATTCTTACATTCCAAACTAGTCACATTGAAATAAGGCAATCTGGGGCTGTTAGAAAAGTGATCCAACCTATCACCTCCAGAGAAAGGGAAAAGCCTAAAAGATGTAAAAGGAAACTTAGTTTGATAGCATCCTGTCTGGCAAGAACTCACTTATTAATAGCGGGGATGTGAAATTCTCATTTCTGTATTGTTCTATCACTGTAGTCTCCACTTCCCTACTGTTTGTCTGTATAATCTCTGTCTGGTTCTGTGACTGTCTGCTGTATAATTAATTTTGTTGGGTGTAAACCAATTAAGGTGGTGGGATATAATTGGTTAAATATTTATCTTACAATATGTTAGGATTGGTTAGTTAAATTTCAGTAAAATGGTTGGTTAAGGAATAGCTAAGTGGAACTCAAGTTTTACTATATAGTCTGCAGCCATCAGGAAGTAAGGGGGAATGGGAACAGAGAATGGGGATTGGTGGAATTAGAATCATGTTTCTCTAAGGGGGGTAAATGGGAACAGGGACACAGGCAAGGCTGTGGTATCAGAGCTGGGAAGGGGGACACTAAGGAAGCAAACTGGAATCATACTTGCTGGAAGTTCATCCCAATAAACATCAAATTGTTTGTACCTTCGGACTTCAGGTATTGTTGCTCTCTGTTCATGCAAGAAGGACCAGGGAAGTAAAAGGGTAAAGGAATAATCTCCAACACTCAGTCCCGAAAAAAACCTCCGAATGCAAAACTCCTGGGAAGAGTCCTACGAGGTAGTAGAAGTGGTAAATAAGGACACACATCAAGTTAAGAAGCCCCATGATAATACTATCCCCTAACTAGTAGATGTGAACCAGGTCAAAGCCTATCACAGCAGGGAGACCATAGTGAACATGATCTGTTGTGTGGAAGGGGAAACTGAGGCACACCCGCTCATTGACAATGGTTGAATGCCAGGGTGATTCAACTCTGGAAACCATTGAGATCTGCAGAGAGTTAACACCAGTCGAAAGGGGGAAGGCATTATCAGTGCTGTAAGGATACAGTGAAGTGTTTTCCAACAAGCCAGGAACAACACTTACTGACCCATAAAATCTTCACCAAAAGGGACACAAGCATCTCCTTCCAGGCCTTACAGAGCCATTGACAAGGTGCAAGAGCAAATTCTTAGAAAGACACAAAACATGTTGGATCTGGCAGCTCATGAGCATCTCCTGTGGTCTTGGTCCCCCAAAGGGATGGTGCTATAAGATTGTGTGGACTATAGAAAACTTAATGCTATTACTGTTATAGATATGTACCCATGCCAAGAATTGATGATATGCTGGATGTGCTGAGCCAAACCAACTAACTATCTCAATACTTCTGATTTAACTAGAGATTACTAGCAGATCCCTCTAGAGGTGGCAGCACAGCAAAAAATCTGTTTTTAATCACTGACATAGCGCTCTATGAATTCACAGGGTTACCTTTTGGTTTGGTCAATGCTGGTGCAACCTTCCAGAGACTGGTCAACACAGTGTTAAATTGTTTACAGAGCTTCGCAAGAGCATACATGGATGACATCACAGTGTTCAGCAACACAGGAGATGACCATAAGAAGCACCTGGTGGTTGCGCAGTTAAAGCTCAAAGAGGCTGATCTAACCATAAAACCTTCTAAGTGCAAGATAAGGGACTTTGGCTGCCCCTAGCTAGGACATGAGTTGGAGGGGGCAAATATCCCCTGACCCTTTAAAGTGGAAGCCATTGTAAATTGGTCTGTACCCCAAACTAAAAAGCAGGTCCAACCCTTCATAGACCTGGCAAACTTCTACAGGTGGTTTGTGGGTGGATTCAGCAACACTATAACCCCAATCACAGACTTGTGTAAAGCACCAACTTAATAAGGTGATTTGGTCAACACTGGCTTGGGTGATGTACTGATGCAAGCAGGGGAAGACAAACATCCAATTGCCTTCCAAAGTAAAAATCTGTCACCCAAACAAAATTACTCTGATAGAAAGAGCGTGCTATGCCATCATGTGGGCAGTTAAGCAACCGAAGCCATACCTCTTTAATAGAAAGTTCAAGATTCTAACAGACCACTCGCCCTTAAAATGGCTAAACGAGACTAAGAGCACAAATTCCAAATTGTTATGCTGGAGCCTAATCCTGCAAGAATTAGACATGGAGATTGTGCACATAAAGAGGAAAAAAATATGACTTCGTATAGTCAATGACTAAGACTTCTGCACTAAAACTAAGGAGGGAGGTGACACCTGGCACCCCATTAATCACCACTATCATGTAATTGGTATAATTTGTACAAAATATATCCTTTGTGAGGTATTCTAAAAGTCTTGCTCTGCTAGACAATCTCTCATTGGATTGTATGTGCTATTGTCATATGTATGCGTTTCTGAAACATGTTAGGTTGAAAACACCCACAAGCAACCTTTCAGGTACAACAGTAAAAAGAAGGCCAAACAAGGTTAATGGTTTATTGAGGAAATGCACATAAGCACCAGGATTACCCCAGGAACTGTGTACAATAGAAACATCTCAGAGATAGCACTGCACATGGGAACTGTTTGACCCAAGTCACAGCAAAAGAGCTTTCCGGCAAGTGGGAAGGAGATATAAAAGGAGGGAGATGACATCATAAAGGTACCTCACTCTCCCCTACACCACTACACCTGGAAACACCTGAGGAACAAGTGGGAAATAATGGTCGAGAGGGATTTCTAGCCTGTGTATGAAAACCAGGGAAACCTAAGTTGCAGAGCCAAGGCAGCTTGTGCCTTAAGAAACTGGGAGCCTGTTGATCACTCAGGGTGAGAATTTGCTAATGCATATCCTACCTATCTAGTCTGTTAAACAAAAAACTGCAAACTGAGTTTATTTGCTTTGATCTGTTTGTTATTTAAAATCTATACTTTTGTAGTTAATACACTTATTTTATGTTTGAATCTAAATCTAAACCAGTGAGTGCTTGGAGAAAATCTCTGCTTGGTTACCACAAGTATGCATTGTTCTCTTCACATTGAGGGAGAAGCAGACCAGGTATTAAACCCATATACTGACCAGATTTGACCAAGGCAAGATGGTACTGCTCTGGGGTCCCAGGCTGGGAAGCTGGTGCCTAGAGAGCCCACCAGTAACTGCAATTGGGTATGTCCCTACCTGTATGAATACTGGTTAAAGTGCAGCCTGGAGGACTTTGCAGCTTGCCCCAGCAGTACAGTGAGAGAGGGAGCCCAGGCTGGTGGGTCAGGGGGGCTCAGTGGTACCCCAGTTCCAGGTGGCACCCC
This sequence comes from Gopherus evgoodei, assembly GCF_007399415.2. Lineage (NCBI taxonomy): Eukaryota > Metazoa > Chordata > Testudines > Testudinidae > Gopherus > Gopherus evgoodei. The sequence goes on from NC_044322.1 coordinate 5,266,619, forward strand.
GGGGGAAACCTGTCACAGACAAGACTGGGAAAAAAAACAGCCCTGATATTTGCATGTGCAAATGAGTAGACAGGAGACGAGGACATGTGATTTGCAAGTATACATATGATTGATGGGCAGTAGAGCCACACATGCAGAATTTGTGGACACAGCTGGAGGTGCCTGACTTTCAATGTGAGCTTATTCAGCAATGCTTCTTTCAACATTTAAGCGCCAATTTTATTACCATCAGTTAGATTTGCTCCTAAAAGCAGTCAGCAAAATTGATTATAAGAATCAGCTTAAGACAACCAGTCTGAGCTGCATGTTAATCGCAAATGCTTCTCTGTTTACACTATGTTGCAGTACTGAAATTTTTCATTCCGAGATAAATGCACCATTTGGTGCAATCAATATCTTTCTGCATTGGTGGAAAATTAATGAGATCATAAGATTCATGCCTGTAGTGTTATCACTGCTCATGGCAGGATGTCTATATTGACTCATTTTCCTTAGTCAAGCATCCATGAACAGCTATTGGAAATAGGCTTGGATAAAATGTGATGTTTAAACCACAGCATTTGCTTTTCCAGTGCCCTTGAGAGTTCCCCTTTGGAAATCTGTCTCAGGATTGACTCAGTGATCAACGGCTCCATGTCTAGTTGGCAGCTGGTTTCAAGTGGAGTGCCCCAAGAGTCGGTCCTGGGACCGGTTTTGTTCAATATCTTCATTAATGATCTGGAGGATGGCGTGTACTGCACCCTCAGCAAGTTTGCAGATGACACTAAACTTGGAGGAGTGGTAGATACGCTGGAGGGTAGGGATAGGATACAGAGGGATCTAGACAAATTAGAGGACTGGGCCAAAAGAAACCTTATGAGGTTCAACAAGGACAAGTGCAGAGTCCTGCACTTAGGACGGAAGGATCCAATGCACTGCTACAGACTAGGGACTGAATGGCTAGACAGCAGTTCTGCAGAAAAGGACCTAGGGGTTTCAGTGGAAGAGAAGCTGGATATGGGTCAACAGTGTGCCCTTGTTGCCAAGAAGGCTAATGGCATTTTGGGCTGTATAAGTAGGGGCATTGCCAGCAGATCGAGGGACGTGATCATTCCCCTCTATTCGACATTGGTGAGGCCTCATCTGGAGTACTGTGTCCAGTTTTGGGCCCCACACTATAAGGAGGATGTGGAAAAATTGGAAAAAGTCCAGCGGAGGGCAACACAAATGATGAGAGGGCTGGAGCACATGACTTATCAGGAGTGGCTGAGGGAAACTGAGCTTGTTTAGTCTGCAGAAGAGAAGACTGAGGGGGGATTTGATAGCTGCTTTCAACTACCTGAAAGGGGGTTCCAAAGAGGATGGATATAGACTGTTTTCAGTGGTACCAGTTGACAGAACAAGGAGTAATGGTCTCAAGTTGCAGTGGGGGAAGTTTAGGTTGGATATTAGGAAAAACTTTTTCACTCAGAGCAGTGAAGTACTGGAATGGGTTACCTAGGGAGGTGGTGGAATCCCCTTCCTTCGAGGTTTTTAAGAACAGGCTGGACAAAGCCCTGGCTGGGATGATTTAGTTGGGAATTGGTCCTGCTTTGAGCAAGGGGTTGGGACTAGATGATCTACTGAGGTCCCTTCCAACCCTGATATTCTATGATCCCAAGATTATTCTACCTAGAGCTGTAGTGACATGTCTGCCGTTCTCACCCAATCATGGTGCACTGTGCCAGTTTGGCTTTCCCAACCTTGAATAAGAGAAAAAGCAGGGAGAGGAAAAAAATAGACAGGAATGGAAGAGAAGCTGGGATATAAATATTCTAAAAGTTATGAGGTGGAAAAGCCTTATTAGATCATTACATCAACTAACTGCTGTGCAGACATACAGCCCATTCGTTTATTGCACGCACACACACAGCCCCCACTGCATCTTAAAGTTACTTGGATATTGTTCTACTTATAACCAGAAGTTTCATATATGGACAATTCTGTGTATTACAGCTGGGACTCAAACTCTGATTTTTAATGTGGTGATGGGCATGAGTGAGTGAGTGAGTCATTAATACTCCATACCGAAGCAGGGCTCCAAAGGGAAGAGGTGACCTATTTGGGTTTATGTTAGTGAGGCCTTTAATTTCTGCAAGGTCACTGTGGCCAAATGTACCCCTATAGACTATTGTAAAAAGCTTTGTACAAAATGTGTTGAGATATTTGAAAATTAGCAACTTATTGGTCTATAATATCATGGTGAAATGTATGTAGCAACATATGTAGAGTTATGAAAATAATTTCATCTTATGATTGAAATGTGAATACCAGACAAGTCTGGCAAGTGGATAAACTTGTTCCTCAGAAGAAAGGACAAGATGATACCTCTAGGCATATGTCACAATTGATGAGCAATTACCCGTTTGACAAGGAAATGGGGGCAGGAAGAGATTGATCTACATTTTAGCAAACCGCATAGAACCTCTTTCATCGCAAGACTCAATGACTCCAACCTCACATCAGAAGTGAACTTTATCTAGGAGTAACCTTCAGGAAAACGCATTGCAAAGGGTGACTGGACTATAAAAGTGAAGGGCAAAGACACCCCAAGGTATCTCTCTCACCTAAGATAAATGAAGCAGCCATTTGACTTTGGAAGAGATCCTAATCTTAAGTTTGGTCAGCCCTGTTGCAAGGAGCATGTGCTAAGAATTTTATCTTCAACCAAGTCTAGTTTAAGTTTTAGCACTAGACAGCAATTTCCATTTCTCTTGTAACCATTTCTGACTAATGCTTGTACTTAAACATTTTGTAGTTTAATAAACTTCCTTTATTCTTAAAATCAAACTAATCTCGTTTTGTGTTTAAAGCTGAAATGTTGGGTAATCCCAATTAAAGTAGCCGACTTGTATATTGACCCCTTACCGGAGCAACAACTTCTGATATCTGAACTGTCCAGAAGAGGGCTGGACGGTGCAGAACACACATTTTGGGGAAATATTCAGGACTGGGAGTGTGTTGGGGTCACCAAGCAGGTAACCAAGGCTGCTGGGTCAGTGTTGTTATGGCTATGTGACCTGCATGCTGTCTAGCTGTTAGAGAGGATCCCAGATTGGGAGCTCCTGCACCAAAACATTGCAAGGCAGGTTGAAGGACAAGGCAAGTGGTGACAACCCATCACTGGTCTGAATTGCACCCCGGAATGTGATAGTCACAGCTCTGTTCAGGGAGAGAGGATGACTGTGGCAGGTAAATCCATCCCTTGGATGTGTGATTGTTTCACTGGGATCTTTAGAGTACTAATAAATTGGAGCCGTGGAAAGCTGGTCCAATGTAAGCATCCTTAAAACATCCACCCATCTCCCCATCAGCAGAAAAGTTCACCAATGCATGTCAAATGCAGCATAGAATTAAACAGGACTATTATTATTAGATTAAAAAGCACTTTCATCTGCAGTACTTGGGTATGGGGGGCAGGAGGGGGAAAATGAACATGGGCTACAAGAAGCTGCATTTCCTAGGACTCATTGGAGCGGTCACAAGTCAGCACTGGTCTCTGTACCATTAACACTGGGAATCTATTGGATTTTTAAAGTACAGTGATTGTGGCTCTTAACTCACAGTAATAATTATTTGTTTAAGGCTGGTGAAAGGTGATATATTGACAACCCTGAGGAATTAAGTCCTTTACCCACAACAGGTACATTAATTGAATTATTGTAGCACCTAGGAGCCCCCATCATGGCCCAAAACCCCGTTGTCCTAGGCACTGTACAAGCACAGAACAAAACAAGAGTCCCTGACCCCAAAAGAATTTACAAATCTAAGTACAAGACAAGAGACAGATACAGACAGACGAGTACAAAGAAACAATAAGACAATACTCGCAGAGACAACACATGGGGGGGGGCATGCAGGGTCATGTGTTCCCCCCAGATTTGCTGCTTGGCTTGCACTGAGCATGATCAGTGGCTCTGCTGAAGCCAGCTGACCTCACTTTGTCTTCCTCCTCACTATTAGCAGGCACAGGTCATTTCTGTTGGTCAGCATGCCAGTCAGTCATCTCAGCACACCTGGAGCCAAAGCACAGGGTTTTTTTGTAGGCCTCACAACAGGGGAGTTTGAAGGTGGGTTTTGAAGAAGGATAATGAGATAAGGATAAACTCTTCTCCTTCCCAATAAGCAGGGAATGGCTGAGCAGAATCCTGCTTCTTGTCTGCTTCCAGGTGTCCCATGAAAGAATGCAGAGGAGTTCATTACAGCCCATATACATTCAGAGGAGAGTGGGTCCTAATGTTTCCAATTCTCCTCAATTTATTGTCTATTCTCTCCAGCCATATAAACTCAAGCAGATACGGGTAGACCTCAGAAACCAAGTACGGTTGGGCTCAGATGACCTGATGTAGGCAACTCAAAAAGTGCACGGTCACTAAGTTATTGTCCCTCTTCCTCTCAGTTTGTACCAAATCTGTGTGCCACCCTGGTATCAGGGGATAGTATGCAAATAGAAGTGCTGTCTCAGATGCACCTGAGATCCTGATCACATTGTAGCCAAAGATAAACTCCAGTATCTTGGCCAAACTCCATTGTGGGTAATTACATTCTACCTCCCTCAGGTCTCCAGTTGGCTATGGTGCTCTTCACTTCCTGTCCTAAACTGTGGTGCTGTGATAGAATCACTGTGCAGTGTTAAATGGAAGTTGCCTTTCACACCCCAGGTGCAGTCTTTAAAGGTAGGTAAAGTGACCTCCATGTGCAGAGTCCATAATATGAACTGGGCTCCTTGAAATGAACTGGTATGTTAAGGCAAGGTGTTTACTGCTGATCTGCACATGCTGCTGCTGCTGCCAGTGATAACAACGAGTCATGGATCCGAGGGCCCTTTGTGAATTCAGAGAACTAGAGCACTGGTTCTCAACTGGGGTACACGTATTCCTGGGGGTACATCAACTCACCATAGTCTGGAAAGGTTGAGAGCCACTGGATTAGAGTTTACAGTCACTATAAGGTTTCAGACCAGGAGGGAGAAGGGCCTGTCCTCTGAAGCGAGGACAACTGTAAGAGACAGACATTCTTCCACTAGGCCTGCTAATCCCTGCCTCTTGAAGTGAGAGCAGGAAGATACATAACCAGGAAGGATGGAACCACAAGTCCTGCTCTCCCTCACTCATTGTCATGCCCCCTCTCTGCTGTCTGCTTACACTGTTTGCAGAATGCCCACGGTGGGCAATTATAGCTATGGAACGGTTAAAACTGTCCACGTACCGCATCTTTCAATCCCTAAGGACTTAGCTGGCTCCAGGGACTGAAAGTTATTCAGTGCTTTCCTGCCCCCTTCCCTTCAATCTTCTCAAAATGCGGCTACTTAGCTCCTATAATGCTTGATCTGACATGCCACATCCCTCTCTGGATCACTCCAGTGCTTCCCTTTTTGCCCACCACATCACATTGCACTGACAGGTTTTTATAGGCCAAAAAGGAGCAATCTGAGCACTAGTCTGACCTCCTGTATAACACAGGCCATGGAGCTTCACTCAATGACTCCTGCACAGAGATCAGGATCTTATGGTTGAACTAGGCTGAAGCTTCACATGCTAAATCTGGGTTAGATTAGTGGGTAGGGCACAGGTCTGGGACTCAAGAGACTTGGCTCTAATTCTTGGTTAATCCACAGGCTCCCTGTGCAACCAGTAAGTCTTAGCCTCTGTGCCTCAGTTTCCCATCTGTACAATGGAGATAATAGCATTTCCCTGCCTCACAGGGGCCCTGAGAGGATAAACCCCATTAATGACTGAGGAGCTCCTCACAGCACTGATGAAAGCCATGTAAAGAGATAGATCTTAATAGTGTGTGTCCCTTCCCTCACTTCCTCCCTATTCCCTTGTAACCCCCTTATTGTCTCATCTGTAATTTAGGTTACAAGCTCCTTGGATTAGGAATCTCATCACCTTTCACTCCGAGGTGGTGTCTAACACACCATTAGGCAGTGACAGACAGACAGTGAGGAGACTGTTGGTGTGCTCCCACATAGACTTTACTTTTGTTCTTTCTTGCTTGATGGTTTAATCTTAACTTTAAATAATCATTCAGACTAGCATCACCTCTTTGTTCCTTGAGCCTGCAGGAAGGTAACATAGCACATCCAGGGTGCTGTATACATAATAATTCTGGACATGCAGCATATTGTATTGGTTGCACGTAAAAGGCTTTGCAATGTTTCAAATGCCTGTATTTTAATAGCAGCAGAGTCCTGTGGCATCTTATAGACTAACAGACGTATTGGAGCATGGGCTTTCGTGGCTGAATACCCACTTCGTCAGGTGCATCTGATGAAGTGGGTATTCACCCACAAAAGCCCATGCTCCAATATGTCTGTTAGTCTATAAGGTGCCAAAGGACTGTCTGCTGCTTTTACAGATCCAGACTAACACGGCTACCCCTCTGATACTTGTATTTTAATATACCATCTGCCAACCTTTTTCAGCAAAAAAAAGTTGGATAAATTATAGGACTGGCAAGCCTCTGAAACTCACTGACAGCATGGAAGAGAAACAAAGGACATCAGCTTGGTGCATTGAGTGGAATGCAAGTCTGGGAAGTCATTTAGTGAGTGTGCTAAAATAAGTTTTAATTAGCACCAGTCATTGTTCACACTGAGAAGTTAATGTGGATCTTGTTCATGGATTATTCATGAGACCTGAGTGGTTTCCATTAATATTCTTTTTTTTCCTGCTCCAGCCTCAGTTAAGATCAGTGATGGCCCAGGGATGGGGGAAGAGGAGGTTAGGGGGTTTAGTAACCGGCTACAGAGCTGCTCATTGCTACCAGTTAAGCCCATCCTGAACTGGGAATGGCAAAGTCCTGCCATGGGATGGCTGGGAGGTAGCCTATTTGGAAGGAATTCACCTCAGTACAGACCTTTCTCCACAGGGAACTATCACAGAAAACACCACCCCTGTTAATGCTAATTGACAGCTTGCTAGCAGTCACAGCCTGCACATGGGCTTTCCAGATCATGGTTGAGTCATCAGCACTGTAGGATCAGAGAAGGGGCAGGAGGGAGGAAGCTGCATTGAATGGGGATCGGAGACTCCACTCCTTTCCCCAGCACTAACATTCACTGCCCCCAAAGGTTCAGCTCAGATAAGGACCACAAGCTGGGCTGGTCCTTGCTTTGTCCTTCCTGTCTACCAGAGCTGGGGTAGATACCAACACTTCTGGGGGCAAGGTTCAGAAGCTCCTGCTCCCCCAAGGATGCTGACAGGAGCTACTAGGCTTCCTTGCTGTGGTGTATTGAAAACTCTGCTACAATTGTAAGCTGTTGTGCAAAGTACTCAGGGGGGTTTCCTAGTCCTTCTTGCAGGCTAAGGGGCTCTGTAGGGAAGCATGCAATCTGGGCCTACATAGCCAAGTCAAACAGCCAAGTTAGAGTAAGGGAGGATGAGCTGAGGGAGCAGCCTGCTTTGCCTCTCTGGTTTTTGGGTGTAATCATTCTGAACTCCAAGAGAGGATGTAGCATTACACTGAAACTTTCCAGCAAAAGTCTGTTTTCTTCCATCTCCTCTGTGGGGAATACTGTGAATGTAACAAAGAAACCTGCCCTCTCACTGCAGCCATGGGAAACTGCTTAGGGATTGTGCATTTCAATAGTGATCCCATTAGCCCCCCCCCCAAGGAACCATTAGCATCAGCATAATCATATGATCATGTTTGTAACCTGTGGCCTCATCCCCCACTACCTTTTGTTTCCAGTTTCCAATATCTTAACACTTGGTAGTTACACAGCTCTTTGCATGATCAAAGCACCATCCACTCCTTAGCTAACTCCCACAGCAGCCCTTTGTGGTAAGTGTTTTATCCAATTTTACAAATGGGGAGACTGAGGCAGCAGAGTGAAAGGACTTGCTTAAGACTGTACAACAAGTCAGTGGCTGTGCCCAGGCTTAGGCCCCAGGATCTACTGCCTCCCAACCCTGTGCTCATTCCTCCAGACCACAGTGCCTTGTAGATTGCCAGCTCTTTGGGACACACCTTTCCTATCTGCTCTATAAAGCACCCAGCACAGATTTGGGCACCACATGAATGTGGGGTTTCTTGGGAGATTTACATCTGGTCCTCTTCTAGCTGGTACCAAGAAGGGCAAAGCAGAAGCAAAGATACAGATTAATTACAGTTTTTTCAGATGATCTAGTGTTGCCAACTTTCACAATTTTATCAGCAATCTTACCCACATGACTCCAGAATCTGGGGTATGTCAGAATCTCAGGGTTTGTTTTTTTTTAAATAATGAAGTTTCTAGCCCTCATGGTTGAAGAGCAAAGCTTGAAAGTTTCTAATCCTCCTGCTTTACGAGAGGGCCTAATTCAATAGATCAATGCTTGAAATAGTGAGATCTGCAGTATTGCCAATCTCAGTGGTTGGTGCATGTACTGTGTCCTGGACTCAAATACCATGAAGAAAAAAGCAGAGCCAGGCTCCCATTAAAATATATAAAAAATAGCTTTTAAATTTAAGACCAAGGAAGCACATTGATGTAAGCTACCAGAGTTATATTTTGTATGGAATTAATATCCCTTCATAAAAATCTCATTAAGAACAGGAAGGTTTCTAATGACAACCCTTAACTGAAATCTATCACCTCTCAGGACTGAAGTAGGCTCTTTAAACAAAAGAAAACTCCAGAGCAGGAGACTAAACCAGCTCTAGCCCAGAATGAGGTTCTAAGTTGTGCTACTATCCCAGGCTAAAGAGAAACTTCTAATATTCAATTCCTAAACTAGAATAAACACCTAAGGTTTAGACCAGATTCATAGCCTAACAGAGCTCCCAAACTGGAACCAGCCCCACAGAATGGGGGCCTTCCTAGACTAACCCAATAGCCCAAGCACAAGCCATGCATGTGCCCAGCTACTACTAATACAAGCTATGTTGATAATGAGCTCCCAAAATGGAGTGAGTCCCTCAGGCCTAGAGCAGGCTTTGTAGTCTTTTAGCTCCACCCCCTAGTAGGTTCTGGCCAATCAGCCTCCTCCACATGTTTCAAAAGAGAGTCTCACAGGCACTAGTAATGACTGCAGCCTTTCCTAGCTTTGAGAGAACTCCCCTAGTACAGGCTACATATACGTATGGATAGTAAAGTCTCTGTTTTTATAAGGTAAAAGGAAGAGAGAAGCTCTGCTTATAACATACACCCTGCCCTTAGTTGCTATTTTAATAACTTTCCTTCAGAGGGAAGACTTTTCATACAAGTAACATATTGCTCGCTGAATGCTTCTGTGATAGCTGCTATCTTTCCTAAGCACAGGGATTGAAGTAGAGATCTCTAGGGCTAACAGCTGAGTCTTGATAACTTGAACTAAAGAGTTAGGCTGTCTAGCCAGCGTTGAAATAGACTCCAATTCTTTCTCATTCAGGCACAGAGGGGGACACTGTTGACCGATGACCCTGGCATAGCTTTGTAATAATGCTATCGCAAGTAATACTACCAAGGTGTGATGCTAACAGCTGTAACTGCTATTAACTTGACATATGCAGGGATCTAGTAGGAGAATGCAAATACTTGAGTTATGCTTTGCTATAGTATAAAGGCCTGGTTTTTGAGCCTGAGGCCTACAGAGTGACGCTTATTTTAAAGAGTGCTTTTAAGTGAACCAAACAAGGTCCAAGGGTGTGATCCTGGACCCTGAATTATGCCTTCTCATTCTGTGTAAACAAGCATCTACAGAAAGGAAGGTGCACCACAAGCTTGCAAAATTATCTAGAAGTAGAGGGATAGTTTGGGGGCTGTTGCAATATTGTAATTAGGCAGCTAGACCGCATTGAGGTATATGATTTATTAAGAAACTGATTGACACAGGTTCCTAGGTCAGTGAACAAAAGTAAAATTATGGATACCCAGAATGCCACATATGGACAATGGGCAGGTACAAACCTTATTCATGTTTTATCCAATGGACAGGTACAAACACCAATCCATGAGCAAATCTGGTTATGCAGCTGACTAGTTAGATAAAGGAGGGATATAAAAGATCTAACCTAATTCCCTACAATTTGGGTCTGTGGGCTTCTGAAATGGTGCTAGTGGCCCTCTGAGTTGCTCCATTGACAGTTCTTTGTGTCTTTGATTTTTATGACTCTTTGAACTATCTAAGTATTATGATATCTTATGGCTAAAGATATTTGCTCTTATAGCTGTATGTTGTTTGGTTATATTGAGTGGAGTTTTCTGGGTATAACCTAAAAGATTTGTTCCTATCTGTTGCAAATTATGCCAATCCCACAACGATTGAGAATCTCCTGAGTAGCCAATTTGCCAAGAACCTATACTAATCAATAACGAGTGGGAGTGTGATAAATTTAGTATTTCTGACAAGGCTACAGTGGTATCACAAACAGGACTTGTGATAGAGATCTTGGTCTCCATGAAGAAACAGGTCTCTGCCTGGGCAGCCAGTATATGGAACCTAGTGGCAAGGTTAGAAAAACATGTAATACAAGCGGCTTGCAGTACTTCCTCTTTGTGAAGAAGGGGAGAGAAAAGGTAACACCAGTTGAGTAGGGGTTATGGTTCCACAGGCTGAATGCTTGGGCGCATGCTCATGTCACGTTGTGACAGTCCAATCCATCACACTCACAAAGGTAGGGTGACCACATGTCCCATTTTTAAAGGGACAGTCCCAAATTTGAGCCCTGCTGCAGGTATTCCAACTTTTTCTTAAAAATGGGCAAATTGTCCTGTATTTTCTGACTCCCTTCCCCCTGCATCAGTACTGGCGGGTCCTGCTGCTGTCTGGATCCCTGCTCACCAGCTACCCTCCCACCAGCTGTGAATGGGGAGTTCAGAGGATGTGCAAGGCTGATAGAGAGCAAAGATGCAGTGCGTGGGGCTGGCCGCTCTCCCTGCTGGTCCATCAGCACATCCCCTGCTGTGTGTTGGCTCTGAGCCAACAGGGCCCCACCCTCCATCTCATTTTCGGCCAGCACAGGCTATGTGCTGCGAGCTGCGGAGGCTTGTGTGTGGGGCCAGGCAGCACTCGGTTACGTGTCGCCTCTGCTGCCCACCCATCGGCCCTTTACAGGTTCCCCCTCTCACTGTCCTCTCCCTGCTTTGCTCTTTCACCCCCCCTCAACCCCACTCTCCTCCATATCCCCTCTCGCGGGGCACGTCCTGCTCCCAGCGCTGTGCAGAGAACCAGCACCTGACCAGATTGCTCAGCTCACCAGCAGCCTGGTTGGCAGGCTCCTTCCTTCCCCCACTGCCTCTGGCTGCGCCAGTGCCCAGGGAAACCAAAGACCCTCTGGCTGGGGCGCTGGCCAGGAGGAGCTGAGCCCTGCATGTGCCAAAGCCCCTGTATAGCGCTGTCACGGGGAAGTTTCTTTGCCCCTCAGCTAAGCTCTGGAGTGGGTGGGAGGAGAAATTTCCAGCCTGTTCCCACCCTGAACCTGCAGGCTCCACAGCAGCCCCGAGGCAGGGGCTTAGCACCCTCTTCACCCATTCTCCTCCCTCGTCCTGGGTCTTGCCCCCAGGGAGCATGGGGCTGCTTGTCCTCTAGATACCCTCCCCTGCTGAGCTGCCTCTCTGGCCAGCAGCAAAGAATCCTGTGGCACTTTATAGACTAACAGACGTTTTGGAGCATGAGCTTTCGTGGGTGAATACCCATGCATCTGAGGAAGTGGGTATTCACCCACGAAAGCTCATGCTCCAAAACGTCTGTTAGTCTATAAAGTGCCACAGGATTCTTTGCTGCTTTTACAGATCCAGACTAACACGGCTACCCTCTGATACTTGACATCTCTGGCCAGGTTTGCTGAAGCCCCTGCAGTCAGGTTCCCTGGGCCCTGGTGCACAATACATCCTTAGGGCTTAACCCTTTCCTACCTGCATTGTAGCCAGGGGACAGGAGGTGTCTGGGTTATGTCAGTGACCAGCAGCAGCCTGAAATGTTAGCTGCCCTTCCACACTGTACAGACAGGAAAGAAATGCTGCTTCCGGGAGGATGGAGGGTTGAGCTCTGCAAAGACATGAGCCAGGTCATCCCTTCTCCTCCACGTCCTCTGCAGCTGGAAGCAGCTCCCAGCCCTTCCCTCCTGCACAATACCAAAAGGCTGGTGTGGATGCTGACAGAAATCTGGGAAGGGAGGGCATGTGACCTTACATGCCCCCCTCCATGTGTAGCCTCGGGAAGACATGGCGCCAGGGACCAGAAGAGGCAGGTCCGTCCCGGGGGCCCAGACAGGCATGGAAGGTGGAGAGCGCCAGGCAGGGAGGGTTGGATTACTTGGTCACTCCTCCTGTGTGAGAGAGGTGTGTGGGAGTGCATGTCACCTCTCCCCATGTGAACCCTAAAGCCTTAAAGATAAGAAGGTAAATAAAAAGACTCCAACTACGCAGTATTTCTTTTTAATGGGGCTCAGTCAACTTGATATTAACTTGAATGTTTGTATTGCATAGTTCTGATTGCTTGCCATTGAACTGGCCTGAATACAAGTAATTTTACCCAATGTCACATACTCAGTATAGGGAAATACGGTCACCCTACACAAAGGTTTGGTAAAAGTTTGTGTTGGTCCCTAACCCAAGTTTGCTCATTGCCCCTAACTCAGATTGTTGTCCCCTCACTCACCCACTCTGAAGTTAAGAGGTGCCGGGAGAGTTGTGTGGTTGGGGTGTACAGTACATTGTTATACCGCTCTGTATTTGAGGGGAAAGCCCCATCGCTTCAGATGTTTGGGGGAATATTCATCACTGAATGATGCGATTCAGCTGTACATTTTGGACACTGCAAATCAGTGGAAGGCACCACCTGGCAGCTCCGTTTTACGATGGCCTCATCTTGTAAAATGTAATTAAATATTGAACCTGGCAGTTTGTGACAATCCATCTGGAGGCTGATGTTAAGGAATTATTAATTATTGACTGTTTAGTGCAGTAGTGCCCAAGGGCCAACGGAGAGCGAGGCCTAGGAGACACACAGAGCGGCAGTTCCTGTCCCAAAGAGCTTCCAATCTAAATAGACAACACACCAACAGGGTGGGGGATGAGGTAGAAGGCACAAGCTGAGCGAACAGTGTGATGGCAACAAACATTTTAGATGCACCACTTTATTTGGAGGAGGAAGAGGGTTAGTTAAGTAAGATGAGCTGAAGGGGAAAAGGCCAGTGGAGGGAAGGAGGTTAAGGGGACAGGGCGTGGAAGGTGTGAAGCAAGCTGAGGTGAAGCAGCTGGCATGCAGCCAATCACTATAGGGCAGAGGCAGTTCAGTCAGAACTGTAGAAAGTTCTCAGAACGTCAAAAGGTCCCTGTTCTGGCTACTTTCCATTGCAATATTTGTGGCCTCTTGTGTTTTAAAGTTTCTGAAGATGCTGTCTGGGGGAATGTGATAAAAGGTTTGTGCTGTGGGCATTAGAAAATGTCTACAGAGTTTGGTATAATCAGTCTCTTATACACTTCTAGCAACATAGCGGTGCAGTAGTGTGGTGAGCTAAGACAATTATGACTACTCCTGTTGTTTTACCATGCTGTCTACCTGACTGCACAGTAAAGGGTTCTCAGTTGCTTAAAGTGTCCATTAGCTAATGTGACAAGGAGCGGGAGGTAATAACTTTTATTGGGCCAACTTTTATTCATGAGAGAGACCAGCTTTAGAGCTACCCAGAGCTCTCTTTCGGGTCTGCCCTGTGTAGCTCCAGTGCTTGTCTCTCTCGCCAACAGAAGCTGGCCCAATAAAAGATATCCCCTCCCCCACCTTATCTCTCTAATATCCTGGGATGTGGCTTCAACAGCGCAGCCTACACTAGTTAATGTGAAGTCATAGTGAAATAAGAACATAGAACATAAGAACGGCCATACTGGGTTAGACCAAAGGTCCATCTAGCCCAGTATCCTATCTACTGACAGTGGCCAATGCCAGGTGCCCCAGAGGGAATGAACAGAACAGGTAATCCTTAAGTGATCCATCCCATCACCCATTCCCAGCTTCTGGCAAACAGACGCTATGGACACCATCTTGGCTTATCCTGGCTATTAGCCATTGATGGACCTATCCTACATGAACTTAACTAGTGTTTTTTTTAACCTTGTTATGGTCTTGGCATAGAGTTCCTCTGGCAAAGAGTTCCATAGGTTGGCTGTGCGTTGTGTGAAAAAACACTTTTTTCTTTGTTTTTTTAAATCTTCTGCCTATTAATTTCATTTGGTGACCCCTAGTTCTTGTGTTATGAAAAGAAGTAAATAACACTTCCTTTTTTACTTTCTCCACACCAGTCGTAATTTTATAGACCTCTATCATATCCCCTCTTAATCATCTCTTTTCCAAGCTGAAAAGTCCAAGTCTTATTTATCTCTCCTCATATGGCAGCCATTCCATACCCCTAATCACTGCCCTTTTCTGAATCTTTTCCAATTCCAATATATCTTTTTTGAGATGGGGTGACCACACTGGCATGCAGTATTCAAGATGTGGACATACCATGGATTTATATAGAGGCAATATGATATTTTCTGTCTTATTATCTATCCCTTTCTTAATGAGTCCCAACAAATACCCAACCTTGGCCCTCTCTAACCTTCATCCCTGTGGGGAGAGCAGTGATCCCATAGGCCCGGGTCCTCTCTGACCTCCGATTCCCTCCCTATTTACTCTTCATTGTGAAAACAGATCTACACTGCTGTATCTAGATGTCATACTCAAGTGGTACGTAAAAAAGTTCCTTGAGTTACTTAAGATGCTTCATTTATACGTAACAAGAGATAGAAAAACTCTCTGCATCTGAAAGCAGAGTCCTTTTAATTACTAAATAGAAATGGGATGTACCCTCCCCAGTATATGTTTGGTTCAAAAATCCGATCAGCTCCACTGGGTTAGCAGCTGCAGCCTAATAGTTTTCATACTTAGACTTCAAAGAATTGACAGTATAAATGACAGATCTTTAGCGGAGGGAATTGGAACAGTGTCTCACTGATATGAAAATCCATTTACCTTTGATTTAATTTGATTTACTAGTAAACTTTGTTCTACTTAAGATATTAATTTATCTTGGACAGTATCCACGTATGCTGAGATATTCACTGTGGCCCATCCTCCTATGCAAACTTCTGACCTCTGGTAAGATATAAGAGGAAGTTAAGAGATACCTGCCTTGCAGTGTTCGCACCAAGGGAATGAGCAAAAGATCTTCCGTCCCCAAGCAGTTGTGTAGTCAGACTCTGACTGCAGTCAGCAAGGAGCATGAGGAAAGATGAGTGATAAAGCAGAGCACGGAAGTGAAAGTTACATTGGTGTCTATGTTAACCAAGATTTTCCCCTCAAAGTGTTTGGGTTCTTTTCCCGGCAGAGCGAATTATTTGTATTTTTTGGGTTGTTTCATATTGAGATTACACTACAGTGCACCTGTTCAATTGGGAGGCTACCTCTGCCCCTGTCTTTCCAGGACTATGCTGGGGAATGTATCTGAAAACAGGTCTTCCTCTAGCGAAGGGCCAAGTAGCTGGTGTTTGGATCTGGACTAGGTTGAGATGATTAGTGCTTATTGAGTACTGACAATGTGCTTTGTGGTGCACGACCTTCAAACGCGGAACAGTCCTTGTCAAATGGCAAACACAGACAAGACTGGACCCACTGGGAAGTCCAGAAGCGGGAGCGGCTCAATGTGGTGGCTGCATTCTAAGCTCACTTGTGGGCCTTGCAGGAGTAGCATGATCAGAAGGATTTCAGTGTGTAGAGGCTGGTGGCTTGGCAAAGTGGGATGGGGAAAGCATTAAATGCATAGGAGGCAGCAGGGAGAGAGCAGTGTGAGGAGGTAATGAACAGTGTGCACTGAGAGCAGCACCACTGGCAGAACAGAAGAGTCAAGGAGGAACGTGACAGAAGACCAGGTCTGCCATGCGAACATGGGTGGAAGTATACTGGGCCTTCAAAGCAAGGATAAGAGTCCTGATACTCCATGGACTTACCTCAGTCTTCTCCTCACAAAACTCCATTGATTTCAGCGTAGTTAGTCCTGATTTACACTCATCAGAGGAGAATCAGGCCCATGAAGTTTAAACTTAAGTATCAGAGGGGTAGCCGTGTTAGTCTGGATCTGTAAAAGCAACAGAGTCCCATGGCACCTTATAGACTAACAAATGTATTGGAGCATAAGCTTTCATGGGTGAAGTGGGTATTCACCCATGAAAGCTTATGTTCCAATACATTTGTAAGTCTATAAGGTGCCACAGGACTCTTTCTTGGTTAATGGGAAGGCCCGAGGAGAATCAAAGAGGGGTGAGACTAGTGTTGGAGGCTAAAATGGGGCTAGGGTTAGTTTCAGACTCCTGGGTGCTGAAATCCAATGAGCAGTCTGCATTTTCATTTTACTATGGTGCAAATCTCGCAAGATCAACTGATCGCAAAGGTTTCCACCATCAGGAAAGCACAGTGTGTGGCCTGATAGCGAATGAGTTCTTTCCCTTCAGGACTCTCAGCCCTGAAGAGTGACTCTAGCTAGGTCACTTACAATTTCCTTCTTTCCTTTTGGCATACGGCACTAAAGCAGCAGTATCCTGTTGCTTCGGGTATGGTTTTATTCCATCCGTCTCCTATTGCTTAGGGGTATTGTGTGGGAGGGTGGCCACTGGTCAGCCATCTGGGGTGTGAGTGTTAAGAGTTTACCCCACACACCAGCACTCTAGTGAATCACTCACGGGAGCTTTTGGGGAAAGAGGTGAATGGACCTGCATCTCCAGGTTTGGAGGACATCAAGGGAACAGCACAGCAATCAGCTCTCTCCCAGCCAGGACTTGCATAAGACACCCGGGGAAGCTGATGGCAGCTGCAGGACTTGCTCCTTCACCATCATAGCTCCTTCCTGGTTTCTCTCTCCCTTCCTACCTAGCCTCAGTTGCGCTCCAGAGGGGAGTCCAAAGTTTTTGGTGAGTTTCCTATGGAATACAAATCTATATGGAATCTAGCACTTCCAGTGCATTTTCATGGTCTGATAAGCAGGGCCAGTGGGGAAAAATGCAGCCTGGGAGGTTCTTCACATGGAATCGAGGCACAGAACCTTGTCACAAAGAGCTTCCCTTTAACACCATACTACGGTGTGTTTAAGAAATATCAGTACAAGTGAGTGGATGGCCTAGGCAGTCTCTCATCTCTAGGTTGCTGGTTCAAACCTAGCTTATGTTAATGGTAACCAAAAACTATCATCTGATGGATTGTTTGTGTCTCAGACACTTCACAGTGGAGAAGTGTCCATGCCACCAAAAAAAGCCCACAACTCGCACTAACTCCTACCTTCATTGCCCAGTCAGCAGAGGCTGAGGGCTGCAAGAACATGGAGAGTAAGGCTTGCTCTACACTACAAAGTTAGGTTACTTAATTATGTTGCTCTGGACCATGAAGAATTTTGCTCTCTGTTCAATGAAGTTAAGCCAACCTAAGCCCCGGTGTTCTTCCATCAGCCTAGCTGCTGTCTCTCAGAGAGGTGGATTCACTACAGTGACAGAAGAATCCCTTCCATCATTGCAGCAAGTGTGTTTACCCTACAATGGCGCTGCACCACTGTAGCGGTGCTAGTGTGGATGTAACCTGCTACCAGTGGCCTCTCCACATCTAAGTGACAAGGCATTGGCAGGCAGCAGAAAGGGGCTTGCCCATGCCAAGCACGGCTAATATTTCAGTCTCCAAGGCTGTTCGTCTGGCACCTTCCACCAATTCCTTTAATTGAAGGAAACAATCACTAAAGAAGAAGAAACAGTTTATTGATGAGATGGGAGTTGTGGCTGGCTCTAGGCAACCTGCCTTGTGTTCTCCGTCTGTGCACAGACTTAATACAGCAGAGGGAGGGAATTCTGTGTGGACCCCATGCAGAAAAATAACAAAAGGTCTTCACGTTCCTGGAAAAGAACCTTTCGCTAGTTCTGTAAGTACACCTCTCTCTCCACCCAGGGCGGCATATGGCGCTGTTAATGAAGATTAAATGGACTAGCAAGGGCTGCGTGCAGGGCTGCGGAGGACAGTAAATCTGTCTGCTTGTAGTGTACATGTGCCCAACAAATCTAATTGCCATTTCCAAGTAGTGATTAGTGCTGCAGCAAGCTTCCTGCCAGAGATGCAAACAAACAAGGCCCAGTAAAGCTGCCCTCAGGGAAAGAGCTCATGAAGGAGAAAGAGGAAAGGAAGGGAGGTAACTTAATAGCTACAGGGCAGTTAGAATCAAAACAAAAATGACCCCAGGGTTCCCTCTGCAGTTTCATGTTAGCACTCCAGAGCAAGTTAAAGGTCAAATGACTTCTTATGGCTAGCACCTACCTTGAATTGCAAATCTGAACTGTATCCTTTCTGCCTCCAGTGTAACCCCTTGCCGGGTTCTGCAAGCAAAACTTAGCTAACAATGCAAGAATGGAATCCGGCTCACTCTTCCATAGTTTTATTGGATCTGCCATGTTAAAAGGAAGTGGACACAGAGAGCAAACTCACTGAGGAAACAAGGACTTCTTTAAGAGCCCCCCTGAATGTATAATTAGGAGTAGCAGAGCAGAATTAAACCAACGAAAATTTAAGCCGCATAACACTTTGAATCACTTTACTCGCCACAACCCCACCTAAGCATTCTCCTCATTTATTTGACTTTCAGAATGCTCACGTGACACGTATTGTGTCCAGGATGGAAGACAACTATACTGTAAGTTGCCCAGAGTAGAGCAGTTTGTTATGAAAAACAGGAGGGATCTTATTGTAGTCCAGGGCAGAAAGGAGTCTGGTTCCCCCACAAATCACTTCAGCTCTATCGTCTTAAATGCCGTCTGATGACTCAGTCAGAAAACCACATCCCAGCTTTTAAACCATGTTAACTCTTTGTGCATTTGGTGTCGAATAAACTAGGCTCTCCCCTGCCCCCAAACGCCGACATACACACAACCTTGAAATTCAAACCACAAGCTACAAATCAGCACTCTGGAGGGGAGGAGTGTACTGCTTATTTCAAATAACTAGCTGGAATGGGTTTTGTCTTAGGCCTGGTTTACACTGCCAAGTATTTTTGCTAAAAAGCAGCTTTTGGAAATTAAACCGCAGAGGTGTACACATAGCAAAGCCACCTTTTGCGACGAAACTCCGCAGTTGCAGCGCTGTAATCAAACCACCTCAATGAGAGTGAAAAGGCTTTTTGTGCAAAGGCTTTATCGACAAAGTGCAGTGTAAACACCTGCTTGTTTTATCGCTGTCATGGCCTCCGGAGATGTCCCACAGTGCCTGCAGTGACTTAGCAGTGAAAAGTAGTTGGCAATCTAGTAGGAGGCCCGTGGAACAATGAGATTGAGAAACCTGCCCCATGAGGCATTGCAAACTGTTCCCAAAGCACCCTGCAGTCAGTTGCACAGTGAGATAGCTACCCACAGTGCACTGCTCTGTCATTGCAAGAGCTGCTAGTGTGGATGTGCTCCAGTAACACAAGGAGCACGGTGTGGACGTTGCAACAGCAGTTAATTAAAGCGGTTTAATAGAAGTGGTCTAACTTTTGGCAGAAAAACTTGGCAGTGTAGACATAGCCATAATGTTAACACCACAGTTATAAGGGGGCCCAGAACTTGAAGACATAGCGATGAGACTCAGGAGATTTCTGGGTCTGCCCTAGAATCCCAACATGACCCTGGCCAAATCAATTAATCCCTTTGTGCCTCAGTTCCCAGGCTGTAAAATGAGGCTAATGCATCTCTCCCTCCCTGGGGGTGGAGGGCAAACTCATTGTGAGGGGTTCTGATCGCCAACAACATCCCATGTGTGACAGGGTACCCCATAAGGCTTTATGGGGGGGTGCTTATAAATGTATGTATGATATAACTGGAATAGGGGTTTGCTACATATGCCATGTAACACATCTATGTAAAGGTTATGGTCTACTATATCTATTCATCCTATTTGTACACATATATCATTTTGTACTTGAGGTTAAGAATATTGGCTGTATACTGGCTTGATTTTCTAAGTAAGCTTTGTGAGGCTTTTGGTCAAGTTCTTGGGTACTTAACCTTGCGAATTCCTTCCTAATCAGGAAGCACTTGGGGAACAATGCATCTTGGAAGGCTCCAAACCACATAAGAAGTCTTCCTGGAGACATGCAAGATACAATGTGGACAATGGCTTCTGCCTGCAAAGACTTTGAGTCATGCATGGACATGTGACTCGCCCAGCTGACTCCAGAACTCCATCTTGGAGCTGGACTTTGCATAGGAGTGAGAAGGAGGGTCTCCACCCACAAGAGAGAGTCTATTTAAACTCCTGGGAGACCCCTCCATGGTGGTCTTCAGCTGGCTAAAGAGGGATCCCCTCCACCCCGCAGGATACTTGGAAGAAACTGGAACAAAGGGGTGTGAGTGATTGTTGGACCCAGGCTAAAAGGAGATTAGTCTGTAAAAGGAACCATTCTGGAACTGGTGAGGATCTTATCTATATTCAGTTTGATTAGACATAGATTTGCACATTTTATTTTATTTTCTTGGTGACTTACTTGTTCTGTCTGTTACTACTTGGAACCACTTAAATCCTACTTTCTGTATTTAATAAAATCATTTTTTACTTATTAATTAACTCAGAGTATGTATTAATACCTGGGGGGAGCAAACAGCCATGCATATCTCTCTATCAGTGTTATAGAGGGCGAACAATTTATGAATTTACCCTGCATAAGCTTTATACAGGGTAAAATGAATTTATTTGGGTTTAGACCCCATTGGGAGTTGGGCATCTGAGTGCTAAAGACAAGCATGCTTCTGTGAGCTGTTTTCAGGTAAACCTGCAGCTTTGGAGCAAGTAATTCAGATCTTGGGTCTTTGTTGGAGCAGACCGGGAGTGTCTGGCTCACCAAGACAGGGTGCTGGAGTCCTGAGCTGGCAGGGAAAGCAGGGGCAGAGGTAGTCTTGGCACATCAGTTGACAGCTCCCAGGGGGGTTTCTGTGATCCAACCTGTCACACTATGTAAGTGCCTACATATATAACATCAAAGGGATAGCCGTGTTAATCTGTATCTACAAAAACAACAAGGAGTCCGGTGGCACCTTAAAGACTAACGGATTTATTTGGGCATAAGCTTTCATGGGTAAAAAACCCCCACTTCTTCAGATGCATGGAGTGAAAATTACAGATGCAGGCATAAATATACTGACCCATGAAAAGAAGGGAGTTACCTCACAAGTGGAGAACTAGCGTTAAGAAGGCTAATTCAGTCAAAGTGAATATGGTGCACTCCCAATAATGGATGGTGTCAATACCAAGAGAGGGAAAATTGTTTTTGTAGTGAGATGTAGATAAGATGGTCTCTTGTGCCAACAGGGGAAATGACTGTTGGCAGAAGATGGCAGCATTTAAATCTCTTTGGTTTGTAAGATTGGCATTTTCCTTGTCTGAATAGCCCGAGAAAGGAAAAGGTGTTTCAAGAGGGTCAGTTTTTCTATGACCAGCTAGTGATTCCCATGTCCAAGCCATCACTGGGATTTTTGGTGTCTTTTGGTGTTATGCTGCTATTCGTTGTTGCTTTTTTTTAGTGATTGGAGTGGATAGACATACAACAAACAAATAACCATAAACAACTCTGGGTGTTTAGAATGTCATGCTCTGACTTGGTAAAACACTTAAGCATGTATTTACATTCCATGGAATTCTTTGGGATTTAAATATGCACAAAGTTAACGTACTTCAGTGCTATAAACTCCACAGCACATGAGCCTTGGCCTTAACACTAAGCCATGCTGTCCTCTGTGACGCACTGATTGCTGTAACATTCTTGCAAGTACCATCTCAGGAAGAGAGAATGCTGGAAATGACTTAGGCAGAACAAGGAACCTCCACTGGCTCCAGAAGTGGGATCGTGTTTGAACAAGTCCATGTGGAAGGCGTTCCCCAGCTCAGTCAATCCTTAGGTCCTGGCCCATTGCTTAATTCACATTAGGGACATGAAATATGAGTCATAGCCTAAGTGATTAAATAATTAAGCTCAGAGGAGATGAGGGTATTTCACGAGAAGGTTGAAGAGATATGAAACAGACACACCTCTGGTCTAGACCCAACTCCCACACTAATTGAATCTCTATTTCAATCTCAAGAATGATGGCACATGTGATGTCATAATGTTATGATAATACTATTCCATTACCTTTGTACGGTTTATTAAGGGCTGAGAATAGGCAGCCTTCCAAAATGAGCCTAGGATTAGCAAATGTGCTGCTGACACCTTGGTGAGGACAGCATGATCCCGGGTGTTATCTTGATCTCATCGTTCGCCCCCAAAAGCCGTCACATATGCTAGCCCCTTTGTGTTCCTCTATGTCAGACAGAAATGCTCATTGATCCCCTTTTTCCATGAGTCACTGTCACTGCTGTAGCTTCAGCTGCTCTGAAATGACACGGGTGCCACATCTCAAATTCTGTTCCTTGGTTACACCTGTGCAGCTCTATTATTTCTTTTACCATAGCCGCTAGGAGCCCTAATAACGGACCAAGACCAGGGCTGGCTCCAGGGTTTTTGCCGCCCCAGGCAGCAAAAAAAAAAAAAGCCGTGATCGTGATTGGCAGCAGCTCCACCGCGCCGCTTTCTTCTTCGGCAGCAATTCGGCTGCAGGTCCTTCCCTCTAAGAGGGACTGAGGAACCCGCTACCGAATTGCCGCCGAAGAGCCCAACATGCCACCCCAAGCATCTGCTTGCTGAGCTGGTGCCTGGAGCTGGCCCTGACCAGGGACTCCCTTGAGCTAGGCATTGTATAAGTTTCTCCAGTCACTCTCTTTCTGCATGGGGCTGCACAAGTGTAACTGAGGACAGAGCGTGGTCCTGCTACTGAAACATATCAACTCTATTGATAATATGCAAGCCAGTCGAGATGCTGGCTGGTGAGTCTTGCCTACATGCTCAGGGTTTAGCTGATCGCCATATTTGGGGTCAGGAAGGAATTTTCCTCCGGGGCAGATTGGCAGAGGCTTCTGGAGGTTTTCGCCTTCCTCTGCAGTGTGGGGCATGGGTCACTTGCTGGTGGATTCTCTGCAGCTTGAGGTCTTCAAACCACAATTTGAGGACTTCAATAACTCGGACCTAGGTTAGGGGTTTGTTATAGAAGTGGATGGGTAGGGTTCTGTGGCCTGCTTTGTGCAGGAGGTCAGACTAGATGATCATATTGGTCCCTTCGACCTTAAAGTCTGTGAGTCTATGCCATCTCCCTCTCTCAGCCAAGCCAGCTCTACAGCACTAGCAGGAATGCAATAGTTCTTGTAGTTCAGAAAGAGCAGATCCTGAGCTACCAGCAGACTTGTTCAATCAGAAGGGGCCATTTTTATGTAGTCACTTCTCAGAGCAAACACGCACTAGAATGGAATGAGGAAAAGGCATCAAGGGAGGTTGCCTATTGCTGAGTGGCTTAGAGATTGAAGAGGAGAAGGATCACACAATCAGTGGTGAAGTTCTCTGGGCAGAGAGGAAGGTAGTGCTTGGTAGCACCAATGAGAGGAAGAGGCGGCACAAAGTTGAAGGCAAACTGGAGCAAATCCAGCCCCTGGAGAGCTTTAAAACAAAGAGGGGTGGATCCTGGAGCCAGTGGAGGTGCCTGGGCAAGGAGATGATATGGTCTTGCTGTCGTGTGTAGTCTGTATGAGAAGCATCCTGCTTGTGCTGGGACTCAGGGAGGCCACAGAGGGTGGAGCTGTGCTTAGGGTTGAGCTAAGCTTCTAGGTTCTGTAACGATATGAAACTCAAGCCAGACTAATCAGAGGATTCTCTGAGCAAGTCTGGGACCGTTCATGGATTCAAACAGAAGCCAAGAGAAACTCGGTGGCTTCTCGTGGTCCTGACCTGCCACCCAGCAAAAGGTGTTGGGTTTTGCTTTGAGTTTTGGGATTTGCTCTTTCAAGAAATTCGAGTGGGGAGGAAACCCTTGTGAGAGGAGCCCTTCTGATAGCAGTCTAGGCTCGAGGAGATGAAGTGAGGGATGAGGGCTTCAGCCAGGCTGGAATGAGGGACAGTAGCCCACATAGGTGATGTTTGCAGAGGAGATGAGGGTTCTAGAGTCAAAGCTGCTCCTGCAGAGAGAGGCAGTGGAGGCAGTAGAAGGGGAGCTGTGCATAAGACTCCCCCTCCTCCTGCCCAGCAGAGTATGTGGCCTACAATCTCCTGGTGATGACTGGCTGGTTTTTGCACTCCCCTCTTAACACTCTGCTAGTTGCATTTGCTGTGCTAACGATGGTAGTGTTTATGGTGGCAGGTCCAGCCCCAGAGATTATGGACTAAATGAAGAAGAAGTAGTCAGAGTGAGCAGAAATCATTTCCAGAATTCCACCTGCCCCATCCTGGGAGGCTGCACACAGGCTGCTAGAGCACTGCTTTACACATGTGGGGTGGGGTCTGTCACAGACCTGCTAAATTGCAATTAGTGGCTGATTCCAGGGGGTGCTGGTGAGCCATGCATGCACAGGAGGTTAAATCTCAGTAGGCCACCTCAGTCTGTCTTGCCAGATAGCTCAGTGGTTTGAGCATTGATGTACTAAACCCGGTGTTGTGAGCTCAATCCTTGAGGAGGGCACTTAAGGATCTGGGGCAAAAATCAGTACTTGGTCCTGCTAATGAAGGCAGGGAGTGGGACTCAGGGACAGCGCTTCCATTTAGGCAGGCGTCAGGATTTGGGGGGGGTGGCATTTTGCCACTCTCAGCGGCAATTCGGTGGCGGGGGGTCCTTCCGCACTCCAGGTCTTCAGTGGCAATTCTGCGGTGGGTCCTCCACTCGCTCTGGGACCTGCCGCTGAGGTGCCCCGAAGACCGGGAGCGCGGAAGGACCCCCCCGCCACAGAATTGCCGACGATGACCGGGAGCGCGGAAGGACCTCTGCCTAGGGCGCCAAAAACCCTGGCGCCGCTCCTGGCTAGACATGATGACCTTTCAGGGTCCCTTCCGGTTCCAGGAGATTGGCATATCTCCTGGCCCTCCATGCACTGCAAGCAGGCCAACCCTCCTCTTGCCAACAAGAGGGTCTGGTGGGTTTCTGAAGGATTCAGGCCATGGGTTGGGTTTATCCACCCTCAATACAGAACTGTCTAGTGGGATATACTCTGCTGTGGTCATTAAGAGCCCAGAGCCCTGTTAGGCAGCTGACATCTGTGCATCCTAGAGGGGATGAATTCACACTGCATGGGCAGATGTGCTTTCCATTCGAGTTGCCACCCATCCAAAATCCTGGAGCAGGACGCTGAGTGACAAGCCACTTGGCACGCTCCCATGGGCTGCCCACACCTGATTCCAGACAGTCGTCTTCCAATTTCTCAGAGCAGATTCCCCTGCTTGTGACCCTGCTTCCTGTACAGTTGGGTTTCATCCCTTTTCATCTGGCGCCTGCGGGCTGGTAGCTGTTATGGAAGAACAGAAATGTGGTGAGCTCTCTCCACCCCCAGTCAGGTGAGTGTTTCTAATCAAACAAAACTGAACATCCCTGCCCGCCCCTTACCCAAGGCCCTGCCCCCGCCCCTGCCCCTTCTCTGAGACCCCGCCCCTACTTGCTACATCCCTCCTCCCTCCATCACTCGCTCTCCCCTACCCTCACTCACTTTAAACTGGGCTGGGGCAGGGGGTTGAGGTGGGGAGGGGGGGTGGGGGCTCGTGCAGCTCTAGGTGGGGCCAAATGAGGAATTTAGGGTGCATGAGAGGGCTCTGGGGGCAAGGGGTGGGGGAGTGAGGACTCCAGCTGGGGATGCAGGCTCTGGGGTGGGAGTGGGGCTGAGAATTTCAGTGTGTGGGGTCTGGCTGGTGGTGCAGGCTCTGGGGTGGAGCCAGGGATGAGGGATCTGAGGTAGGGGTGGGGTGTGTGGGGGCGGTTGTGGAGTACAGGCTCTGGGAGGGAATTTGGCGTGTGGGATGGGATCTAGACTGGGCAGGGGGTTGGGGTTGCAGGAGAGGGTCCCCAGAGCTGTGCCAAGAGAATTATTTGGGTGACCTCAGTGTGTTGTATGCGTTAGTGCATGCGCACAATAACTAGGATCGATCTGAGCAAGGAAATCTTAAACCAGCATTTCTCAAATGTGGCCACGGGGGGATTTTCTGCCGCCACAACAGCCTCCTGGGTGGAGATGGGGGGGGGCAAAGGCCCCTCCCTGCAGTACCCAGCTATTGCTCCTGGCTGCCTTGGTGTTTGGGGGCACTGCCAGCAGGAGATGAGCAGCCTGCACCACGCAGCCTCCTAGGGGCTCCAGGCAGTAACTCTGCAGACACATGGGGCCAGTCTGTGTGCTCAGCAGGCTTCAGACTTCAGGCCCTAGGCTCCGTCTCTGGGCTTCAGCCCAGGGTGGCGGGGCTCAGATTTGGAAGAATTTTTCAGAGTGGCCAGCAGGTGAGGGTTGGTGGCCACACTCGTAGGCCACCAAAAAAATTGTTCTGCGAACCCCTGCCTTAGCCTGACGAGTTTGTTAGCACTACAGAAACCCACTTCAGTGGCCTCCATCATTGCACTGTGAGAGCTTCACAAGGCGGTTTAGCCTCCTGTTACCCCTGTGAGGCAGAGGAATTATTTTAAAGGCCTTAGGCTCAGGATTGAACTGAGTTCCAGACCCTTGAGCAGATTCCTCCCTTCTGTGCTTGACATGTTTATGTTGCTGGACAGGCTCTGATGAACTTCACATAGTCCTAAGTACATCCCCATTTCCACAGAAGAGAAAACTGAGGTAGCATAAAGTGCCCTTTGGACATGGCCCCACAGCAAGTCAGTCAGTGGGATTAGAACGCAGGAGGAATTGCTAAATCCAACCCTGAAATAATTGTTCCACATTACCTCCTCTGGAGAGAAAAAGAACAGGATAGCATTCTGCACAACAGTTTGGGACCAGGAACACTTTAGGCCTGATTCACCACTGCCTTGTTCCTGTGTAATTACCTATGCCCGTGCAAATTGGATAGCCTTTCACGCTCACCTGACATAGGTGTAAGTGACACAAGGTGCAAGGGCGTGTAGAACCGGGCCTCAAATTATAATCCCTGCTTTGACACTTTTCCTCTCTGGACTTGGGTAGGGGCACTTGATCGGTGCGCCTGGCTTCTCCCCGTGTAAAACAGGGATATTGGCCTAGCTATGAGGATGAGTTAGTTTCTCTAAAATGCTCTGGATGGGATAAATGTTACATAAATACCAAGTATTACTAGCCTGGGGAATAGGCTCTTTAGGGGACTAAGAAAGTTTTATGTTCTAAGAGTCCAGCCACAGTTCAGAGAGGAATTCCCCAAGCCATCACTACTTAGTGTGATACCCAACACAACTGGAATAATGCTGCTCCTGCTTAAGCTGTTTCATTTAAATGCACCTGAATAAATTGGAGTTATTTTTCTCTGGACTCAACACTTGAGTCACTGGATTTTGTTCTGTTGGGCTGGACTGCACCCCTACACTTCTGCCCAGTGCAGGGGAATTCTTGTAGCTTGCCGGTGCCAGAAGTGACTCACTCATAATCTGGTTCCTGCTTCCCCTTCTCTGGTGTGCAGGCAAAAGTCCACTCCTCACCCACCTTCCTATGTGGCCTCTGGCCATGTGACAAACCCTACAAGGGTGCAAGGAAGCTTATGCCATCTGTTACTCTGCTGTCTAGGTGCAAGGCTGCCCAGGGGGTGGGGGAAAGTGGTGCGATTTGCCCCAGGCCCTGCAGAGGCCCCCATGAGAATATAGTATTGCAACTTTTTTTTATGGAAGGGGCCCCTGAAATTGTTTTGCCCCAACCCCCAAATCTGGCTAGCCCTGTACTGCCTATGATTTTCATAGAATCATAGATTATTAGAGTTGGAAGGGACCTCAGGAGGTCATGTAGTCCAACCCCCTGCTCAAAGCAGGGCCAATCCCCAAATGGTCCCTTCAAGGACTGAACTCACAATCCTGGGTTTAAGCAGGCCAATATGCAAACCACTGAGCTAATCCTGCCCCCCATTTAAACCCCTATTGAGCAGAGTCATTCTTTGCTGCAGCATCGCAGATACCCCAGCGGTGGTATCGATTCCCTGCCGGTCTGGTACTGGGGAAAGTACTATGCAAATCTTTTTTCCTCCATTCTTCAAGCAGAGACCCCCTGAATAACTGAGCTGGGGCACTCGCTACTCAGCTTTCCAATGCGGATTGCATAAACTTTTCTAGTGGTTTGGCCTCACAGGGAGGGTCACATGTTTTCATTCTCTACAGTAAATGGAACCTTAATCTAAGCTCTTAAATCTGTCTAGATTTCTAAATAATTACATGCAGCTTCTAACTTGAATGAAGTTTGATTTAAACCTTAATTTAATGGTTTCTGCAGAAAACAGGAAGTAAGCCGGGGTGGCCAATTAAGAGCCATCTGTTTTCAACTAATCTTTTGCTGGCTTCTGAATAGTCAACATAGGAACCACTGTACTGGAACAAACCATGGGTACAGCTATCCCCATATTTCTCATCCTGCTCCTGTGTCAAGCCCGAAGGAGCACTCTGAATTACTCCTGTGCCTTGTCCCAGCTTTGGAGATCCCCTCAGAGTGAAGATTTCCATCGCCAGGGCCTCTCTGGTGAAGCGATCCGCAAGGAAAGCCAAATATGGTGATGGAGCCGGCTGTCACCCCGTCCGTAGCATAGCCTGGTCTATATTGGAAGCTGCATAGGGAGGCAAAAAACAATCCAACAGAGCTTAGCACAGCGGTGAATTGTACAGTCCATTCTGTGGGTGGGGCGGGAGAGGGCATTGCTTCCTGATCGCACCCGGTGACCAGTTTGTGTCCTGCTGTGTGGGGATTGCAGAGCTTCGTCAGTGACGATGCGTTTCCTGTAAGTGGCTAATCCTTTATTTAAAAAAAAAATTTGCTCTACCCCCTTTGCCTTGGTAACATTCTGGGGCAGAGAGTTTCCCTAGCTTACTGTACTGCACTGCAACAAATCCATAGCCAGCTGGGACTCCGCTTATCACGGTACTGCACACCACGGTCGCTTTGGCACACTACGCTGCCAGTTCAGAGCTTCCTCTCGCAGTTGCTAAGGTCTGTGATACAGCTGAGCCGTTCTAGCAGTGTTACACTAGCACCAACTTGAGTGTTACAGTAGAGTTCCATTCACCTGAATGGGTTATTGCCCAGCAGGGGATTAGGGCCATGTGCCAGAGTGGGAATTAACTGTAATATTGTGTGTGACTGTTTTGTATGCCTTAGTTTCCCCTATATGCTACATTATTAACTAGGTGGTGGGAAAATACCCAGCTGTGACTGATGCCTGGGCCCCATGTCCATAGAGAATCAGCAAAGACAATGGCCACTCCAATTGCCTGGACATTTGGTACCTGGCAACTCATGACCATGGATGGTCCACCCCTCCACAGGAAGTCAGCTGGATGTGACAAACTGGAGAACAAAGGGCGAAGGAGGAGGGCCAGGTGACAATGTTTGCCAAGGAACAAGAACAAAGGACTGAGGAGGGGCCAGGTGGGGTTTAGCGTGGGGCTGCTGGATGGAGGAGGCTCTCCTGAACTGGGACAAAAGAGAGGCCAGAGCAGAGTGCTCTGGGTTGACCAAGATGGACCCAGCTGTAACCTTCTGTTCTCTGCACTAACCAAGGACTTTCTATGCTGTGTTCCAGACACCTAATAAACCCAGCTGCTCTTACACCACTGCCTGAGAGTCTCTGCAGATGCTGAAGGTGGGGGTGTATTGCTCCCTTTGGGGGTACGAGTCTCTCTCAGGTGCCCAACTCAGGTGGGCTCACTGAGGGGGGAGCTCTGTGTGAAGCAGGGGTGCTGGAGGCTGCAAGATTCAGACCCAAGAGGCGGTGAAGACAAGAGGCTTACCCTGGTGAGAATGTAGCTCTGAAGGGGTCTCCCAGGGACTGTTCCAGAGCAGTCCAAGAGCACCAGACCTGTGGGTCAGTGACACAGGGATGTGGTGGTGAGTCTAGAGCCAGTCTTTCTGCCCTTCCCACGCTGAGCCAGGCTGCATGGACTGTGGGGAGAGTGCAGCTATCAACAGCAGAGTAATTCTTCCTGCAGTGAGCAAGAGGGCTTGGAGAAGCAGAGGGGCATAGATGCTGCTCATTGCTGCTGAAAGCAGTACTGCCCTACCCCCTAGTCTCCTCCCTTGCCCCCCATTTCTGGATATCAGCAGATGCAGGGCATGGGGGAAAACAGGACCTGGCCCTGCTTCTACCCAGCTACTCACAACCCCTTGATGGATTAGGAGATCCCCTGCTTAGCACTGAAGAGGGCATCATGTTAACAACTCAGGACACCAGAATTGTAAGCACTGTGTTAGCGCTCTGCTGCAGCAAGAGTGGGTGATCCTGCTGCTAAGCTAAGCTGTGTGCCAGCGCCCTGACGCACCAGCTTGTCTGCCATGGCAGCAAATGCCTCTGGACTCTGCCAGTCGAGACTTTGCCTTGCAGGTACCAAGCAGTGAACCCCAATTCCCACGTTCCCCAGAGCTGTCTCCCTGCAGTGTCCAGTCTGTCCCACCGGACCTGCCCAGAAGTTAAGTTTGCTGCCTCCAAAGAGACAGGGCAGACAACCACCTCTGTTGGGTTAGCTGAAGACTCGCACTTCACGTCAGTGTAACAGCACAGAGTTGGTTCTGTAATCAAACTAGAATACGTTTATTAGCAAAGAATAGAGTAAAAGAGAGAGATGACAGGCTATGAACAAAACATGCTTTCTACTGACCAGACTTAACTTTAGCATGTTGAAATCTTCATCTGAGCAGCTTTCTCACCTATAGTCAGTTCCCAATGGGTGAAGGATCTACCTTTCTCAGACTTCAAGAACTCTGGCCCCTTGTGGCCCACAGGTGATGGAGGCTAAAATGGCTTTCTGCTTCTTCCTGTGCTTCCCAAAGGCCTCTGTTTCAAGAAGCAGGAAGGCTTCCTGGAGATACAGCCTCCAGCCCTCCTGCATTGTGGTTATCTTCCCCATTTTCTAGTTTGATGGCTTTGTTTACCTTCTATGTAAATGTACTTCCATTGTTTCTGGCCTTTCCTTGACTGTGTCGCCACTGCAAACTGAGGAAGTGGGCAATACAACATTCCTTTGTCTAGGGCAGGCTGGGCTTATGCATGGCTTCCCAAAAACATCTTTCCAGCACACATCTGTAATTCTTTATACACTTCGCATACAAGCATCACACAATAATATTAAGGACCAGCATGTTGCCAGTTCACATATGACACCTTTGATGTCATTGTCTGTCTCTAAAAGGTGTCAAGAGTGAGTTGGGGCAATGGTTGTCTCAGGCATGATTGAGTGCCCTCTGCCAGCTGGCACTGAGGGGCTCCCTGGGCTCTACATCATCCTCAGTACCCAGGGGGTTAAATGCAGCTTCCTCTTTCCTTCCTATGTCCATGTGATCCAGGGATGGGCTGTAAGAGAGGCTGGTGCTGGCATAACCGGAGGAGAGAATGGCAGGGGCATAGCACAACCCCAGGCTCTGCAATCTGTGGGTTCCGATTGCTTTGCTTATGGTAAATAGCTTTGATTTACCCAGATAAAGATTTGTTCCTGCTGAAAAATCCCCTTGATTTATTTCTGCTAAGTCACACCAGCACCTTGCACAGCAAAGTCCATTTTCCTGCCCTGCAAGGGTTGGGAATCGCATGCTGTGGGGGTCATTACTGGGCAATAACACGTTCCCCGACTGGAGGGACCATTCCTCCCCCAGGGCATCTAGCCTTTTGCCAGCGGGCTGAGGGTTACAAAAGTGAGATCGTGAGCAGAAGACACGATAATTGTATATGTTCACTCACAGGATGGTGGGATTAGGATCCTGGACTTCCAGCTCCAAAATACATAGGTCTCTGCCCCTTGAGTTAAAAGGGGGAGCATGTGAAACTGCTGGTGGAAATATGTCCCTTAACCTCTCAGGCAGGAAGTTCTGTGCTAATAGTGACATGTCTCTCAGGCAGCTCCTTCAGGGAATGTTTTTCTTTGCGCTGGGACGCTGGCCAGAGGACGTCAGCGGTGGAAGGCTGAGCCAGACAAAGTCGAGGTGTGAAGATGAAGCCTGAAGGTGCATAGAGTCAGCGAGAAAGGGAGCACAGGCAGGCCCGGGGCAGACACACAGCCCCTTACAACAGAGGGGAGGAATCAGTCTCATTTGACAAATGAGTGGAAAAGATACAGCGCGGTTCAGGGCCCCAGGCCACAGCACCTCTGACTAGAATCCTAAACCACACCCTGTTCTCTAGCCACTAGCCCCGGGTGCTTTGCTGAAAGAGGCCTGTGAGGCCGAGGTGGCTGAACATGATACAAATGTATGGAAGCTAATGGCTGGGCTCCAGGATGCAAATAACAGGCCAAATCCTGAGATCCTTCCTCTGGCAAATTCTTGTTATTTAAATAGGAGTTTGCCTGAGCCAGTCCCCAGAAGGACCTCAAAAGGTATTGAGGTGCCTAACCCCCATTAAAATCAATGGAAATTAGGAGCCTATATGCTTTGAGTATCCAGGCACTCAAGCTTTGGCCCAGTGTCTGTTTATGGAGCAGGATGCTCAATAACCACGTAATGTACAACTCTTACCCGCTTGGGTTTTAAGTCAAGGCTGGATGTCTTTCTAAAGCTCTGTTCTAAGAATTACTGCGCTGCAGGTCTCTGGTCTGTGTTATACGGGGGATCAGACTAGATGAGCACAATCGTCCCTTCTGGCCATGGAATCTACAGTCTTTCCCCCTAATGCTTTAGCTATATTAATGGGTTTCTTTCCAAGGTAGGAAGCAAATGTACCTGGAAGTTGGGGGCGAGTCAATTGGAGGGGTTGTTTGGGGATGATTGAGTTGGGATAAATACCCAGGTGGGCCAGGCATCTGTTCGAAATGCAGCTATTGCTTCTCCAAAAATTCATTTGTAAATATTTTATTGTGGTTCACGTAAAAAAAAACAAAACACTTTCTCCCTGTTTTTGTTTGGTTGGCTTTTTGCTGGCAACACTAACAAGTCTGAGCATTTAGAGACCTCCCTAATACAACGGTGCCTTCTTCAGCAAGCAAGCTGTGAACATGCCACAGAAGGAAAGGACACCCCCACTGGAAGTTAGCTATATTCCTGCTGTTCTTCAGCCTCTGCTTTCCTGTGGTGCATCTTCCTCCCAAAAGCTGAACTGAGGAGCTTTCATTCACTTTGGTCTTCATTTCCTTGCTCTGATATTATCCTAAAATCCCCATTGCAAGCACTTGCCAGAAACCTCGCCTGTCAAGCCCAGATTCCTCTCAAACGAATCATTGACAACAACGTGGAAACTGTTTGTTCTAAATCCAGGCTACTCAGGACTACATGAACCTTTCCTTGCTTTAGTGATCTGTAGAATAAGGTCAGCACTCCTCAATTGCTTGAACCAACTTGGGTTAGTTGTCTAGCCTGGAATTTGCAGGGTCATCGTGGTTCTAGGTGGGAAAGCCAAGCCCTGCTATTGGACCAACCAACAGGAGGTTCATAGATCTGAAAGTCACACTGCTGATGTTGTGGGTGAAGAACATGGTACTGCATCACTGTGATAGGTGGAGATCTGGATACATTCACAAAAATGTTTCTCCTCCCTTGGTTTTCACACCTCAACTGCTAGAAGAGGGCCTCATCCTCCCTGATTGAACTAACCTCATTATCTCTAGCCTGATTCTTGCTTGCATATTTATACCTCCCTCTGGAAATTTCCACTACATGCATCCGACGAAGTGGGTATTCACCCATGAAAGCTCATGCTCCAATACATTTGTTAGTCTATAAGGTGCCGCAGGACTCTCTGCGGGTTTTACAAGGTAAGCCTGCAGATAGTTGAATGTAGGACTAACACCTCCTTACTCAGCAGATCTGCTCCCTGGATGATGTTCTCATCCTGCAGAGGTCCTGCCCCAGACTTCAACCAGTTAGGTCTTCTAAATAGGTGCCAAAGTGATGCTTTGTTAATTTTATTCCCTTTGCTTATGCTGATCATGTTTGCACATTTCCTTTTCGGAGTAGAGACTGGCTGGAACAGCAAGATAATCAGTTTCACTCTATAAAATCCAGGGTCGGAAAGGGCAGTAATGGCTTACATTTGCCTGGGCTTTTTAATGTCTTGGGATGCCAATTTACGGAGGTAAATAATGTGAAGTCTATGCACAGTAACTCAATTCCTGGATGGTGGAAAAAACACAGAGGAGACTATTAACCAATCCCCATAAATAATTCAGAATTCAACTTCCATTAAAAAAAATAGGCCATGAGGAAAAAAAGCCAAACACATACTAATCCCAGATATTTGTGCTTGTGGTTTATCTGAAAACTGAGCTATTTGGGGTTATTGGGTCTCTTGCAGCAGTGAATGTACAGCTGTAATAAGAACATATCTTGGGGGGAGTCTGATCCAAAGAGACTGTCCAAGTGGCATCGTAGGAAGTGTATGTCTCCCAGTCGACAGATCCAACGCACTCTGTTCACAACTGCCAAGATCAGATCTGAGAGTCAAGCTGGGTTCTCTCATTGAAACAGATTCTGCAGCTAGACCTCAGTGAGCAATTCTGTTCATGCTTGGGCCAGAATAGCCTCCAGCCTCCTTTAGTGTGAGGGTTCTGCAAAATTAACAGATACACACAGCTATCTTGGTCAGTAAAGCCAGCAGTTTGGACTCAGGTACACTCAGGCAACAGATCTGCTGAGACAGAAGGGAGCCAAAATATCCCTCCTCATCCTTAAGATGCATTACAGTTAGCTCTCATGACCCGCTCTGTGCAAACTTATCCCTGTTTTACAGATGGGGGACCTGAGGTACAGGCAGGCTAGGTAACTTGCCCAAGACAGCCACAGGGAGTCAGTGTCAGGATTAGAACTCAGGATATGCTCAGACAGCTCAGCTCTCCCTCACACTGTGCTTCTTGTCATGTGTATCATTCAGTGACACGGCGTAAAAATAGCTCATCATTATGTTATCAGCCCTAGAGGCGTCTTTTGCAAACGCAGCTGTATATTTCCATTGCATTATAGAGACCTTTCCGTAGTGGAGTTTGAAGTTGTTCATGGAGCACCTTCTGTGATAGCTTTGCTGGCGCAGGAGGTGCTGATACGAACAGGAGGGACTGATACAAGCACTCAGACGCCGTATGCAAGGAGCCTAAAGAATGGCTGTCCTACATCCATCACACTTGGGTCGGGCAGCAGCGAAGACTGATCTGAACACAATCCGCTACCAACTCCCTCTGTGCTAAGCTGAGGGAACGTGAATCATGTTGCGCCCTTTCCAAGGGTACCAGTGCCATGTGTGCATCCCAGGTAGGCCCCTGCAGGAATTCCAGCTCTGGCTCCAGCAGTAGAGTTCGCTTTCTGCACCCTTTATGCAGCTGGCAGGGCAGAATTGTCCCTGAGGTACAGGGGACTGCGGGGAGAGGGGACAGCCAGAGGTCAGGCAGAGCTGGGAGGGGTGGGGAGGGGGACAGTGGAATCTCCTCTCTCTTCTTTCCAAGTTATTTTTTAAGTTTACATGAACTGAACTAAATGGATTAGCAGCTGCAGCCAGTCCACGTCACTCATGGCGCTGGGTCTGAATTTAATTGGCCCTAGTCAATCAATCAATCAATCACAATTATAAACATGCAAATTAATTTAGTGCTGGTGGGAGGTGCCAATCCAGTGGCACAGGAGACAGGACCTTTGATTTACCCAGAAAGCAGGCAGCACAGTGTCTTGTTGAACCATGCCCACATGCCTCAACCATACCTGGGGCAAGAGTTTATCAGTCATGCTCTTTCAGTGCTTAGCCTCTTTAGTGAGATTACCAGGAAGCAGAGCTCGCTGGGCCGACCGCATTGGTGGTTTCTATCCAAGAGATGGGTTGACACCACCCATGCCCTTCCTCTGCAATGCTGGGACCAAAAGGGCTAATGCGATCCTTGGGTGGATAAATGGGAACCTCAAGTAGGAGTAGAGAGATTTATTTTACTGCTGTTGGAATCCCGTGTCCAGTTCTGGTGACCACAATTCAAGACGGATGTTGATAAGTTGGAGAGGTTGACAGAAGAGCCATGAGAATGATTAAAGGACTGGAAAATATGCCTTATAGTGATGGACTCACAGAGCTCAATCCATTGAATGTAACAAAGAGAAGATTAAGAGGTGACTTGATTACAGTCTATCACAAGGGTAGGCAACCTACGGCACGCATACCAAAGGCGGCACGCGAGCTGATTTTCAGTGGCACTCACACTGCCCAGGTCCTGGCCACTGCTCTGAAGGGGCTCTGCATTTTAATTTAATTTTAAATGAAGCTTCTTAAGCATTTTAAAAACCTTATTTACTTTACACACAACAATAGTTTGGTTATATATTATAGACTTATAGAAAGAGATCTTCTAAAAACATTAAAATGTATGACTGGCACATGAAACCTTAAATCAGAGTGAATAAATGAAGACTCGGCACACCACTTCTGAAAGGTTACCGAACCCTGGTCTATCAGTATCTACATGGGGAACAAATCATAGAATCATAGAATATAAGGGTTGGAAGGGACCTCAGGAGGTATCTAGTCTAACCCCCTGATCAAAGCAGGACCAATCCCCAACTAAATCATCCCAGCCAAGGCTTTGTCAAGTCGGGCCTTAAAAACCATAGAATATTTACTAATGGGCTCTCCAATCTAGCAGAGAGAGGTATAACACAGTCCAATGGCTGGAAGTTGAAGCTAGACAAATTCAGACTGGAAATAAGGCATAGACACCCACTGGGACATTGTACCAAGTGTCATGGTGGATTCTCCATCACTGACAATATTTAAATCAAGACTGGATGTGTTTCTAAATATCTGCTCTAGGAATTATTGTGAGGAAGCTCTCTGGCCTGCGGGATGCAGCTCCTCCCCCTACCCTCTGCTCCAGACCCAGTGTCATGCTGGAATGGTGCAGAGCCGTGATACCCACCAGGGAATTCGACAGAGAGGCTGGATGCACGGCCGCTTCCTGCCACAGGAGCCAGTTCACAGGAGTCAAAGGGCAGCAGTGCCCAGGCCTCAGGACCCAGCCCTGTGCTGGTGAAGCTGGGTAAGTTAGAGCACTCTGTTTTCGAGTGATCAGAAATAATGGGACGGGTGATTTCCCTCAGGCACCACGCAGATGTTCATCTCTGCAGACAGCGCGTACTGCTGACACATTCCCTGATGGAATACTGAGGCATGCCGTGGAACCTCAGAGACCACCCTTCTGAAGAGGACACGTCAGCTTGGCAGGGGTCCCCTGGGACACTCCAGGCTTGCTCCTGTGAGCTGCAATATTTGGACCCTGACTGCTGTGCTGGCAGGGAGATGCTTCTATGCGACTCTAGGCATGTGCTGGTTTTGTTCAAGACTCCAGGGGCAGGGGAACAGGGAGGCCCATGTTTTACTTCAGTGGCCAAACAAGCTGCTTTGCCTGGGACCAGGTAAGGAATGGATCTAAGAAGGCTGCATCAACAAGGCCTTCAGCCCACATCTCCCTGTCCACACGCACAGCACTAACGACAGCCTCTGCTCTCTAGAGTAACTAGCCGGCGTGCTGGGCCGAAAGCTAGGAGCACTGAACGCCGGCAGCTCCCATTCAGATCCATGGGGCCCCTGATTCCTAGTGACGTCAATGGGCAACGTGGGTGCACAGCACCTCTCAAGAGACAGCCCTGCCATTTTACCCCATCCAGTGGAAGAGCCGGGCTGAGAGACTGACTTTAATTGAACTCTACCTCCCAGTAGGCTCCTAAGGGTTTTACTTAGTGACCACACTTCAGATCTAGCTGGGACCCCAGGCTAACGAAACCCCTTCCAGACCTCTATGCTCGTTTGATGTCACCCTTATGTTCCTTTTGCTTAGAGTTTTGTTGGAAGATTTCCTCTGGCAAGTTTCACAGAGTTTAAGGCTAAAAAGAACAATTAGATTGCCTAGGCTGATCTGTACAACACAGGGCACTGAAGTTTCACCCAGATACCGCTGTGCTAAAGTATTTCACTCTTCAAGAGACTAAATTGATCAGTTCCAGCTTGATGTCATCTGCAAGGGGAACAATGAACCCAGCTTTGTAACCGTGCTGCCAGCCCCTCCCCCAACACACACAATATTCCCACTGATATCACCACTGGTAGCCATTACATCAGACATCAAAGCCAACCTGGTACTTTTATCAGCATGAAAGTCACTTCAATCCGGGGCCGGGGGGAGACCAGAACTCTGGGCAACCCCTTCAGTCACCCCCTTTTCCCTAAATGAAGACAGCTCCTGTCAAGCATCCTGTCATCAAACATCTGCACCCCAGGCTCACGCAGCTGAGCGAGGGCCAGCAGCACAGCTCACCCTGTGCCAGATGTCTGCATGGAGAAGGTGCAGAGGGTGATTCATTGAAGGGTGAATGGTCATGTGCATTTAGAACAAATTATTTCTGCGCAGAGGTTGAGTCCTGACCTCGTGCCCGTGCAGGCAGAGGGTCAGTGCCCAGCCTGGGGGGATTCTTTTATTGGCTGTCTGAAATAATGCCATTGTACGGGATAAACCCTCCAAGCTGAGGTTTCCCAGCAGGACCTCACTGTGCCGAACCCTAGAATCCTAATGAACTGCACTCACATAACTGAATCAGCAATTTCCACGCAGGGGACCCAGCACCTGCTAACAGGGGGAGTCAGCCTGAGTGAAGCCCCTGTCTCAAGTTGTGTGTGTGTGTGTGTGTGTGTGTGTGTGTGTGTGTGTGACTTAGGTGCCTAAATACCTTGGTGGATCAGTGCCTAACTCCCAATGGGAATTAGGTGCCTAAATATCCTTGAGGAACTGGATATTACTGCTTAGTTATTTCCTGCTTTCTGTTCCACAACTGACTAATTAAACTCCATCCACTAACCTCACAGACACACAAGTGTGACGAGTTTGCTAGCCATTTCAGCAGGCAACTTTCGCAGCATTACCTTTCCCAGTGGCTTGAGGTTCAAGAGGCCTCAGAGCCACAGATCCAGGTTTTAATTAAATATTCTCCAGGTGCTTTACATTATTCTGGGCAAGAGCGTCATTTGTCATGTCTCCGTTATTAATTGTCAGCTCTGATATGAGTAATCTCAGCCCCCTAGTCCCAGGCTCTGGGAAATTTATGGCTTTTGGTTTGCTTGGTTCAGCAGAAGCAGTTCAGATTGCCCTGGATGAAAAATGTCCAGGGAGGCTCATGTCAGAGTTATTTAGTGAGCGTGTGTGGCATGTTGTTAGCTGTTTACCTTCTAATTGCACAGCTCCCTCTGCTCATGCGTGAGCTGACAATTTGCACTGGGTTGCTACAAGCAGCGGCATAAAGCATATGTCTGGGTGTAGAGCTCAGCGTAAAATTACACATGCAGGGTAGCATAAGAGCAGCTCCAAATCCTCTAGATGCAAATCAGTGCTCAGGGCATTATTTGGCCTCGCTGGGATCATGTCATGAACTTGTTTTTCAACCCACTTGTTAAATGTAGGACACGGAGTTGCATGAAATATTTTGTTTCCAAACACAGGTACAAAACAATAAACAGACCCCAAAGGCTAGTTTCTAGAAACAGCAAAACTGCAATATTACAGTGGGGAGATTCTGAGCACTGCACCTAATGAAGGAGCCAGAATTTACCAAGGTACATTGCCAAAGAGCCACAGTAATGGCTCAGCAACCCCCAATCCTCTCTCCCCTCCCCCTGCTCCCAGCACCTCCTATCCAGGGAAGGGAAAGAAGTGAGGACACAGTAGGCGTAAGGGAGGGAGCAGGAAGGGGTGGAGTGGAGGCAGGGCCTGTGGGAGAGCCAGGGGTTGAGCAGTGAGCAGCACCCTCGGCACATAGGAAAGTTGGCACCTGTAGCTCCAGCCCTGGAGTTGGTGCCTATACAAGGAGCCGCATATTAACTTCTGAAGAGGCGCAGGTGGCTCCGGAGCCACAGGTCGGCCACCCCTGATCTAATCTATAATGAAAAAGAATCACTTGTTGCCTCTTTTAGCTTGAGCCGTCAGCCGGTATTTGGGTCCTTGCTAGGTTGGTTCTGTTAGTAGGAGAACTGACCAATGGAGTCAGGTATGTTCTTTGCTGCTATCCTGTTGTTTCCAGAGGATGCACACAAAGCGCCGTTCCCCTGAACACAGTAGGAACAAGAACAGGAGGTCTTTTTCTTGTTCAGAAATCCAAGTTAGTCTTTCCAGTAAGTACTGGCCCAAACAAAACTCTGTCTCTTGGCTCTCTCCTAGGGACCACACTTCCTGCTGCTTCTCTCACTGTGCCCCTGCTTTCTCCTTGCTTTCCGGTTCCTCTCTTGCAAAATCATTCAATGTCCCAGCCCCTGCATTTGCATTCAGTCTCCAGTGAAACCCTTCAGACCACATCACTGAGGCTAGATCTACACTAGCACATTTTGTTGGGATAACTTATGTTGCTCACCTCTGAATGACAAAAGTGACACTGACAGAAGCACTGGTGTGGACAGGGGTGAAAGTAACTTACAGGACTTACCGGTACTGCCGGAGTCCTGGGAGGCGTGGCCTCATCCAGAAGAGGTGTGGCCTCATCTGGAGGAGGTGTGGCCTCAACTGGAAGAGGCGTGGCCTCTCAAGATTTAAAGGCCCTGGGGAACCAGCTGTGGCTGGGAGACCTAGAGCCTTTAAATCAACCAGGGGCTCCCAGCTGCACAGGTGGCTGGGAGCCCCCCAGGGCTCAGGGGAAAATTAAAGGGCCTGGGACTCTGGCTGCCAGGGGGAATCCCGAGCTTTGCAGGGCTGGGGCAGGGATTGAAAGGGCCCAGAGCTCCTGCAGCTAAGGGAAGCCCGGAGCCCTTTAAATCCTGGCCCCAGCCCAGCCGCCAGAGCCGTGGCCGGGATTCAATGGGCTCTGGGCTGCCCGCAGCGGCAGGGAGCTCTGAGCCCTTTAAATCCCAGCCGCGGCCAGGATTTAAAGGGCTTGAGCCCTTTAAATCCCTGCCCCAGCCCAGCCCAGCCACCAGAGCTGCGGCCGGGATTCAAAGGGCTCTGGGCTGCCCACAGCAGTGGGGAGCTCTGAGCCCTTTCAATCCCCACCGTGGAAGTCGATACAGTCCAGCACGGTGTACTGGCTCTTGCTGGTACACCGGACCGGACCAGCTTACTTTCACCTCTGGGTGTGGACAGCACTATGCTGGCGGGAGACATAGCTACTGCTGCTTGTTGGGGTGGCTTAATTATGCCAATAGGAGACCTCTCTCCCAGCATAGCATGGCTACGTGGGAGATCTTAGAGTGGCACAGCTGCATTGATACTAGGGTGACCAGACTGCAAGTGTGAAAAATCGTGACAGGGTGGGGGGTTATAGGAGCATATATAAGAAAAAGATCCCAAAATTGGGACTCTCTCTATAAAAGCAGGACATCTGGTCACCCTAACTGGTACAGCTGTGCTGCTTTAAGGTCTCCAGTGTAGGCATGGCCTTAGCTTCTTCTGTGGCCTCTTCATGCTGGTCCCTGATCTGGGGAGGTGGCTTCTATTATTTTAGCTATCACTAAACAAAGGGGGATTTAATTGCACCCTTATTTTCTGAATGAACTGTGCTTACCTCTATTGACTTTTACCAAACTTGTGATTGATGGCTGCCTGCCACTAACACTTTTTGGCATAAAACTATCAATTAAATGGGAAACTGCTCTGCAGACAATGTAAAGACAGGACACAAGGAATTCTGCTGTCATTGGAGTGCATGAAAAATGGGGGCTTTCGAGGTAAGTGATATTACTGGCATTTAGGTGGAACTTGAGTTAGATCCTCAGCTGGCATGTATCAGTGGAACTATATTGCTGTACGCTAGCTGGGGATTTAGTGCCTTGTGCATAAGATGATCTGGGCTTTCTTCCCAGCTTTGCCACGAACATCCTGTGTGGCCTGGAATAAGTCACCAAGACCAAGAGAGAGTCTCAAGTTAAGCATCTAAATCCCTATTTAGGCATTAAATAAATGCCCTGATATTCAGAGGTGCTGAGCTCTCACAATGACTTCAGTTAGTGCTCAGCACTTCTGAATATCAGGCTTGATATGTCGCAAGTGAGCATCTCTAAATCAGAGGACGCTAATACTGACCAGTCGAGCGGCTCTACTGGTAGGAAGTTCCAATGTTCTGAAATTTGTTTGTGTCAGAATTGGGAATAAATGTTGCATTTTTCATTTAAGGTGAAGATGGGAAAATTCCAAAAAATGTCAGTTAGGAAATGTTGAGGCCTGTTAACATTCCCAAATCAAAAGTTTTTTTTTTCAGCAGGTTCCACATTAATCTGTTCCTTGGTGTGGTTCAGGGGAGCTGGGCTTCTAGAGAAATGGGGGTCACGCAGCACCATGGAAGCTAGGTGAACACAACCTAATGTCGACCCAACCCAAAATGAAATATCCCATTTCGATTTTCTTGATGGCAAAATGTAAAAATGTCACTAGTGCCAAAACTTTTGGGCAGAACGTTTTGATTTTACAGAAAGTGCATTTTGCATTTAAAAAGAAAGAAATTTCAATGGAAAATTTCCGACCAACTCTTCTGAGGAGCCTTTCTGGGCATACGGTGAAGCAAATTCATTAACAGCTGTGAGGTCCCAGTGCAATGCTGAGTGGCACAGAAAGGCCTATAAATAAAGTGACTTCCTACATTACAAGAAGAGCAGCAGTAACTTAAACATTAAGCTTGGCCTAACACTTTCCATTTAAAAACAACTTCTTGTAACCTTTCTTTGAGGAGCTCAAATGCCACCATGGTTCGCACTAGGTCTCTGAAATTTGACAGGGGAAGAGTCCTGGGGTCAGGGAGGTGCCTTTTACTTGTATGGACGAACTGGGAAAGTGTCTGTATGTGTTATTAATATTATCTGTGACTTGGTTTCCCTGTTCAATTGTGTATGCTGCCCATCAGAATCCATAGATGAATTAGAGGAAGCTGTGTAGGGGTTGTTAAAGAACCAAGCAGGAAAGTTATGCGGTGACATCCAGAGCCCTAGGTACAGAGCTTCAAAGGAACTGTGATAAGAATGGCTGGGCCATCAGCTGGGGAGAGAAGTTACCTAGAGGGCTCCATCCAGGCTAGAATGGGGTACTCTTCCCGAGGCTAAGCCTGGGATCCAATTTGCTCAATGATCCTTGAAGGAGGGGGGGCTAGGTGAGCCAGTGAAATCCATGCCTGCTTGGTGTGGCACTCTGTCCCCCTCTAGTGGTAACCAGAGGCAATGAGCCTGCTATAGCCTTGGCTAAGTGAGCTTGTCTTTTAGCTCATGTAATAGAGGGCTCATGCATTAAGCCGCCGAGTGGTCCCAGGTTTGATACTGGCTGTCAACA
This sequence comes from Gopherus evgoodei, assembly GCF_007399415.2. Lineage (NCBI taxonomy): Eukaryota > Metazoa > Chordata > Testudines > Testudinidae > Gopherus > Gopherus evgoodei. The sequence goes on from NC_044322.1 coordinate 5,309,805, forward strand.
GTCGTGGTCTGTTTGCATTACCCTAGCAGAGGCTGCCAGTGGGGAAAAGCTGACTGGCTGGGACGACTAGGGAGCATGCTCCGAGAAGTGCTCGCAACTCTAAGGCCTGGTCTACACTACGCTGTTAAACTGATTTTAACAGCGTTAATCGATTTAACCGCATGCACCCCGTCCACACTACACTGCTCTTTATATTGATTTAAAGGGCTCTTTAAATCGATTTCTGTACTCCTACAAAACGAGAGGAGTAACACTAAAATCGATATTACTATATTGGATTAGTGTGGATGCAAATCGACGTTATTGGCCTCACTATTTTACAGTAACATTTCTCCCCAGATCTGGACCTTAGCGTCCAAAATATGGGTGTTAGCATGAAAACCTCCAAGCTTAGTTACCAGCTTGGACCTGGTATCGCTGCCACCAGCTAGGAATTATACAGTGCCTAGCTCACTGTGGTCTCCCCAAAACCTTCCCTGGGGGACCCCCAGACTCAGATGCCTTGAGTCTTACAACAAAGGGAAATAACCCCCTCCCCTTGTTTCCTTGTTACTTCCTCCCAGGCTCCCCTCCCTGGACGACCCTAGGAGATTCCCTGCTTCCAGTCCTGGAAACACAAGTACCGAGAGATCTAATCTCTCCTCCGCCTCAACCAGAGGGTATGCAAAGTCAGGCTTAGTAAATCTAACACAAAGAGATTTTCCCCCTGACTTCTTCCTCCCACCAATTCCCTGGTGAGCTGCAGACTCAATTCCCTGGAGTCCCCACTAAAGAAAAACTCCAACAGGTCTTAAAAAGAAAGCTTTATATAAAAAGAATGAAAAAGGACCATTAAAATAGTCTCGGTATTAAGGTGACAATATACAGGGTCAATTGCTTAAAAGAAAAAATGAATAAACAGCCTTATTCCAAAAGAATACAATTTAAAACATTCCAGCAACTACACACATGTAAATACAAAAAAACAATATAAACCTATTGTCTTACTATCCTTGTACTTACAACTTGGAAACAGAAGATTAGAAAGCCTGGAGATAGAAAAATCACTCTCAGAGCTGAGAGGGCACAGACACAAGACAAAGAACAAAGAACTCACACCCAAAACTTCCCTCCACCCAGATTTGAAAAAGTCTTGCTTCCTGATTGGTCCTCTGGTCAGGTGTTTCAGGTTACTGTTGTTATCCTTTTACAGGTAAAAGAACATTAACCCTTAGCTTTCTGTTTATGACATACCCACAGTGCACGGCTCCAGAAATCGACGCTAGCCTCAGACCATGGACGCACACCACCGAATTAATGTGCCTAGTGTGGACGCGCACAATCGACTTTATAATATCTGTTTTATAAAATCGGTTTAAGCTAATTCGAATTTATCCTGTAGTGTAGACGTAGCCTAAGATGGAGAATAAACTGGCCCCACCTGAGCTACGAAGAGAGAGGGTAAGTACAGGTAAAGATATATGCAGGTAGGACTCTTGTTCTGTACCTTGCCCTGCACACTTTGTATCCTTGGGTGAAAGAATAAATCCTGTTTTATGTTGAAGTAATTGCTTGACTGACTTTAACCAGCTGCTGCTCTGAAAAGAAACTCCTGCAGGATCCAAATCGCAGCTGGACCTGCTGTAGCATCCATGGTTACTATCCAGGGAGCTGGTTCCCAGGTCTTGGCCTAAGAATTGGCAAATGCAGCATTCTATCCCAGGAGAAATGAAGGCCCAAGGCCTATGGAGGTGCTCTCAGTGGGACCCCAAGAAGAGAGAGTGGTGAAGCTAGCCCAGTAACCATGACAACTGGTTTCATTAAAATCCCTTCAGATGTGGCTAAGCTACAAATTGTCAAAAAAAAATCACCATTTCCCATCTGAGGTTTGAATAGTACAGTTTGTCTGTGGCCCCCAAACCCCTCAGCAGTCTATCGCCTTCTTGTTATTAATTATTACTATTATTTATTATGTATCTTTATTATCAGGAGCCCTTGGGATTCCCAGTCGTGGACCAGTACCCCATTGTGCTAGGGTGTTGCACAAACAAAACAATGGTTGCGCTGGTGCCTCACTTCAGCATTTCACACAGAGCTCGTGGTCTCAATAAGACACAGACAAATTAATGGTGATGGCTGGTGCTTTCCCCCATCAAAATACACTTTGACCCAGAGGAATGTGCACTGTGCTGGGAATCAGGAGACCATACATCCGAGGCTCACTTCTTCTATTGACTGCTGCAAATAATTCTGTTCCTCTTACAATTAAGTGGTGCTGCATATCACAGTGAAATATTCCACAACTGGGAACAGAGCCCAGATCTGTAATATAGTAGGCCTAAATCCCATGTCTCTCAGAAAGAGCCTGCCATGTCTCTGTGTTTGGCTGCGCTGCCTGTGAAATAGAGCTGTACAAGCATAGGTAACCCTGTGCTTCAGTTTGTTAGGTTCTCTTCTAGTAGCACGTTCACATAACAAATTTCAGCTGCTGCCAGCCCGTTTTTAGTCCTGCAGCTCCAGTGGCAGACATCTGCGCTGATGATTCAGGATTCAAACCCTGACGCTATGGGGTTAACAATGAGATGGTGTTATAAATAAGAGAATTTGCGGGTTTTCCTGGTTTTGTTTTTTTTTAATCTTAGGAAATTCCTGTCTAGAAGACCACCTTAAAAATTTCTACTAAGATAGCATAGTCAAGTGGTCAAGAGCGAGGAAATGCCAGAATTAAGGCAGACAGAACACGATTCCTATCACTGGAATTTGTCCAGGTTCTGCTGTGGTTAGGACGATGCCTCTTTGGATACGACTACCCAGCCATTAAAAACTCCTGGCTGGCCTGAGTCAGCTGACTCAGGCTTGCAGGGCTTGTGCTCCGGCCTTGGGCTGGAGCCTGAACTCAGGGATCCTGCCAGGGTGGAGGGACTCAGGACTCAAGCTCCAGCCCAAGTGTCTACACAACAATTGTTAGCCCTGCAAGCCCAAGCCCTGTGAGCCTGAGTCAGCTGACCCAGGCCAGCCACGGACATGCTTCAGGTCTTTTACCCCTGTGTAGATATACCCCTTATCCCGCAGCACTGATCTAGTACAGGAAACAAAACAAATGGATCTATCCCACCATGTTCAGCCGTGGGTTTCTGGCGCCAGGCTGGGTAACCTCTGTGTGAAATTAAATCAGAGCCGGGAATGTGGGGGTGTTGTCTGTCCTTTCTCCAAGTATGAATGATAGCAAATAAAGACAGACAAGATCTGTTGGGACCCGGCTAGTCCATCTCCCTGGGGTCAATACACTATTGTTCCCTGCAGGACACAATCCATTGAAGTGGTAATAAATCCTGAACCATTCCTGCTGAGGAGGTATCCGAACCGTATGGGTCCCAGCGTGCTCTCTCCAGATATATAGTCCCAGAGGGGTTTTAAAACATGTAAATGAGTGCAGCGGTGATGAAGAATGATGGCTAAACAGCCAGAGACTGGAGTCCTCAGTCTGCATAAAACACACAGCAAGGTAATGTCAATGCAACTCCCCACAGCTTGCTCTGCTGCCCTGCCTTCCCCCTGACTTTGAATGAATCACAACCTACAGGTAATACGAAGTTTCTCTCTTCATTCCTTGACCTCTCTTTGGAATCTGCCAATGAGGTTGCCAGCTGCAGTGGTGGCATGGTCACCCATCCACTAAGAAACTGATCAAGGCTAAAAACCTCACTTTATTTTCCAGAGGCTTCCAAACAGCTTTTAGACGGAGAAGACTTTTGGAGACTTTGACCCACATCCGTGAAAGGTTTCTAGGGACCTACTCTCCTTTGACTCAATAGTAGTCAAGCATCCAAGTGCCTTTGAGGATCTGAGCCTTCGTGCACAAACAGGCACCATTCGGATGCACGGCCCTGTAGCCTGTCACCCATACTCCAGGCCCAACCATTCCAGCTGAATACCAAGGAAGGTGCAGAACTCAGGTAAAAACTGCATTGTTCACCACATTGATTTCCCCTTGTCTGTTGGAAACACCCAAAACTCTGGCTCGCTCCCTTTCCTTCCTTCTTGCCGCTGCAAGGTGACATCCCTGCTCAGTTCTGCAATGGCCACGAAGTGACAGAAATAAAAACTCATAAAAGAATGTTTCCTAGACCTCTTTTTCCATCTATTAAAGGCCACGTTGCTTACATTAGCAGGCTATTTCTGGGCCCGAGCCCAGTGTAATTTTTCTGGGCTATCCCTCCTGGCAATGACATCTATGAAGAACCTTTTTCTTCCTCCAGCAAACTTAAATGAAATAGACTTTTCTTCTTACTCAGTTTAAAGGCAAAAGAATGGGACAGACTGCAGCAATCAAGAACAGTTTGTGCTGCATTCTCACCTCCAAAAGGGGCCTCTTCTGTTATTTGTTTTGTGCATAGGCAGATGACATATTTTCGCCTTTTTATGAAGAAGGACTCTTATTTACTGATATACATCAGCTCCTGGCTCAGCAACCTGAGGAAAATCTCCAGCAGATAAAATGCACATGAAAATTAATGGGGATTTTTTTTCTTCCCATGGCTTTGCCTGCTCGAATACACAAATCAGGTCCATTTTTCTGCTTTAGCAAACCCTTTGGAGGCTTGGAGGCACGGAGGTGGAGTAAGACTGATTGGAGTCCTCTGAACACGCTCACGTATTTCCCATTAGGCTCATGCTGGGAAACGAATTTTCCATCCGCACTAAAACACAAATATAAGTGCTTTCATATAGAACATGAAGGCAGCTCCTGGCCCTACCTATGCCACCTGCTTTGTACCATTGGCAGCACAAAGTGGGAAGGAAAATGGCCTAATCAGCTTGCTAGGGATTCCGCATGCTGTAGGGGAATCCCCTGGGTGATGCAGAGACAGCATAGCCACTCCACACCTGATACAGTCTGTAATAACAGCATGTGTGCAGTCCAGTGATCCCTGTCTAGTAATATGGCTGCTTGGAGGTTCTTACCAGCCAGTGCAGCTTAGAGCAGCCTTGGGGCTGCTCTAAATGGCATCAGGGGCCAAAACAGACCCTTGCTGGTGTCACAATCAATTGGGGGGGACATAAAATCACCTTGCCCACCCCACCCCCAAGCAGCATTGAGCATAGCATGGCTGTAGCTGGTGTGCACACTCACACACCCACTATGTACTGCATCAAACCTCCAGTCAAAGTAGTTTTCCTGTGTTTCCTTGTTTTTCTTCTTTCCCTTGTGTTCCTCGAGTGCTGTCGTGACACCTGTCCCTTCTGCTTCTGATTGCTTCCCTCTTTCTGCATATAACGTTCAGTGCTTCTTCTTTTCTCTTGCGGACAACTGTTCTTTTACCAATTAATGCTCAACCACCCTCAGGTCAACTTCCTTACCTAGTCTGCCTCTCTCTGGTCCCCTCTCTCTCCTTCAGGTTCCTTCTTCTTCTCCTTCCTCTATGTTTCTGGTCTCACTTCCTTCTACCATTCTCCAGTCATTAAGAGTCTGTAGATGCTTGAGGTATGCTGCTAGGCAAGCATCCTTTTACCCACCTGTACCCAAGTTCTGATTTGAGGTCTGGCTCAAGAGGGCCTTTGGACTCCACTACAGCAGCCTTTGGCCCTCAGGGGTCTAAAACAGAGCCTGGAGGCATCTCCAAAGCAAGTTTAGAGCACCAGTTAGAAACGAATTCTGCAGGCCCCGAATATGCAGTGACACCTGGGCAGATCTCTGTTGAAGTCACTGTTGGATCGGGGCTCTCAGGAAGAATGGGGTGTTCCCAGGGATTGTTAATGGGACTGTCCCAATGGGACTCAGAGGTGGAGGCAGGCCGTCGACATTTGAGGGTGGCTTGGGTTAGGCAATGAGTTTCCAATCTGCCTGCCCTCGTCACACTGGGCAGCTGGGGGTGTAATCTCGGTTTAGAAACCAAAGATTAAGTGATCATGAAGATGCAGCTACTCCTCCCTGCTTCCCCCTGAGACAGCAGCAATTTTTGGACGCCTTTTCCCTCTCCTCCTTTGCTGTTTGGGGGGGAAGTTGAGCTGAAGGAACAGGTGTTACTCTGCCCTGAAGGGGATCGTGGCTGTTAGGTAGGACATGAAAATGCACATTTCATAGATCTATAAATCTTAAAGCCTGAGGGATTATGAGATCACTGAGTCTGAGCCCCTGTGTATCCCAGGCCAGAGAATGTCAGCCAGTTACTGCTATATCGTACCCTGCTGCAAAAGCCAGCGAGCTACTGTACCAAAGAGCTCTCTTCAGCCACAGTATTTCTTTCCCTTTGCCTCAGACATTGGTGTTATTTCTTCAGCATAAAGCTGGTTAAACCAAGTTCAACCAATCACGTCCTTTCCGCCCTGGGTGACTCCCTGGTTCTTGTGTTATGTGAAGGGGTAACTAACACTTCCTTAGGGTATGGCTACACTTGCAACTCCAACGCGGTACCACGGGAGCGCTCCTGCAGCAGCGCTTTGAAGTGCGAGTGTGGTCGCGGCGCCAGCGCTGGGAGAGAGCTCTCCCAGCGCTGCACGTACTCCACCTCCCTCAGTGGGATTAGCTTACAGCGCTGGGGCCCTGTTTACCTGGCACTTTCAGCGCTGTAACTATGCTACGATCAGGGGGTGTGTTTTTCACACCCCTGAGCGAGAAAGTTGCAGTGCTGGAGCACTATTGTAGCCAAGGCCTTATTCACTTTCTCCTCAGCAATCATGATTGTATAGACCTCTATCATATGCCCCTTTAGTTGTCTCTTTTCTAAGCTGGACAGTCCTGTCTTTTAGAACTGCACACAGTATTCAAGATGTGGGAGTACCATGGATTTATATAGAGGCAATATGATATTTTCGTGTCGTATTATCTATCCCTTTCCTAGTGGTCCTAACATTGTTTTGCTTTTTGACTGCTGCTGCACATTGAGCAGATGTTTTTAGAGAACTTTCCACAATGACTCCAAGATCTCTTTCGGAGTGGTAACAGTTAAAAAATTGAGACCTCATCATTTTCTAAATAGAGTTAGGATGGTTTTTCCAATTTGCATTATTTTAATTTATCAACATTGATTTCATTTGCCATTTTGGTTGCCCATTCACCCAGTTTAGTGAGATCCCTTTGTAACTTCGCAGTCTGCATTGGACTTAGCTATCTTGAGTATTTTGTGAGTCAGCAAACTTTGCCACCTCACTGTTTACCCCTTTTCCAGGTCATAATTATGAATATGATGAACAGCACCAGTCCCAGGACAGATCTTTGGTGGACTCCGCTATTTACCTCTCCCCACTGTGAAAAATTGACTCTTTATTCCTACTCTTTGTTTCCTATCTGTTAACCAGTTGTTGAGCCATGAGAGGACCTTCCCTCTTATCTCATGACAGTTTACTATGCTTAAGAGCCTTTGGTGTGGGACCTTGTCAAAGGCTTTTTGAAAGTCCAGGTGCACTGTTATCAACCGGCACCTTGTCCACATGGTTGTGGACCCCGTCAGGGACAGCTGTATGCATGGCTAGCTCACCAGGTGTCTAACCATCTTCTACATGGGATTCTAGTAGGGCTAAACTTCCTCTAGCCCCCCTCCCACCATGACCTCTAGGGTCTGGCTGGCATAGCTGGTTCCCTAACTCTCAAAACTCTTTTTCTCAGCCTCAGGGAGAGACTCCTCTTCCTTCCTCCCCTCCCCCAGACCAAGTTGCTTTTTAACTGTTTATAGACTTTTGACCTACTAGTTCCCCTACCTTGGCAGAACAAGGCTTGCAACTTTTTGGCGAAAGGATGTAAGGTCCTCAAAGCTCTGCCCATTATCTTTCAAGTGTGTGCTGGGGCATTCTTATCTGGGGCTCTTGTCATCTTCATGTTTGCTCTTCCCTCAGCCGCCATACAGCTAAATCAATGCATTCATACAAGAAAGTCTCACAACCCAGTATATAACTTCCCCTCACTAAATAGGTCACAGGCAGACAGACACACACCTCATTGTAGGCACTCACCTGGGATGTGGGAGAGCTGAATTCAAAGTCCCGCATCAAATCCGGCAGGGCAGGGATTTGAAGTGGGGTCCCCCGCATCGCAGGGGAGTGCTCTAACCACTGGCCTCTTGGGTATTCTGGACATAAACACCCACGTCAAAAAATTCTCATCTTTTGTGCAGGTCCCAGTCCTGTAGGCCTGCTCAGAGCGTGCTTGCAAGACTGGGCCCCACTGGGGAGATGGGCGGGTCAACACCGAGTTTGGGAATCCCCACCGGAGCTCCAGCTTGAGAGAGGGGTATCAGAACTTATCAGCTTTGTGCAGGTCTGCTGGTGGAAACATGGGTGCCCTATGCAGATTTAGGTGCCACAGGGGGTATTTAGAATGTCCATGGTGCCTAAATGTTGGACGTAGGTGCCTGTCTACCTTTGTAACCCTAGCCCTGTCTATCCAGTGTTTTGAAGAGATAAAGCCTTGTACAAAGGCTTATTACTGATAGACCCCTGGTGAGATTCAGACAGGCAAAGGCTGCAAAGAATCCTGGACAAAATGTGCTAATGCAGGTGAATGTCAGCATATTGTTGGGTAAGACGACTCTGACCTCGGGACTATTTTTGGAGTGTTTTTCTTAACGATGGAGCCAGTGATCTATGATAATGTTGCTGTGACTAAGGACACTGCGCTTGTAGTGATAGCACGCCAGAGCCAGAAAAGAGGGCTGGGGGTGGGACTGGTAATGGGATCGAGAGCCTTTCCCCTCCGACTTGCCAGTTTAATGCCCATTCAGGTTATTTATAGAGCAGTTCTGCTGTGCATGGTGTTTTACAGAGACGCAGGAAGTCAAGGTCCCTTCTCCCAAGAGAATGCGCTGTGAATAACACAGATAAACAAAGCAAAACACAACATCTCACTAGCCCTGTCAACTTTAATGCCCCATCTCCCTATCGGAGCCTGGCCATGCCTCTCCCCTGGGCCAGAGGGACCCTTCCAGGACCCGAGAGGGTAATTTAATGTCCATATCCCTTGCAATCCTGTTGAAACTCTCCGCATAGTTGCCAGTTGTGATATCTGCTGTACGCAGAGACAGGACCCAAGCTAATAAGTAGCAGAAGATAACTGTAGCAACCTGCATGGAACTTGGAAAGAGAAGCTCAGGTTGTAGGGGGAGGAGCTTAGAGGAGGCACCAGGAAGTCAGTCTGTATGCACATGGCTGGAATGCTAGCTGCAGTTGCAGCAGCTCTATAAATAGTTCTCTTAATAAAGAGCCAGTTTAGTTTTACGAGCATGGAGCCCTCTCATGCTATTACGCAGCACATGAAACAGTAATGGTGTTCAGCTGTGGCAACATGGACTGGATTGGGGGAACCTAGGCAGTGGGGAAGCCCTGGGTTCTGACTCAAGGACCAGGTACAGAGCATTCTGGTCACCAGGCTCCTGTGCATGGAACTCCTGGCTGGGGACTGTGCCCAAGCCTGACAATGTTCAGAGCATCTTTTCAGTGCAGCTTTCCCCCCTGCAAGGAGGATTATTAAACAAAACACCTTCATGCACACAGCGCCCCTACTCTGCCCTGGAGGAAGAGGAGCTCTTTAATTCTGTGCAGCACTTAGATACCAGGGGATAGCTGCTAAATAGCAACCAGTGCTTAACACACAGCAGAGTCACTAAAATCGCTTGCGCATTTATTTCATTTGAAAAATTGCCTTGAAACCTCCAAGCTGTGTGCACAGCTAATCTATGCAGCCTTGTGTTCCTGCTACACTTCTCTCCCCCCCTCCCCACCCAACCTCCACTGTGTTCCATTCAGCTGCTGTGTCTTGTCTATCTAGGACCCGATCTCACAAACACACACATCACATTTGGTACACGAATAGCCCCAGTGAGTTCAAAGGGGTCTTTGCAGGCTCAGGACATTTGATTATCAGCTTTTTAGGGCAGGAACTATCTCCTAATATACATCGCCTAGCCCAATGGCGCTCATTCCAGATTGTTACTGGGATACAAGTCGTTAATAATAATCTGACAGATTGGGATCAGGAATTCTTTGGGTTGCTGGTTCCACTTGCCACCCAGCCCAGTTTACTCATCCAATTCAGCTGTCAGGCATGCTGCTCGCATTGACTGTTCTACTCTGTAATCTGAGCTGGCAAGTAGAAGCTAGTGTCATGCAGCATTTACAGCACAGGCTACTGTCCGTTGTTTGCTTGTCTTTACTGACCTTTCGAACGACCGGGAAATTCTGCCCTCTCTAAAACACACTCTATCTTTGATCTAGGGATCAGATACAGACAATTGCTTTCAGCAGCCTGAGAGGGATGTATTAGGAGTCTCAGATGATTACTGATTAGGAACAGATGATTATTGATTGTTTCCCATATTTCTCCTTATTCGATTGGAGGGCGAGGATGGGGTAGTAATTTGGAGCAGCTGGACTTCGTGGAACTCTCTGTTCCAATGCCACTGGTATCGACCCAGCCCGTGAGTGATTTTCCCTCATCCCCAAGTGCCCCCTTGTGGTTGGGCAGCCTCTTGCTGGGGCTATTATCCCATTTCCCCTCTTGGCCCTCTACGGACTCCACCACAGGCACTCTTGCCTCAATAACACCTCTCCTCGGGGCCACATTATTACAAAAACATAGTGCAAATAATCTGTAAGGACAGTCCCAAAACATGGTCCATGTATCACCCCTCCCAAAGGCATATAGTCCTTTAAACCCCACAACATCTGGTCTATCAAAGTAGCACATACCACACTCCAGCCTCTTCCATCACATCCTCCTGCTCCCAGCAAAGCCAATGGTGCATTTCCCATTGAATTCACTGGGAGCAGAGTCAGGCCCCCAAAGGGCCAAGCCACCAGTTTACAGTAGAAAACTTATAATGTGTACGGTGCTTTGGGATCCAGTGGTAGGTATCAGATAATGCAGGGTGCCGGGCGTATCTTGGAAATCTTAGGCTGTGTCGGCACTAAAGAGCTTACAGCGGCATGGCTGTATCGATGCAGCTGCGCCCCTGTACGATCGCTCTCCCACAGGGCCTAGAACACTAGATACTGACCAGTGACCAACAGGCCCGTACCAGCAAACGAAACACCCCTGGTGCCAGATCGATAGTTAGGACAATGGAGTGACTGGTTATAATGCATCAGCATTCGGAGCCATGTGTGCTCTCCTTCTGCTGACCTAATAAGCATTAGCCGCCCTAGGTTAGAAGACACCGAACATCCAGCAATAACAAAAAGCAAAACTCCAGTGCTCTGATAACCTTCGGTTGGTCGTCTGGGGCTCAGCATGTCTCTTTTGTTTTGTCTGGGGCAGGGCTTGTGGTTTATTTCCTGTTCGTTAGCTGCTCGTGTTTAACAAATGAGAATGTGTACAGGAGGTTCCCTCTGGGCCCTGGTCTGCTGCCCTTGCTCCCACAGAATAGCGCCTAGTTCCATGGGCTAAGATGCGGAATAAGATACTATTAAACATGAGTAAGGCAGGGAGGGTTTGGTTCCAGCTGGATAACTAGGTGGTACAGAGTGTTTATCAGCCCCCAGCCCCACAGCCGAGAGACCCTGGTTCCATGCTTGATCTGGGTTGCAAAGGAGTTGACTAAGCTTGGTTACACAAAAGTTACTGTGCTGCATGCTGGGGTGTGAATCTGCAGCGTGCAGTAACCTCCCCTGTGGACACAGCTCCAGGATACTGCGAGTCCGCACTCTGGGACATCCACTGCACGGTAGCTGTGTCCACACAGGACCTTCCTGAGCACCAGGCTGGTGTGCTGGTGAATCACACGCTGGCTTGCTGCATGGTAACTTGCTGTATAGTCAAGCCCTTACTTCACCCCAGTCCCTGTTCTACTGTTTCACAGGAAACCACCACCCATTTTGGCCCAGGGCTGCGTTGAAGTATTTTTTAGCTTTATAACAGGTGTTTGCCTCAGTTTTGAGGTACACATACAACACTGTGACCTCTACTAGACAAGAAACAACCAAGGAACCAATTCAGCATCAATTAACGCATGCAACCCAATTTAAATTCCCACATCCCGCCTCCTTGGAGAAGACCCCACCCACCTTCTCATAGGAAAGTTTGGGCGAACGTAGGCCATCAGACCCTCAAGAGGGGATCCCATTCCTGGGCTGTGAGCACCCTACTAGTTGTTCAAATCGGGGGCTGTTAGCTTGAGCGTCTTGGCTGATCTCAACGGCACGACTGATGCTCAGTGCTTACCAAGGGCCCAAGACTGAATGAACAGAGGGGGCTGCACTACGGGGCTGAGATGCATTAGCAAAGCTGGAGGGGCAGAACTGAAACAGAAGGAAGTGCTGCAGATTGTGACTGAGAGGCACTGGCGGAGCTGTGGGAAGGAGCCCAGGATGAGACTAGCAGAGGGTGCTGAAAAGCAGGACAGTGGTACGATGGTAGAACTGTGTGTCCTGAAGTGGAGGGGGAAAGTTGACAGTCCACCATGGAGCTGCTCTGAGAGCTGTGTTTGTGTGTGTGGAAGGAGGCACAGAATAGGACTAGCAGGCGGGTGCAGCAGGTCAAGACTGAGGGGCATTGGCAGAGCAGTGTATGGACACGCAGAACAGGAATAGCAAGGGGTGCTGCAGGTAAGGAGTGAGGGGCCCTGGCAGTGCCATGCGGGGAGCCTAGGTCCGGAAAAGCAAAAGAGGGCTGTAGGTCAGGCTCAAGAGCTGGAGGGCTGTGTATTTGGAAGGGCTCTTTCAAAAGACACCTTTGCAGAACAGCATGGGGCAGTCTTGGCCTGCACCATGCCTAGGTCCAGCCAGTTCTGTTCTCTAGCTTTCATGACACTAAACTTGTGCATCAATTTAACAAGAGAGGTAACATGGAGGAGAAAGTGCCAAGCCTAGAAGCAGTGGGTGGTGAGTGATTGCTTAGGCATCACTTCATGTTTGTATTTTACAATTGGAAGGCAACGTGATGCATACAGCTGGGTTAGCTTTTAAATAGCCAGGAGCAGACAGTAATAGGAAAGTGCTTCCCTTATTCCTTGGGCAGAACAGAAATGGGATCGTGATCACTGATTGCTGCATGTTCTATTAACTCGTCAGTTGCCAGGACCTACTTCCGCATGTCAGTTCTCACGTGACCTGAGGACGAGCTCCGTGTAGTTCGAAAGCTTGTCCCTTGCACCGCCAGAAGGTGATCCACTAAAAGATATTACCTCACCTCCCTTGCCTCTCTGTCCTTTTTTCATCTCTCTGATATGGCAGCTGGTGGTGTTGGGTTTTCTTTTCATAAAACCTTGAGGAGCCAGCTCGCTGGGTATTTGCTGACAGCAAACAGAACAGGGCAAACAGTGAGAGAGCTGCTTCCAAATTCACAGCTCCCTAAAATGCCATCTCCAGGATGTTCCAAATGCAAGAGATCTATCAGTGCACTGCCATTGGTGAGAGGCCCTTTTCGGGCAGCTGTCTCAGGGACTGCCCCTCGCTGCATGACTGCAACCCACCTCACCCGCTGAATTCGTCAGGGATGCTGCAGTCAGCTGTGCACAGGGTAAGATGCACAAGTGGTGGGGGAGGGAGGGAGATAAGCTTTTTTTCTGCAGCTGACCCACAGCTGTGGAATTCCCTTTTACCAGAAACCAGAATGACCACCCATCTTACCACCTTCGCAATGTAGTGTAAACCCACAGGGCCAAATCCCATAGCTCCACTGCAAAGGAATTTCACTGATTTACACACGAGGATCCGGCCCTCTCTCTTTACAACAACTTTGCTCCAGTAACTGCCCTTCGATGGCAATTAATAAATAAATTACAAATTCTCCTTGCAGGCTGTCAGAGAATTACAGGGGCAACGTGTGGGAAATACAGACTGAAGGCCATATCCTGCCCACGGTTACACTGGCATCTGTTGGATGTAATAGCACTGAAATCAGTGGTGCTATTCCTGATTTACAACAGGGTAAGCAGGAGCAGAACCTGGTAGATCTGTCTATACTCAAATACCACAGTGACGCAGGTGGGAAAACAGACAGAATGTTGTGACTGCCATGGTGCGTGGTACTCGCATCTGGATTATTGCTCACCCAGCTACCAGTGAACATGCTCTTTCTCCAGTAATAATATTGGATATGTAAACAGGACAACGTGTGCACATATCACACTGAAGTTCGTACTGTATTCATTAAACTGCACTTGATCCAGACAATGTCAGCATGGTGACTTGACCTCAGACTTGACCTGCCTGTCCCATTTCACAGTAGCATGCTCAGTCAGTCTCCTTGGCTCTCACCGAATACTCAAGGTATGCGTCAAATGTTGCGGTTTGAGGGTTGGCTCATTTATTAGCAACAATGGGAAGATGGATCTCAGGCTAGCCAAGTGGAGACACCCTCTCTCTCCTGTTGTGTTCTAATGAAAAAGATACACAGGGAACATTAAAACAAAACCCAGCTGCAGGAAACTTGGACATATTGTTCACAAAAGCATATTGCAAATCAGTTGAGCTGGAAACAGCTCTAGTACATGCTGATAACATGACCTCATTACCCCATCCTTAGGCAGCTGCACTGGGCTTCTCAGTTATTGCAGGATCCATTTCAAAATGTCCCTCTCTGTTTTTAAAACCTTCAGTGGATTTGCTCAAATCTACTTCCTCGGCCTGCTGTCTATTTCCTTTCCAGCTCCCTCTGCTTATCCAGCACCACTCTCCTCTCTGACCCTTCACACAACCTTGCCACTGCTGATGTGAGAGACATCTCCTCTGCAGGTCTTTCCATATTGCAGTATGGATAGGTCTCACGATACTTGGTGTTTGCTTAATGCCTCAGCTCTTGGAGTCATGTGAATATGTAAAAATCTCAGCTTCCTTTTTCTTTAAAAAGGAACATTTTAACCCCCGTTATTGCTGAGAAAAGCTTCAAAATGTGAGCCCTAAAGGCTCAGAAACAGCAGGCAAATAAAAATAATCCAGGGTTTATTATATCTTAGACTCTCATGGGTTTTTAGCCAATCTCATTTTGGGGGGGGGGGACTGTTTTGTGATGTTAAGATTTGAGGTTGGTAATATTGCATCTAGCCTCTCTGTATTTCTCTGCTTCATCAGCTCCGCCGCATTTCAAATCTCAGCTGAACACACATCGGCTCTTTCTTTCCTACCATAGAAAGTCAAGACAGAAATTATGAGGGCTGCAGGGCAGCCAGTGCTGCAGCCCTTAGCCACCTGAGTGCCCTCTATTCACTGGTTGAGGGGTGCAAATGTTTTCTTCTAGCCAGTCCACAAAGTTCAAAGAAAACCTAGTTGAGGGCTTATTCTTAAAGAATAAACCCTTTACAAGGCTGGTTCCTCAATTTGTCTGGTGGCTGTCATGCACTAAGGACCAAGCCTGGGAGATGCTGAGCAGCTGCAAGAGCAACAGGTCTTTGTTTTCCTTGGTGGGGGGAAAGTGCTCACTGTGGAGGGCTCAGGATGGGAGAACCTGCTTCTGCCGCAGATCATGGCACAAAATGCAGCCCTTTGTGTGGATGTTTCCCTGACGGATTAGCAATCACCCCTGCTCCACAAGGAGTCTGACCCTTGAAGTAAAAGGATGTGAAGAAGAGGGCAAGAACTGTGCTCCATTGAGTGGTTTTCCTTTTATGCGAAAACGTGAGGAATAATGACAATAAATACAGAGCACATGCTATACGCTTTGCAACCATAGAACTCTGGATGTAAAGCTGTGGAGGGGAAGTATCATTATCCCCATTTTACAGATGGGGAAACTGAGGCACAAAGTAACTTGTGCTGATGTTATGGAGACATGCTTTAGTGAGACTCCTTTAGTTGATCATGTGGCTTTCCTTCAGATCTATCTCATGCTCAGCTTCTCCGTTTATCCATATTTTTTCTGAGACCGTTGTTATACGTCTCACACTCAGGTCTTTGCCCCTGAGCTACAGCAGTGTGTGCAGGAACTGCCAGACAATCAGACCAGGCTGCCAGACCATCTAGCCCAGGAACCTGGTCTCTGTCAGTGGCCCGGTGCCAAATGCTTGAGAGGAAGGTAGATGAATCCCTGCACTAGGCAGCCATCGGATTATCTGCCCTCAGAGGAAGTATCCTCAAAAGCTGTAGGCTGGCTTGGCCATGAAGCATGAGGGCACATAAGCTTTGGGCCTGTCCACTCTTCAAAGGCAGTGGATTTACATCAGTTTAACTGAGAGTGGAATTTAGCCGTTTTTTCTTGCATGACCTTTAAAGTCTCACTCTGCTTAGAAGTGCATGGTTTCAGTTCAGCTATGTTTTATGATCTTTAGACAACAAGGGAAGTAGTTCTTCCTGCCTTGGTTTCTATGGCAGGTGTCCCTTCTGCCAGGAGATACATAAAATGACTAAAAGCTGCCCTGCGGCTTTCAGTTTGATGTCTAAAAGCATCCCAGGGACTTAATGCAAATAGGTGGTTCTAAGCTACTGGCTCCCTTGTTTTCCAAAGTGATATTGATTTGTTAAATATAATGATTAGGAGAGACAAATGGTCCTAATTGTGTCAGAGACTTGGAAAGAAGGCTAAGAAAAGACTACTAGAGCCCGGTCAGCTGGATGCTGCAATGCTGACTTGACATTATATAAACAGCATATGCCTGGCTTTCCCCGGTTCCTCAGTGTTTGAGATTATATTGGACGCCATCTCCCGCTTGAATAATTCATGAAACATGATTATATGAAATATTTCCAGCTATTTTCTATGTAAAAAGCTCCATTTCTATCTCTGGCTGATAAATTAGTCACTGTCACTTTAAATATAGGTTTTGCTTGGCCCTGACTGTCTAGATTTATGATAGATGATTAAACAGAGCAAGTTTTAAGGGTGAGTGGACTCGCTAATCTCAACCAGCGTCCATGTTCAGAAGTTCAGCTGGGCCACTAGTAATTAGAAAAGAAGTGAAAAAAGAGCAGGTACGGGGAGAGGGGGAAAATCCACAATAGGAAAACCGAATACAAAGGGGCTGTGATCAAATGTGCAAGGCAGCAGTGAGTAGGGTGACCAGATGTCCTGATTTTATAGGGACAGTCCCAATTTTGGGGTCTTTTTCTTATACAGGCTCCTGTAACCCCCCAACCCCTGTCCCGATTTTTCACATTTGCTATCTAGTCACCCTAGCAGTGAGAACTTCTGATGGGAAAATAAATAGAGCCAGTGGGTAGGAGGCCAGCCGGGGGTTGGGAGGTGCAGTTCTGAGCCACCAAGATGGCAGCCATGCATGCTGCTTTGTTCTCACCCAGGATCCTATAGGTTAACTGAGGCTGGTGGCTCCAGGATCCCACAGTGCCCATCACATATCATGAGGCGCTGAGCAGCTGGATGACAGGGAGCTCCCAGCCCCATTCCTGTTCCAGTGTTGACCCAGGACACTCCTCTAGCTGCTTTGCCGGTTGCATGGCAGGTGCAGTAAGAGAAAATCCTCTGCTCTCCCTGGAATGTCACTGGGGCACCTATGCTCTGGCCATAGGATGTCCCCCTTCACCAGAATTCAGTTCAGCACAGGGGGAGAGGCAGGCTTATACTGCTGAACAGAGCGGTGCTTGTTTCTCTGGACGCACAGACCGAATCCTGCACGTGGAGGGGAAGGGACCCTTCTCCCTTCTTGCGGCAGGCTGCAGGGTTGCATAAGGCCTGTGCCAGGGTGTAGGGCATAACAGTCCCTCCCAGAAATGCTCACCGCTAATATAAAAATCTCTCCATTGCTGCAGATAGAGGGGTCAGGCACTTGTGTGGCACCTTCCAGCACTCTGCAGAGGACAGGGGAGACTCCCACGATCATGGCATCACTGCAGTGGTGAATCTGTGCAAACATTAATGCAGCCTTAGTCACTGCACACAGGGCTGCCTACGCACTGGGGAACCCTGTATGACTTGAGATCCTGGGAAAAATGCCAGCAGCACCCAAGGTTTAGAGCTGCAGCCTTAGAGCCAGTAAGCAGCTGAATTCTGCAAAGATCCATGGAGCTTGGCAGTCAACCCCCTTCAGGTTCCATGGGGCAAGGGAGGACCCCAAACTCCAGTGGATGTGGCTTTGTACAGCATCAAGCACAACAGAGCCTTAAGTGATATGGTAATTTACGTAATCATCATTTGGAGGAAAGCTCTGCAAAGGGAATCTCAGGGAGCGTTTTCTCTGCCCATTTTTCCAAAAAGGGGGTGCAGGGGTGCAACTGTGCCTTCATGGCATTTATCCTATGGACTTTATCAGATAAACACTCCATGGGAAAAGATAGAACTTGAGCTTTTAAAAAGCTCATTCCGCAGTTGCAGAGAGCTGCTCCCTGTAACTGCCATTCACCTCTTCTCCTGCTGGCATCCGGAGAGCTGCTAGGCACTGCAAATGCAGCTCTGAGATGAATAGATGGATGGATTCCCCACACCCACCCTGCACTCCACCAAACATTCAGGCAACGTACAAATTCAAAGCATTAGGAACAAAACCAAGGAAGTCCCCAGCTCGAGGAGACCCTGTCCTCATCTTTGTCCTCCCACTTCATCCCTCCCCTCCCTCATCCCCATTTCCCTCACTCAGCCTTTGCTGTCTGTTACCTCCTTTGCTTTCATTGGAACCACCCTAGCTATACCCTGGTGCCTCTGGGAGCAGGATTTAACCCTTACCTCCCTGCCCCGGGGTTTATAATCTTATCCTTTACAATTGTGAAGTGCCCTGCACCCCTAATGTGGTTGTTGTGATAGGCAGAGCACCAGACGGAGCAGCAGTGGAGTTACTCCAGACTGATGTGAAAGCAGAATCTGGCCCACAGCTAGGGAAATCCACAGAGGGAAATAAACCATCAAAAGGACCCCGTGCACAAAGACAAGCTAAACACCTCCGCTCCAACACCCACACAACTCACCCCTCTCGCCTGCTTCTCCAGAGCCTAACCAGCTACGCGTGTTCTCCTCCCTTCCCAGCCCAGACCGGGCAGCGCTGACCTGAAAGAAACTCTGAATCGCGGGCACCCCCCCTCCATACTTCCCTTCCCCCAGCGTGCCAGGGCTAAATCAATAATACCAGGAACCGGCCGCACTTTGAACACGGCTAAAGAGAAACGTCTCGCTGTGGGAGCGCAGAAGTGGCCGCTGACCGGGCAGGGATGAAATCTGTATCCCGGTGCCACAAAGCCAGTGGTGGGGCGGGCTGAATCCCGGCTTTCACCAACCTTTCACGAGCCGCTGCCGGCTGTCGCTCGGCACGGGCAGGACGCCTCGGCTTCCCTCGCCCCCCTCTCCCCCAAGCGACAAGTGCCCCCTGGATCCTGTGCTTTGCCTCCGATAGAGGGGGGGAGCTGGGGAGCGCTGATTACACACCCCGGGGGGCAACCAAGAACAGATCGGGGTGCCTCGCTGCCTCCTCCCCAGCTGGGGAGGGGGGGTTAATCCGCCCCAGAGAAGGGCAGAGGCAGGTCTGGGAGCTTCCCCCCCCCCCCCCAGCTGACCTGCACAGAGAGACGCTAGGGGACTGCGAGCGCCAGCAGCAGCTGTCGGGCTGCTGGAGCGCGGACCCCACCCCCGCCCCGCCCCTCGCTCTCACTTCGGGAGCCGCGTCTCTCCCGTTCACACTTAGCAGCGGACGCTGGGCGCCTGTGAGATGAGGCGGCCCGGGGCCGCCTTGCGCTGAGCCGCCCGGGCTGTGAGCCGGATCCCCTGGGGGCCGCTTTCGGAGTCCGCCCCGCAGGGACTCGATGCCCAGGCGGGGAGCATGGCAGGGAGGCGGCCGCTGGGCGCCCGCGCCCTCTCCCTGCTCCGGTGGCTGGGGATGCTGCTGCTGCCGCTGCTCCAGGCCGGGCAGGGCTGCCCGGGTCACTGCTACTGCTTCGCCACGCCGGAGCTGGACCAGTGCAGCTACGTGCGCCTGCAGGAGCCGCCGCGGGACCTGCCCCGCGGGGTGCGCAACCTCACCATCGCGGGCGGCAACCTGACGGTGCTGCGCCGGGCGGCCTTCGCCGGCAACGGGAGCCGGCCGCTGGGCGACCTGAGCCGGCTGCTGCTGCCCCGCGACAACATCCAGGCCATCGAGGATCGCGCCTTCCAGGGGCTGGCCGGCCTGACGGCGCTGGACCTCAGCCACAACCCGCTGCGCGCCCTGGCCCGCGGCGCCTTCCGCGGCTGCCCGCGGCTGCGCACCCTCAAGCTCAACCAGGCGCTGCTGCTGCTGGGCGAGGCGCCCGAGGAGCCGCTGGCCGGCGCCCTGCGCAACCTGAGCCTGCGGCGGCTGGAGCTGGCGGGCAACGGGCTGAGGGCGCTGCCGGGCGCCGCGCTGCCGGAGGGGCTGGAGGAGCTGGATCTGCGGAACAACTCGCTGCAGGGGCTGAGCCCCGAGGAGCTGGCCCGGTTGGACTCAGCCCCGCTGGGCAGGCTCCAGCTGTACCTGGGCTCCAACCCGCTGCGCTGTGACTGCGCCCTGCGCCCGCTGCTGGGCTGGATGCGCAACGCCAGTTGGAGGGTGGCGGACGCGCGCAGCCTGCGCTGCGCCGCCCCGCGGGAGCTGAGCGGTTTGCCGGTGCTGCGCCTCCGCCTGGAGCAGCTGGGCTGCGGGGCCAGGCGGGAGCCAGGGCCCGGGGGGACCGACTGGGAGCCGCGGTCCGAGGAGGCCGGCGAGCAGAAGGAGCTGGAGACCGCCTCCTACGTGTTCTTCGGCATCGTGCTGGCGCTGATCGGGGTGATCTTCCTCATGGTGCTGTACCTCAACCGCAGGGGCATCAAGCGCTGGCTCAACAACCTGCGGGAGGCCTGCCGGGACCAGATGGAGGGCTACCACTACCGCTACGAGCAGGACACCGACCCGCGCCGGGCCAGCGCCAGCCCCTCGGGGCTCTGAGCCAGAGTGCGGGGACCAGCTCGACGCCAGATAGCCCTGCCCGCATGCAGGGATCCCACCCGTCCAGACTCTGCCCCTGGGCCCTGGGGATCCCACCCTAAGCCCCCACTCCTGACCCTTAGGGATCCTTCCCCCAGTCCTTGGGGATACCACCCCTCCACCCACTACCCACAGCCCTTGGGGATCCCACTCCTCCAACCTTTGGGGATCCCACCCCTCCACCCACTATGCACAGCCCTTGGGAATCCCACCCCTCCACCCACTACCCAGAGCCCTTGGGAATCCCACTCCTCCAGCCTTTGGGGGTCCCACCCCTCCACCCACTACTCACAGCCCTTGGGGATCCCACTCCTCCAGCCTTTGGGGGTCCCACCCCTCCACTCACTACCTACAGCCCTTGGGGATCCCACCCCAAGCCCCTACCCCTGGCCCTCAGGGATCCTTCCCCCAGTCCTTGAGCTTCCCATCCATCCGCCTACTACCCACCACCCTTGGGGGTCCCACCCCTCCACCCACTACTCACAGCCCTTGGGGATCCCACCCCAAGACCCCACCCCTCCAGCCCTTGGGGATCCCACCCCTCCAGCCATTACCCACAGCCCTTGGGGATCCCACCCCAAGACCCCACCCCTGGCCCTTGGGAATCCTTCCCCCAGTCCTTGAGGTTCCCATCCATCTGCCTACTACCCACAGCCCTTGGGGATCCCACTCCTCCAGCCCTTGGGGTCCCACCCCTGCACCCACTACCCACAGCTCTTGGAGATCCCACCCCAAGCCCCTACTCCTGGCCCTTAGGGATCCTTCTCCCAGTCCTTGGGGATCCCACACCTACACCCACTACCAACAATCCTTGGAGGTCCCACCTTATTGCCCAAGGAGTGTGTCCCACACACACCAATAGGGCTACCACTATCCAGGAAATCCCCACATCCATTCACGGACTAGAGCATACCCCCATGCAGGAGAATATCTATTCACCCATGGATTAGCTCATAAAACCTCACTCCACCAATCCCACCCGCTCCCCAGAGGAACACCCTCCCCCCTACTGTTGCCCATCTACCCATGGAACATCTACCCAGGAGAATACACTTCACCAACCCCCATCCTCTACCCAGAGAATACCTACTTTCCACCCACCCACCAACCCACCCCCTGGGAATACTCCCCTCTTCCTTCATGCCTGACGGGGGGCACTTCCAACCAGAGGGTACCCCACTGCCCAGGACAACACCCACCTGTCCAGAGAACACCCAGCAAAACACCCTTCCCCCATCCCTCACCCCCAGGAGAATAGCTTTTTGCCAACCCACTCAAGATAGCACAGGATCCATCCTCAAGACAGTAACGCCCCTCCCACAAAACTAAGGAAACTGCACAGGATCCCTTCCGCCCCCCTAGCTCACTGCACAGCATCCAGTCCCCAAGAGAATACATCCCCCTCCAGGGTCCTGGGGATTGTGAATGAGAGAGCTACCCACCTTCAAATGAATAACCGGCATCGGAGACCACACAGGATCCATCACACCCACCCTCCCGCCAGTGTTCTAGGGGCACGTGAATGTCCAGGACTCTCCGCTCAGAATAAACCCGCAGTTGGGAATTCACTGACTGCACCCTGAGAGGCCCTTCTCTCCCCACCCCAATGGTCCAGGAAACACCCAGGTCCATGCAGAATTAACTCCCATCCAGGACTATGCAGGAACCACTCCCGAAGAACCGCTCCGGCCCAGAATGCACAGGGGGGGCGGAGAGGGGAATGAATGTACAGGAACTCTTTTGAATGAACACGTCCCTTTGGAAAGAAAGCCTTTCATTCCTCCAGGGTGTGTGACAGCATGTGTTCCACTGCCCTAGCAGAAGCCTCTTCTCCCCGTGTCCCATAGGATGCTCCTTCAAAACCGTCGTCGGTGTCCAGGGAAGAATCCATGGGCCTGACCCCAGCAAAAGACCCTCCTATGACCTGCAGGAGTTATGAATGCACAGAGGAGCTCCATTCACATGCAACTCCTAGTTACTCCAGGAGAGTCTTTTATTTTTTTCTTTATTTAAAAAAAAAAAACCTTCTACAAGAAGCTAGAATACAACTCCCTGTGAATTTACTTTGTGCACATGGACCGTGGGGTGAGTTTTTACTTAGTGAGTTGCTGAAAGCAACGGGCTGGATGGCGTTAAGCTTGTTTCCTAGTTTTTATTGGGGCCTAGACTTTTACCCTGTACAGTTCTCTTTCCTAGTATATTTCTAACAAATACAAAACTGACTTGATTTTTTTTTTTTGCTCCAAACACAGAAGAAAAGAAAACAAAAAACCCAGAAGAAGTTACATGATCTGCTGAGCCCATTAATTTATTATGGTTTTGTTCCACAAAAATTATGACTTCTCTCAGGCACAAAGTAATGCACCTGCACAACAACAAAAACTTCCCTGCAGGCTGTATGCATGTTGCTAAAGCACATGGAAGGAAGTCATTTCCGACTGCGAAGTATAATTTAGAGTCCGCTGTCTCAGCAATCTTCGCAACTGTTTTTAAAACAAGGCTCTCAATATCTTGCACAGGTTTGCTTAGATCTGCGCCTGCTAATATATACTAGAGCAAATATGCTGAAAGCTGCATCCGATGTATTGTATGTTTTCTATAAAGCTTATTGCAATAATTTCTGAATACTTCGTGGCTGAAGCAATGTTGTTGTTATGATCCGTGTTTTGCAGAGCAAGACCGTTAGGTGCTAAGTAATCTCTGTAAATAGATGGTTCCACATAAACTTCTGCGCTATTGCTAGTTCTGTGGCTAGAAAAGCAGAATGGGTTTAATGGTTAGTGCACAGCATTTGGGTTCTAATCATTCTGACCCAAACTTGCTGTGTGACCTAGGACAAATGGCTTAGACCAGCGGTTCTCAAACTGGGGGTTGGGACCCCAAAGTGAGTCAGGACCCTGTTTTAATGGGGTCACTAGGGCTGGCATTAGACTTGCTGGGGCCCAGGGCCAAAGCCCAAGCTCCACCACCTGGGGTCAAAGCCAAAGCCTGAGGGCTTCAGCCCTGGGTGGCGGGGCGCAGGGTAGAAACCTTTGGCGTCAGTTTTGGCCCCTCCAGGCTTTGGAATTGGCCCAGGGCAGTGGGGCTCGGGTGGGTTCAGGCTTCAGTCCCCACTCCTGGGGTCGTGTAGTCATTTTTGTGGTCAACAAGGGGTCACCATGCAATGTAGTTTGAGAACCCCCAACTTAGACCTTAATTTCCAAAGTGGCCAATCATTCTGGGTTCCTCCATGCTCCACTGCCTAAGTACAGGAACATCTTTAGTCTGCTGAGCCTTCCCTTCCCCCAGCTCCAGCTGGCAACCAGGGGAGCTGCAGGTGCGGGTATCTCTGAAAATCAAGTTGTAGCTTTCGCTGAAGTGGGGCTCCTTAAAAGGGAGACACCCAACATTAGCGAACCCGACTGAAAATTTTGGCCTTCACTTGGTTGTGTTTGCCTCTCAGTCATATCAGGATAACAACATTTACATACATCACTGGAGTGTTGCAAGCCCTAATAAATTAAAGTCTGATCACAACAGAGTCGACAGCAGTACTCCTGCTGACATCCCCGGGCACAGGATGCAGCCCTCGCTGTTTATAGTATGCTTTGAAATGCTTGGAAGCAAGGCAATATATATTATTATTCTGCTCTAAGGCATTAGCACATCCAGGTCCAAAATCTGCAAGCTGCTCCATGCAGGGCACCTGGTGGCCCCATGAGCCTCACTGAAGACCCAGGGGGAAATCTGCATTGAGCAGCTTTCAGGATGTGAAAAGCACCCTGCAGACTTGGGCCATGGATCCATGCCTATGGAATGCAATGGCAAAATCCCTGCCAGCTTCAAGGGCCTTCATGCTCGTAAATCACACAGATGCTTTTGAAAATTTCACCTGTAGGTGCCTAAATATGAACTTAGAAGCCCAACCTTCAGCTCCCATTTCTAGAAGTGTCAGCCTCTCTCTGTGTTTCCTAAATGGGGCTTTCTCACCGAGCAAGTCAGAAGCCTAAGATTAATACTTTGACAAAATATGTCTCCAAGTTTATGCAGCTTTTTCATTGCACGTGGCTTTGTCAGTTTGTGATACGGTTTAATCTAATTATGCCTGACCTGTCTGCCAGTAACTTTTTGAACATATTCAATAAATAAAGAAGGCAGAATGTTTGTGGGAGCAAAGGGCTCTTGCTTCATGAAGCTGGAGATCTGAGATGCAAAGACTCTGTTTTCTAAAAAAAGGTTTGTTTGGTTTTTCCAAAAATGTGGGAGTCCATTTTCTCCTGTGCATCAAAGGGAAGGATTTCATAGCACCAGCAGAGCAAGGCTGAGTGCTGTGAACGCCTCCAATCACCTTGGTCCTTTCCTGCAGCACCTGCTCCCTACCATTCCTGAGCTAAGCAAACCCCAGCTCATTTTCAGCTGCAGGCCCAAGGGGCCGGATTCTGTAGCACAAATCCCATTGGCTTCCAGCGAAGCCAGATCTGGTGTCATGCATAAAAGAGAGGAGGATGAGGCCCATAGATTCGCTTTTCCATGTTTATGGGAACTGCGAATTGAATGCCCCGTTGCTGCACTAACCCACTGCACCTCTGAGCTCCCCTGCTCCTAAAGGAATTAAATGCACAGTGTAAACCAGAAGGAATGTTGCTGCAAACTCCCTGAAACAAATTAAAGGTGCCTGCTATTTTATCATCTTGATAAACAAGGAATAGGCGGGTTTGTGATCCAGCTGGCAGTTGTAATAATAACACCGTATCTCTGTTTTCCTGTGGAAGAGTGAACAAATATGCAGCCTCGAAATACATCTCATATCCCTGTAAAGTTCATCGTCTCTAACTCTCCCTCTTCCCCATGTTGTTTTCCTGTCCCCCGGAGTTAACTCAGTGTGCTGTGTAAGAGCCTGATCCCACAAACCCTCATTCACGTGTGTAGCTCCAGTGGGCTCTGTGAGATCTGCAAACAGAGGGGCTCAGATCCGCAAAGGTAGGCTCCTCACTTCCAGATACCTTTGTGCATATGGGCCCAGGTCCCTGTACATGTCGAGTGGGATTTCCAGTGACAACAGGAAAGTTGCCGTGTAGGCCTGCCCAGCGAGTCTAGGTACAGGCCCTGGCCTGGGACTGGTCATGGGGGTGAACCCCCTGCCCACCCTCAGTTTAAAGAAAACTCCAGAGGGCCTGCATCCCCCCTTCCTGCAGGATGGTAATCAGGCCCCTTGGCTTCAGTGGTCCTCCCCATGTGAGCATGGGTGTGCAGAACTGGGCCCTTGTTCTGTGGATGCCAGTAAAGCACAACCCTTCTTTTGGATTCTCTCAGTTCCTTGCTCTGTTTCCCATAGAGCTTCACTTGCTGGGGATCCCCAGACACTCACTGACAAGCTGCTGTGGTTCTAGAGCTGACTGGAAGTGGGTTGCAATGATCTGCATTGCAAGGTGTCATTTGCTTGCATGGATAAACCTCAGCTTATTTTGAATGATGGTTTTACTGTAATTTCTTTCATTCCTTAATGCTCTGGGATTTGATTCTTCTCCCACTGAATTGAATGGAAGCTCTGCTTTCACTGGGAGCAGGACTGGGCAGATGGTTTGCAGATTCATAGTGTCTGTTTGCCCTTCAAGCCATAGCTTTGCTGTCCAGGCAAAGCACTCTGGGTAAATTAGCGCTCCCATGGCCTGATTCTCCTCTGATGTGGCTGGTGTAAACCAGGAGTCGTCACTGAAATCCAGGGAGTGACAGCAGTGGAAAAACTACAATAAGCCAAAGCAGAATCCAGCCCCTACCCTTTTGACAGACACGAACAATCCAAATGCTGCATCTCTCTGTGGCATTCCAAAAACTCCCCGAAAGGAAAAGGCACCAATAGAGCTCAGTGTACAACAGCAGCTGCGGGAAGCCAGCCCAGCTGCCACAAGGCAGAATGTGTAGTCTGTGAGATTGACAGTGGGTTATTGTCAGCTTAGTTTTTTTGTTTGCTAAAAAGAAACCAGCCACGGGGTTTTCATATGAAAACAGGTTTGGGGGAAACTGAGTGTATTTAAATATCTGTAACCCTCTGAATGTGGGTGTGGCCGATCCTCAGCTGGTGTGAATTGGCACAGCGCCAATGAAATCGGGTGCTATTCCAACTAACACCGTTATTAATTGTATTGCAGCAGTGGCTGGAGGTCTCGGTCAAGAGTGGGGCCCCATGATCCTAGGTGAGCATACACCTAATGAGACAGTCCCTCCCCTAAAGGGCTTACAGTCTAAATTGACAAGACCGACAATGACTAGGAGGGGAAACTGAGGCATAGATAGAGGCTGTGACTTGCTGAACGTCATACAGAAATTCAGCAGTATTAAGATTAAGAACCCGGGTCTTCAGATTTCCCGTTCAGTGCTCTGTCACTGGAATACATGAAGATGCTATGCCAGCTAACACCATGGCCTGTAACATTTCAGCCATAACATGCTAAAGAGTTCCTTATCTTCAGTATCTGCTTTCTGTTAGGGAAAAGTCCTTCAGAATTGAACAGGACGTGGTACGTTTTCTATCGTTCTTTTGGCCCAGCCTATAGAATGTAATGGTGTCACAGCCCTGTGCTGTAGAGTTCTGTAGCAGGCTGCAAGCTCTGACGGAAACGAGCTCATTCACCAACACATTTCATGGAGGGATTCCCACAGGTCTGATTTCTCCATGGTGTTGCACCAGTTTTACATCTGTATGACTCTGCTGATCTGAATGGTGCTGTAGTGGCCTAAATCGGATGTAACTGTGGAGAATTAGATTCAATCTCTGTTAAATTCTATTGGACTTTTCCATAGGGGTTTTCATAGCGACCCATCCAATTGCCAACGCTTCCTATGCAATAATATCACAAGTTGGGGATAGGCAACAGGCCAACCATTCCCCACTAATTGTCCCATGGCTGCCGGACGCCCAGAGGTTCTCCGATGCAACAGAACAGGCGGCCCCATTCCCGGGCAATGGAATTGCAGGCTCTTGGGAAGCCTGTGCAGAGGACTGTGTCTATGGAGATTCGGTGCACCCTGTAAAAGGGCCGCTGCAGGTCAGGGAGGCAGGTCACAACTGTTCACGGAGCCACAACGGGTCACATCTTGCTCTCAGTTAGGGCAAACCCACTGAAGTGAATTGGCAACTAACAACTGTAGCCTGCATTCTGCTCCTTTATCAGGCTGGGAGCTTTTAAAAGCTGTATGGCAAATCCATGGGCTGGGGGCGAAGACCCCTTTCAGCTGTGGTGTTAGAGAGGGCAAAGGCGTGGGTGATTTGTGCCTGCCTGACTAGGGTTTCCCAAAGGCAGTGCTCTGGGTCGGTGACTAACAGGAGGCAATATCACAAGGACAGTGCATTTCTCTGTCTTGTGTCTGCACCACTCCAGGTTTCACTCTTCCTCTCCTTTTGTCTCTAACCCGCAACCCCCCACAAAACCTCTTGCCTCTACGCCTGCTTGTTCGCACACACACACCCCACCTCTCAGCCACTGCCCCACCTTTCCCTCTCCACCTCTAGCAGTCAGCATTCGCAGCCTCCCCACTGCCTGCTGGTACCATTAGCAATAGACAGAGGACTTGAGTCACTCCTGTATTTTAGAACCACTTCACACGTGAGGGGGAGGAGAAGAGGCTGTCAGGCAGCCGGTTCCAGCCCCAATACTGAAGGACAATCTGCATCAGTGTCAGAGTGAGTTAGAGCAGCCATGGGGCTGCTCTCACTTATGCCAGTTGGGGAACTCCATCCTGCCCTTCTCCTAGTACACTTCCTGCCCTGCAGAATTTTTGGCTGGCCATTTACAGCCAGAATCTGGCCCTTCTGCACAGCATGAGTAGCACAAAGAGCCAGAGTGGACTAGAGAATCTGGCCTTATAAATAGCAGCAGCAAACATGGCTATAGCAGCAGCAGTTCTAGTGTCTCAGGCCAGATGTGCTAGCAGCAGTAGGCATTAGATACAGAGAGTATGTCCATACTGCCAAAAACCCCAAAAAGTGACAGTCTCAGAGCCCAATCTACAGACTCTGGCTCGCACTATGGGGCTAAACATAACAGTGAAGATGTTCTCACTCAGGCTGGCACTTGGGCTCTAAAACCCAGCCAGGGCGGTGGGTCTCCAGCCCAATGGGAATGTCTATACTGCTATTCTAAGTGAGACTCGCTGCTGTGGGGATTGCTCTGCAGTGTAGATTTACCCTAGGGGAGGGTAAAAGCCCTTCACGTCTTATGCAATTAGTATCGCTATGGTCTGAGGGCACTTCATGTCATACAGTTGCACAAGGGCAAATGGTTCGTGACACTGGAATGGCATTGTGCACTTACCGGGCAAAGCTGCAGCCTGAACTGCCTACATCTCCTCCCTGACTCTTCCCACCGATTGATTTGTTGCTCTCCATTTGGACCCCAGATTTAGGATTTGTAAACACAAGGGTCCATATCTTCCTGAATTTGCTCACAGTGAAGATCCTCCATGCCTGGATCTCCCCACTTCTGTGTGCACGTAGGTTGTAAACCAGCTCTGAGCACTTCCCCTTTCCCTGTCGCAGACATGCCATCGGGTCCAGGATCCATGCATCGATAGACAGCAGAAATGTGCATTGCACCAGAGGCAAATCTGCAAAACCTTAATATGGCCTAAGGTTGCCTTGACTGTCACATGGGGGCCCTGTGGCCTGTGTGTGGATGCCAGATACAGGAGTAGCTGAGGAAAAACTTGCTAATGCTGCTCCATTGGACCACTATGCCAGGTAGCCAAGATGAGTAACTAAAGAGCCCTTACACAGATGGCCATCTGGGGGAACCAGAGATCTTTGGGGTCATACCTCAGATTGTTCCTTAAGGGGACTATTCAGCCCCTTGCTCCCATGACAGAACCAGCTGGGGAAAATTCCATGTAGGGAACCTTTCAGAATTTCCCTCCCATCTTGCCCCATCCCATGAGATATTTATTGGTGAA
Organism: Gopherus evgoodei; assembly: GCF_007399415.2. NCBI lineage: Eukaryota > Metazoa > Chordata > Testudines > Testudinidae > Gopherus > Gopherus evgoodei. The sequence continues at coordinate 5,339,489 of NC_044322.1, forward strand.
GGTGGGAAATCTAGTTATACAGCCTGTGAGCAAAAGAGGCGTTTCCATGGACTTGTGCATGTAAAACATCAATAAAAATAATGCAGCATTTTGGCTGAAATGTTTCCCCTGCAGGGTTGGCTACTGGAGTATTGGGGCCTGGTGCTGCTGCAGGAGAACCCAGGAAGAGGGACAATCTGGAGAGAAAGTAGGAGCAAAAAAGAAACCAACTGGACTATTTTAATACCCAATGCAAATCAATAACGTAATTTAAAAAATAACCAGCATCAGTGATAACGGATAATGTACAAATTAAAAACCCAGTGTTCACCTTCAAGTGTCACAGGCTAGAGGATATTTTTAAAGTACAATCCCAACAATCACCCTTTCATTTGGAATTGTAACTGGCTCGGTTAGTTTTCATATTGAGATTGTAAGGCAGCCCTCAGATTTCCATGGTGCCATAGTCATCTCAGATTCAGATACGGGACTGAGCATCAGCAGATATTGTCCTTGCTCTACCGCTGAATTTCTGTATGATGGCCCTTACCACCTTTGTAAAGTGCTTTGATATCTGTCTGCAGATAAGTGTTTGTAGAGTGGTAGAGTTTGTAGCCTCAGCCTTTAGTTAATGCCTGTTGCTGGACTGTTTATATATTACATATACATGGACAGTACATAAATCATCCTGTTTACACAGGTGTGCATTGCGTGACATAGTCAGCACGCTGAAAAGATTGTGAAATGTGGCAGTTCATTTAAATAATTACTATAATGGATGGTGCCCCTGAAACAGATAGCTACAAAATCAGACATACAAGCCAATCCTGTTCCCAGTGAAGTCAGTGGCCTGGGAGACAGCATTGCTTTTGCTGTGTTCCCAGTTCCACTGTTGACTTAGGGGCTGATGTTGCAGTCATGGCCATATGTTGCACCCCTCAGTGCCTCGGTTTACTTACCTGTAATGTGGGCATACCAACATTTAACCGCTGCAGAAGGGGGGGTGTTCTGAGTCTCAGAGAACCAATGTTTGAAAAGGGCTTCGAGAGCCATGGCCAAATGGTGTGATTTCATTTTAATGTGCTGATGATTAGTCAATGTTTGTACGGTACTTTGAGGATACAATGTGCCACCCGATAACAAGGTTTGGAAGTGCTTTGAGATCTTTGCATAACGACTGATTACTGTTTATTAAATGAAGCACGTGGCATCTACTCACTTATCGACCTGTCATGTCAACAATAAATCTGTCCCAGGGCAGGAGCTGATCACACCTAATGTGGGTTGGCTGCCAAGCTTCAAAGGAAACCAAGTCTCTAAGGGCTGGTCCACACTAGGGGGGGGAAATCGATCTTAGATACGCAACTTCAGCTACGTGAATAACGTAGCTGAAGTCGAATATCTAAGATCGGATTACTCACCCGTCCACACCGCGCGGGATCGATGTTCGCGGCTCTCCATGTCGATTCCGGAACTCCGTTGGAGTTGATGGAGTTCCGGAATCGATATAAGCGCGCTCGGGGATCGATATATCGCGTCTAGATTAGATGCGATATATCGATCCCCGAGCAATCGATTTTAACCTGCCGATACGGCGGGTAGTCTGGACGTGGCCTAAATGGGCATAAGTCCCTGCCTACTCAGCCAGAGGGGAGTGCACCCTTCTGCTAAAATACCAGTACAAGGTGGCAGTGGGTCCAAGGAATACTGGGAAGTAAATCAAATGGGAGTGTCTTTTCAAGGGTGGAGCAATGTGGGGGCAGTGGGGGCAGTCTCTCAACCCCACAGATATTGGAGATCTCTGAAGAGAGCTCCCCACCCACGAAGGGTTGAGCCCTCTGCTATGCTGCTCTGTCCCGTTGGCGTCAGGCTGTAGCTAGCCAGCCTTCTCCCAGGAATGGTGCAAGCAGGGAGCATACATTAAAATAATGCTGTTTCTGTATCACATTTCTTGTTATGGAGGGGTGTGAGGCCCAGTGACCAGGTGGTGGGGAAAGGAAAAAAAACTTGTGTTGCTCCCTTCGATATTCGGGAGAAACCAGGGAGTCAAATCTCTGTGACTGTCTGTTTTGGCATCATGCACATGTAAGCCACACACCTGTGGGGTGTGGGGCTCTGTCCCAGCTAGTGGCATTGAGACCACTTAGAGAGAGAGAAAAATGAGTTTGCTCTGCTACCTTACTAACAATGAGTTGGCTTTTAGCTCATGTGCTAGAGGCTTATGTACTAAGCTGCAGAAGTCCCCGGTTCAGTCTCACCCACCGACAACCAGGGCCTGTCGGTGTTACACACACGCTAAAATTTCCCCAAAAACTCCCCTTAGTATCACTGCAGGATATGTGCATTGTGCAACACTGTACTGTACATCCTGCACAGGGTATAAAGTCAGGGTGAAGCTAAGCCGGGCAAAATGGAGGTGCTGCCATTTAGTGAATTAAGCACAAGGCTGAGTCAGGACAGAGTTCAATTCCCAGCACTGCCATTGCCACACTGTGCAACTTAGGGGCTGTCATTTCAGCGCTCTGTGCCTCGGTTTCCCTACCTGTAAAATGGGGATATTCATGCTTCCCTGCTTTGGTAAAGAGCTTGGAGATGGTGTTTGTTTTTTTTTTAATTGCCATGCAGGTCCAGAGTTGATTAAGTGGTGGAGTTAGGTCAGCAATTGGAACTTGCAAGCGGTACAATGTGACTTGCTTGGTTAATGAACCAGACTCATACACCGTGAATCCTTCTGGCTTGGTAATATCATTTTGCAAAATACGAACTCCAAGTGTGGCAAATCAGCATTTTTAATAGCATTAAACAGTTCCTGGTCCTCATGTGTGAATCTTTACATTAGTTAGCGCAGTGTTAGGTCAATGCTGGGCATGCTTTTGGAAATCTCTCCCTAAATACACTCTGGTAGAATATTCAGGCTTGAAATTATCTGATGGCATAAACTTGATCATAATTCATGAAGATTCTGGAACCAAGCTACCTTTCAAATGGAAACCAGCCTCTTCTAATGTTCAGCGACTCTAATCCTTCCTGCAGAGCAATATTCGCATCTTTTGTGCACCCAAAACTCCAGTCAACTTCAGCAGGTGTTTTGGATGCACAAGGTTCGCACCACTGGGCCCAACCACGCAAGTGAAGGATCTAGAGTTTGATGTAATCGCTGAATTAATATGTACATGAAATATTGTCATTGTAGCATCTTCTGTGCCAATGTGACACATTAGTTTAATGCTGTGTCCATCTCTCCCTCTCTCTACTGGCTGGCCCCAGTGACTATACCAGCCAACTACAAATGTGCACCGAAAGGAATTGCTCATTTACTTACTCCTTTTGCTCAAGTGGCAAAAGCTCATGTTTTAGATGCTGAACATCTCAGGTTAGATCACCGTGGACATTCATAAGGTCGGTATGTATATGCAGCATGAACATAATTCTGCAAGGTCTCCTTACGCAGAAATCCTATTAGAGCGTGTCTACACTGGATTTCTGTGCCTTGAGTCACTGGACTGCTAGGGAGCCAGTGGTCATACGTCAGTCCATTTTACTTTTACATCAATGTAAGCCAAATACAGGAGACAGTGCCTGGTGCTCCTAGGGATCCACAGAGATTTAGCAAAAACAACGAGGAGTCCTTATGGCACCTTAGAGACTAACACATTTATTTGGGCATAAGCTTTCGTGGGCTAGAGCCCACTTCATCAGATGCATGCAGTGGAAGATACAGTAGGAAGATGTATCTATCTATCTATATATATACAGTACATGAAAAGATGGGAGTTGCCTTACCAAGTGGGAGTTGAGTTCAGATTTAAGTGTCTGAAAAGCATTTAGTTTACACAGACTAGAGAAACTGTTACTGAACAGATCCCTCTTGAAAGCTTAAGTATTTATGGAAGCTTTTGTAGGCAAAGGTCCCAAGCCCCAAATTGGCCCTACTGTACACTTCACTGTGTTTTTCAGTTGAAATCATCCCTTACATGGATCAGGGCCTCACCAATAGCTTGGAGCTGGAATTGCCTGTGGCTAGAAACACCCATTTTAGATATTTGAAACCGTGGACAGTACATCGGGGAAGGTGAAGGACGCTGTTCTATATGCAACGGAATCTGCAGCAGGGCCCCAGCATATGGAAATGTGAAATGTGAGGCCCACACACTCTGTGCCTACTTGCCTTCTTGCGCCTGCCTGGAGCAGATTGATGTTGAAGACGATATGCATGTTTTTTAAAAACACATTTTCCCCAACACGAATACAGCACCTCACAACAATAGCACTTCACTGGGAAAGGAAAACCATGTCCTCACTCTATTTCTCCCTCGCCCCATGTTGTGGCACCTTGCGTGTTATTTGTCCAAATTAGATTAAAAATGATGCAAGGCAGGACCTTGTTTTCTATGTATCCGTAAAGGACCAGACACCCATCAGCATGGCTGAGCAGCTCACGAGCGCCTCCCACAAATTGGGGCTTGGACACAGGTGAACTGGCTGAGACTCAGCCAAGACAAGGCTGAGGGAATTCTTAGAGGTTGCGGAAGCAATCAGAAGAACTGGCAAAGGTTATTTCTAGTGCTAACAGCAGGGGGTAGGCCTGCCCTTTGCCCTATATATTGCCAACCTAAGGGGACTTACCAGTGCAGCCAGGGATGCAGTAACAACACTGACCAATCAGCCCTTGGTGAGAAGGTTCTAACTTTTTCTTTCAGATACAGACCTCAGCAGTTACCAAGGCCTTTGTTACTTCAAGGCAGGGTCACTGCCATGCATCTGCAAGGCAATCGTCATGGGCTATGCTTAAACCATTCAGAAGTTTCAGTCCATGCAGGTTGATGGTCTATTTGTTTAGTGGCACTTCATGCAAGGACCATGTTACGCATGTACTCCAAGATCTGCCCAGGCTTCCAATTTGCAGTGTTGGTTCTGGCCCATAAAGCCCTAAGTGGTTTGGGCCCTAGCGACTGCAGGATAACACCTCTGCAGTTGCGATCAGCTGAAGCATCTGAGCAGACAGCCCACGGCTTAATGGCGAGGGGCTGTTTTCCACCATTGGAAGTTGCTTCCCGTCGAGGCCCAACAGAGCAGGAGTCTGGGGACCATCAAGGAATTCTACGAGGTTCATCCGCTCTCCCAGGCTCTTGGGAAGGGACAGGGGGTGGAGGGTGAGAGTGGTAGTAAGTTCCGATGAGTTAGCTGCAGAGGCTGAGTAACTTTACATGGCTCTATTCTTCGTATAAAATGTGGTGGTGTCACCTGAGCCTAAGAGCACAGACAGGTGCGTTTTCCAAATCCAAACAAAACAGAAACAAATGTTGAAGTGATAATAGAGCTAATAACAGCAGAAAGTACCCCCCCACACACACACACACACCACCCTCTAGAGAGGGACACTTTGATTAGACGTTCACAAAAGTGTTTCCACTGCGGCACCCTGAAGCATAGATCTTTGCTGACAGCAAGCAAGTGCTGCTCAGTGGTGATATTACTGACCCAGGGAATAATTAACTGCTGTCACAAAAGTGTCGTTAATCGCTATCCTGATTGCAAAGCATGGCCCCGTGAAGGCCCGGGAGTGTAGTAGCCACACTTGCTTTGCCATGTGCCAAAACACGAACATAACGGGACCTTTAATATCAGGTCCTCAGGTGCCTATATACAGTGTGTGGGGTGAAATCAGGGTATGGAATCAAGCTGCAGCCCTCACCTTCACTTCCACGCACCCCATAACCCATCCCGCCAGCTTCTAAGCATAGCCGCTTGCCTTACTGGAAGGGCCCATATAGGCCGTAATAATTCTAGTCTCCCGCTTGCCCTCTGCCCCTTTCTCCACTGTGCTGGTAATCCCTGGCATTTCCTTTCTCTGGATTGCTACTCTCTGATAAAACAGCCAATGTCACCTGCAGCGCTCCAGAAGGAGATCCTGCCTTGCAATACCGTCCTAATGTATCCCTTAATAGAGTCTAAGAGCCTCTCTTTTCTGCCTGTCAACCCGTGGTGAGCAGAGGCCTTCACTGACCTGTCCGCAAGGGGCGAGCCCATCAGAGTGTGCGAGTTTAAATTGGTCCTTCTCAGGTCTATGAGCTTGAACCTGGACTGATGGCTCTGGAGACTGAAGCCTGCCAGAGCTCCAAAGGCGAGGTGGTAGGTACAGCACAGCCAATGGCAGGACAAGCATCTCGCTCCATGCAGCACTGATGTCTTAACCCTGCCCTGGAGAGAGACCTCTTCTGGGGTGAGGGAAGAGTTAAGATTCTACTCAAGAGATGGGCGCGTCTCCAAAGGCTGAGTGTCTATAAGCAGCCAAACATCAGCATGACATAACCAAATTTGTCGGTAGCTACAGTGCCAACCATCACAATATCTCGGCACCGCTGTGGTTAAAGCACAGGTCTGCTTCTGTAAGCGACCAGAGTTTTCTGGCATGACTTTGGGGGAAATCCCTTAATTTCTGGTCTTCAAGTAGGGCTAATACTACCAACCTCACAAGGTGATTTGTGAGGTTCAGTGTTTGAAAAGTGCTTTGAGACCCTTGAATGGAAGTGCGGTATTCTGGCTTTTTATATGATCTCAGAACCTGCCACCTCAATAATACAGGCCTCTAACCATAAGAGCTGCAAGAACTGCCATCTGCTCTTAGCGCTATCGAGTTGTGATACACAGCAGTAGTTCTGATTGCATCCAGCAGCAGGCAGTGGTTCTTTTGCACACTAGACTGTAGTAGGGATCTGGGGCAAAAGTCTGTCTGGGGATAGGTCCTGCTTTGAGCAGGGGGTGGGACTAGATACCTCCTGAGGTCCCTTCCAACCCCGATATTCTATGATTCTAGACAGTAGTCATTAGGATGAGGCTGCCAGCTTCAATAACCTGCAACACTGGAGTGGAGTGCAGAGAACAGTCTCTCCCGTGAGTTTTTCTGAACTTTCTGTTTCTGATTGGCCTGGAAATACAGCGTGAGCAGGTCTTCTCATGTATCTGGGTCCTTTTGCTTCCAGTCCTTGCTCGCACCACACAGTGCAGAAGGCAGTAAAGAGTAAAGACTGCTTTGCTTTCAGGTTGGTGCCCAGAGACAAGCTGCTGCTTCTGTCTGCAATAGCTCATCCGTCCTGTGGGCAAGCCTGGGCCCCACTCCAGAGACTGCTGGGAGTGCCAGTTACCACAGGTTGCAGTGTGTTGTAGCTGTACTGGTCCAAGGACACGAGACAGACTAGGTGGGGGAGATGATCTCTTTTATTGAATCAGCTTCTGCTGGTGGGAGAGAAGCTCTCAAGCCACATGGAGCTCTTTGTCGGGCCACTGCAGGTGTCTGCCACCGACATCTGCAGAGACCACCAATGCACTTCACACAAGGGGCAGAACCTGTGTGAAATCTTGAGCACGTAAATGCTGGGCAGGCTGGAGCAGGGGGGAACCAGATCTTGCATTAATGATAGCTACAGCATGAGCACTGGGTTCCTCCCATTACTAGACAGATGTGCAGGCACCCCCTCTTAGAGGGGCCTGTGAACTTAATTGGGGGTGTTCCACTCGGGAAAATACTGATTGCTGCAGTCCAGCCTTGCAGATTGCAACTCCCAGGATGCCTTGGGGAAGAGAGAGAGACTTGTCCTGGCTGCAGAGGCAGCATGCAATGGGCTCCCTTTTTGTGGGGAGCTGAGATCCTGGTCAGGGGTGGGAGCTTGCTTGGTGGAGCTTTGTCCAAGCTGGAGCTGCTGCTGAGAAACTGCTGGGGCTCTGAGCAAGCAGGGAGCCAAGTAGGGTGACCAGATATCTTGATTTTATAGGGACAGTCCCGATTTTTGGGTCTTTTCCTTATATAGACTCCTGTTACCCACCCACTCCCATCCCGATTTTTCACATTTGCTGTCTGGTCACCCTAGAGCCAAGAAGGCTATTGCTGGGTGTCACTGGAGCCAGGGAAAAGACAGTTATTCACCTTTGTAACTGTTGTTCTTCGAGATGTGTTGCTCATATCCATTCCAATTAGGTGTGTGCACGCCGCATGCACGTTCGTTGGAGACTTTTTACCCTAGCAACACTCGGTGGGCCAGCAGGTCGCCCCCTGGAGTGGCGCCGGTATGGCGCCTGATATATACCTCTGCTGGCCCGCCCGCTCCTCAGGAATGGATATGAGAAACACATCTCGAAGAACAACAGTTACAAAGGTGAGTAACCATCTTTTCTTCTTCGAGTGCTTGCTCATATCCATTCCAATTAGGTGATTCCCAAGCCTTACCTAGGCGGTGGGGTCGGAGCGAGATGTTGCGGACTGTAAAACCGCTGCGCCGAAAGCGGCATCGTCTCTAGCTTGCTGGACCAGCGCATAGTGTGATGCGAAGGTGTGCACAGAAGACCAGGTGGCCGCACGGCAGATTTCCTGTATGGGGACATAAGCCAAAAAAGCGGCAGACGAAGCCTGAGCCCTGGTAGAATGGGCGGTAAGGGCCCCCGTTGGCACGAGGGCCAAGTCGTAACACGTCCTGATGCAGGACGTGACCCAGGATGCAATACGCTGGGAGGAGATTGCCATGCCTCTCATGCGTTCCGCTACTGCCACAAACAATTGTGGTGAACGTCGGAAGGGTTTAGTTCTCTCAATGTAGAACTCGAGAGCCCTTTGGACATCCAAGGAATGGAGCTGTTGCTCTCTTCGGGATGAATGCGGCTTTGGGTAAAAGACTGGCAGGAAGACGTCTTGGTTAATATGGAAGGCGGAGACGACCTTAGGGAGGAACGCCGGGTGCGGTCGCAGCTGTACCTTGTCCTTATGGAACACCGTATACGGAGGGTCTATGGTCAGAGCCCGAAGCTCCGAGACTCGCCGAGCCGATGTGATAGCGACTAGGAAGGCCACTTTCCAGGACAGGTACAGCAGCGAGCATGTGGCTAAGGGTTCGAAGGGGGGTGCCATGAGCCTGGTCAAGACAAGGTTCAGGTCCCAAGTAGGGGTAGGCCGTTTGACCTGAGGGTATAGTCGCTCCAGGCCCTTGATGAATCTTGACACCAAAGGGTGGGAGAACACGGACTTGCCAGCCTCGCCTGGATGGAAGGTGGATATAGCTGCGAGATGGATGCGCAGAGAGGAGATCGCCAAGCCCTGCTGCTTGAGAGACCACACGTAGTCCAAAATGGTGGGGACTAACACAGAGAGTGGGTCGTGGCCATGCTGGTTGCACCAGCAGCAGAAGCGTTTCCATTTCGCTAGGTAGGTTGAACGCGTGGAAGGCTTCCTGCTGCCCAACAACACTTGTTGTATTGCGTCAGAACAGCGCAACTCAGACTGGCTTAACCAGCCAGGAGCCATGCAGACAGATGGAGGGATTGTAGATCCGGATGGCGCATCCTGCCGAAGTCCTGTGTGATCAGATCCGGCCAAGGAGGTAGGGCAATTGGATTCGCCAGGGACAGATCGAGCAGCATGGTGTACCAAGGCTGCCGCGGCCAAGCCGGAGCGATCAGGATGAGGTGGGCCTTGTCTCTCTGGACCTTGATCAGGACTCGGTGGACGAGAGGGAAGGGTGGAAAGGCGTAGCAGAGATGTCCCGTCCATGGAATGAGGAACGCCTCCGACAGGGAGCCCGGGGAGCGACCCTGTAGAGAGCAGAACACCTGGCATTTCCTGTTTGATCTGGAGGCGAACAGATCTATCTGGGGAAACCCCCACCTCCGGAAAACAAAATAGAGGATGTCCAGATGGATGGACCATTCGTGGGACAGAAAGGATCTGCTCAGGTGATCCGCAAGGGTGTTCCGCACTCCCGGGAGAAAGGAGGCCACTAGATGAATAGAGTGGGCTATGCAAAAGTCCCACAGACGTATTGCTTCCTGACACAGCGGGGAGGACCGGGTCCCACCCTGCTTGTTGATGTAATACACGGCCGTTGTGTTGTCCGTGAATACCGTGACACAACGGCCGTGCAAATGGCGTTGGAATGTCTGGCATGCTAGGTGAACTGCCCGCAGCTCCCGCACATTAATGTGAAGAGTCAACTCTCTCTGTGACCATAGACCCTGTGTACACAGGGTCCCCAGGTGCGCACCCCAGCCCAGCGATGACGCGTCCGTTGTCAAGGACGCTGAGGGCTGAGGGGCGTGAAACGGTAGGCCTGCACACACTTGGGAGGGCGTTGTCCACCAGCCTAGGGAACCTAGAACATTCGGTGGAATCGTTACGATTGTGTCTATGGCGTCCCTGCCCGGAAGATAGACAGACGCGAGCCAGGTCTGCAGCGGGCGCATGCGGAGTCTTGCATGCTTGGTGACGAAGGTGCATGCGGCTATGTGTCCCAGGAGGGCGAGGCACGTTCGAGCAGATGTGGTCGGGAAGGCCTGTAGGCTTGTGACCATGGACACTATGGCTTGGAATCGGTGCCGGGGGAGGCTGGCCGTCGCGAGGTTGGAATCCAGCATTGCCCCGATGAATTCTATGCTCTGCGTAGGCACCAGAGTGGACTTGTCTGGGTTGATGGTCAAGCCTAGACTCGCAAACAGCTCCCTGATGATGGTGATGTGCCCGGTCACCAGCGCCTCCGACGTGCCTCGAATGAGCCAGTCGTCGAGGTAAAGGAAGACATGGATACGACGACGGCGCAGGGCAGCGGCGACGACCGCCATACACTTGGTGAATACCCGGGGGGCCGAGGAGAGCCCAAAGGGGAGGACCGTGAATTGATAGTAGTCCTGATTTACCACAAAGCGAAGATACCGCCTGTGCGGGGGAAAGATCGCAATGTGGAAGTAAGTGTCCTTCATGTCGAGAGCAGTGTACCAATCTCCGGGATCCAGGGAAGGAATGATGGTTCCTAAGGTTACCATGCGGAACTTGAACCTTTTGATGAATTTGTTCAGGCCTCGCAGGTCCAGGATGGGTCGAAGTCCCCCTTTTGACTTGGGGATTAAGAAGTACCAGGAATAAAACCCCTTGCCCCTTAGCTCCCTTGGCACCTCCTCTATAGCTCCAATGAGCAGGAGCTTGCGAACCTCCTGGATGATAAGTTGCTCGTGAGAGGGGTCCCTGAAGAGGGACGAGGAGGGAGGATGGGAGGGGGGTGGAGAAATAAACTGAAGATGGTAACCAAACTCCACCATGCGCAGGACCCAACGATCCGAAGTTAGCTGGGACCATGACGGCAGGAAGGGGCGGAGGCGGTTGAGGAAATGAAGTGGATCCAGGGAAGGGATTGGTAAGCTGCTCTCGGGCGCACCTTCAAAAGTTCGCCTTGGGTCCCTGCGGTGGCTTGTCGGACCCAGAAGTGTTACCCCTTTGAGGACCTGACTGACGTCTACGGTTCGGCTGGCCTCGCCTCCGGTTAAAATCTTGTCTGGGGTGAGGCGGGGGGTAAGTGCGCTGATGGTAGGGGCGGAATGGTCTTCTCTGAGTCTGGGGCGTGTTCATTCCCAGCGAACTCATGATGACCTGGTTATCCTTCAGGCTCTGTAGCCTGGGATCCGTCTTCTCAGAGAAGAGGCCCTGCCCATCGAATGGCAGGTCCTGGATCGTGTACTGTAGCTCCGGCGGTAGTCCGGAAGACTGCAGCCATGATATGCGGCGCATGGCTACGCCCAACGCCAGTGTTCTTGCTGCCAAATCTGCGGCATCTAAGGACGCTTGTAGCGAGGTCCTGGCGACCCTCCTGCCCTCTTCCAGGAGAGATGAAAATTCCTGGCGTGAGTCCTGGGGAAGCAGCTCTGTAAATTTGCCGACAGCCTCTCAGGTGTTGTGGCTGTAACGGCTCAGGAGGGCTTGCTGGTTTGCCACACGGAGCTGAAGGCCTCCTGCAGAATAAATCTTGCGGCCCAGCAAGTCCATGTGCCTGGCTTCCCTGGTATTTGGTGCAGGAGCTTGTTGGCCGTGGCGTTCCCGCTCATTGACTGATTGTACCACCAAGGAGCAGGGAGCGGGGTGTACATAGAGGTACTCATACCCCTTGGATGGTACCATATATTTCCTTTCCACTCCTCGGGCAGTGGGTGGAATGGAGGCCGGAGACTGCCATATGGTGTCCGCCTTTGCCTGGATCGACTTGATGAAGGGGAGGGCTACCCTGGTCGGTGCCTCCGCAGAGAGGATGCTTACCACTGGGTCCTCTACTTCCGGGACTTCCTCTACAGGAAGGTTTATGTTCTGGGCAACTCACCTCAGAAGGTCCTGATGTGCCCGGAGATCAATCGGTGGGGGCCCTGATGAAGATGTGCCCGCTACCGCCTCATCTGGGAACAAGGAAGAAGACACCCCAGGGAGGAGTGGTTCCTGAACGGAAGCCTCGTCCAGAGGGACCTCCACTTCCCGGGCATCCTGCTGCGCCAGAGGATCCGCAGGGTCTTCCTCCATACCTGAGGGGGGAGGCCGGCTGACTGTGGCCTCTGGTGCACGATGCTCCGATTGGCTGGAGCGAGCTGGGCCCGAAGGTTCGCCCTGGGCTTGGTGGTATGCCCAGGGTGTCCAAAAGGACCATTGTGGTGGTCCCTGGTCTGGGCGGGCCTGAACATCCGAACCCCCATAAGAGGCGCTGTCCATACGGGAAGAAGCGGATGAGTGCCGTGAAGGCCATGGAGGAGCCGTTGATGACTGCGGCAGGCCTCTGCGCATCCCGATGTCATCTCTGTGCGGTGCCAGCGAGCGGTACCGGGAGTCATGGCGGTACCTCTATCTGGACCGGGACCTGCTACCAGCTCGGTGCTGGGAGGCCGACCGGTGCCGTACACTGCCGTGCCGGGATCGGCTGCGGTAGGAACGTCGGTGCCGCGATCTAGACCGGTGCCAAGAGTAATACAACGGCAACCAGGATCTTGATCGGTGCCGCGAGTACGACCGGTGCCACAGGTAGCGGTCCCGGGACTGCGAGCGGCGTCTGGATCTCGAGCAGCAACGCTGAGAGTGGTCCCTCGACTTGGAACGGGACCGATGCCCAGTAGTGTCCGGCGAATGCAGCTGCACCCTGGCTGGCTTGCCCATCGATTGGAGAACCCGCACCGGCGGTGCTGGGGGTTGGGGCAGCTCAGGCTCTGTCAGGGCGATGAGGTCACGTGCAACGGAGAAGGTCTCTGGCGTGGAGGGCCCGACGAGCTCAACCGCTGTTCTCACTGGGGAGCTGAGAGGCACCGGACTCAACGGTCTCTGTGGGGCCGGAGTCGACGGTGCGACGACGCTCGGTGCCGCGGCGGATGACGGTGCCGGGCGGTCAGGTTTGGAGGCACGCTCTGACTGTGGTGCAGTTGTAGGTACCGCAGGAGCCCTGTGCTTCTTGCTCCTCGGGGAGAGGGAGCGGTGCCGGCTAGGGTGCCGGGCCGGTGCCGAGCGGGAAGTTGGAGCCTTCGCCGGCGCCGGGCGGTCCGGAGCGGAGGTGACACTTGGTCCCGGTGCCAGAGTCGGTGCCGATGGTGGGGGAGTCAGCGCTGCCTGCATCAGGATCTGCTTCAGGCGACTGTCCCGCTCCTTCTTCGTTCGGGGCTTGAACGCCTTGCAGATCCGGCACTTGTCCGCAAGGTGGGACTCGCCTAGGCACCTCAGGCAGGAGTCGTGCAGATCTCCTGTGGGCATCGGCCGATGACAGGCCGCACAAGGCTTAAACCCGGGTGAACCGGGCATGGGCCCCGGCACCGCGGGGAGGAAAAGGGGGCGAACTCCCGATCCTCTGTATAACTATTTACCAACTACGCTTAACTAATTTTATAACTACAACTATTACTATAATTACAGAACTATATACATTATACTGTAGAAGAGTGAAACGCTAGGGAGGTGGAGAACGGCTAGCCGCGCTCCACAGTTCCAACGACCGACACGGGCGGTAAGAAGGAACTGAGGAGCAGGCGGGCCAGCAGGGGTATATATCAGGCGCCATACCGGCGCCACTCCAGGGGGCGACCTGCTGGCCCACCGAGTGTTGCTAGGGTAAAAAGTCTCTGACGAACATGCACGCGGCGCGCGCACACCTAATTGGAATGGATATGAGCAAGCACTCGAAGAAGAAGAGACCATTGCTGTGCGAAGAACTGACTGAGGTTTGCGTGCAGTGAAGGCAGAGGGATCAGCCACCACCTTTCTTGTTTGTGACAGTGCTATCAGGGGAATCATAGACTCATAGAATCGTAGGACTGGAAGGGACCTCGAGAGGTCATCTAGTCCAGTCCCCTGCACTCAAGGCAGGACTAAGTATTATCTAGACCATTCCTGACAGGTGTTTGTCTAACCTGCTCTTAAAAATCTCCAATGACAGAGATCTCACAACCTCCTACACAATGTATTCCAGTGCTTCATCACCCTGACAGGAAATTTTTCCTAATGTCCATCCTAAACTGCCTTCGCTACAATTTAAGCCCATTGCTTCTTGTCCTATCCTCAGAGGTTAAAGAGAACAATTTTTCTCCCTCTTCCTTGTAACAACCTTTTATGTACTTGAAAATGGTTGTCATGTCCCCTTCAGTTTTCTCTTCTCCAGACTAAACAAACCCAATTTTTTCAATCTTCCCTCATAGGTCATGTTTTCTAGACCTTTAATCATTTTCGTTTCTTTTCTCTGGACTTTGTCCTGAATTCTGGTGCCTAGAACTAACCAAACAAACCAAAACTCCAGTTGAGGCCTAATCAGCGTGGAGTAGAGTAGAAGAATGACTTCTCATGTCCTGCTCACACCACTCCTGCTAATACAGCTGTGACGGTATCTGATTAAAATCTGACCATATAGATCACAGTTGCAACCACTGTTATATATTTTCAGCAAATCTGTTATATATTTGCAGCAACCTTGTACAAAGGTTGTCAAGTGAGGTGTCTATGGGAAGGCTGTGATTTGCTGATTGTGATTATGCTAGCTGTATGCATGTATCACTTTTGCATTTGAAGTTATGGATATTGGCCCTGTACCTGGATTTCAATGTTTGCTCCTGGAGTAATTAATGAAGTAGTTAGCCAGCATATCTTGGAGGGACTATTCAAATTGAGTGGTCCATCAGAAGGACACTTAACTCGCAATGGACCATGAGAGATGCTCATCTCCTCTGAGTGGACTGTCCTGTAAACATGCTGTCTGGAATATTGGTAATGGCTTCTTGCAATGACTGGTATACCCTATAAGGGATTAGCCACCAGTTTTGGGGAGGGCACCTGTTGGACTTGTACCCTCAAAAGGGTTTGGTTTGGTTTGCTTTATTTCACATACAGAGGGCTGAGTCAGCAAAGACTCACCACAAACAGGTAGAGAGAGAGCGCAGGCTCACACACTCGGCAAGGGGACGCTCGTGAGAGATGAGTGCAACCCTGTTACATGAAGATATTGAACAGAACCAGACCCAGAACAGATCCCTGTGGGTCCCCACTCAATATGCCCTTCCAGTTTGACTGTGAGCCACTGATAACTACTCTCTAGGAACTGTTTTCCATCCACTTATGTATCTGCTTTATAGTAGCTCCATCTAGGTTGTATTTCCCTATTTTGTATATGAAAAGGTCATACAAGATAGTATTAAAAGCTTTACTAAAGTCAAGATACACCACATCTACCACTTCTCCCATCCACAAGGCTTGTTACCCTGCCAAAGAAAGCTATCAGCTTGGTTTGACAGGATTTGTTCTTGACAAATCCATGCTGACTGTTCCTTATCACCATATTATCTTCTAGGTTCAAATTGATTGCTTCATTATTTGCTCCCTAATCTTTTTGAGTAGTGAAGTTAAGCTGAGTGATCTGTAATTTCCTGGGTTGTTCTTATCTCCCTTTTTATATATTGGCAATATATTTGCCCTCTTCCTGTCCTCTGGAATATCTCCCATCTTCCATGACTTTTCAAGATAATCACTAGTGGCTGCTATATCTCCTCAGTCATCTCGTTGAGTATTCTAGGATGTATTTAATCAGGCTCTGGTGAATTGAAGACATCCATCTTGTCTAAGTAATTTTTTTAACTTGTTGGACTAGAGGACCTCCTGAGGTCCCTTCCAACCCTAATATTCTATGATTCTATGATTCTTTCCCTATGTTAGCCTAGGGTGACCAGATGTCCTGATTTTATGGGGACAGTCCCTATTTTTGGGTCTTTTTCTTATATAGGCTCCTATTACTCGCCACCCGCTGTCCTGATTTTTCACACTTGCTGTCTGGTCACCCTACGTTAGCCTCTGAACCTACCTCATTTTCACTGGTGTTGACTATGTTAGACGTCCAATCGCTACTAACCTTTTTGGTGAAAACTGAAACAAAAAAGTCATTTAGCTCTTCTTCCACTTCCATGCTTTCTGTTGTTGTTTTTCCCCCCTCATTGAGTAAGGGGCCTACCCTGTCCTTGCTCTTCATCTTGCTTCTAATGTATTGGTAGAATGTTTTCTTGTTACCCTTTATGACTCTAGCTACTTTAATCTCATTTTGTGCCTCGGCCTTTCTAATTTTGTCCCTACATACTTGTGTGTTGTTTGTTTATATTCATCCTTTGTAAGTTGACCTATTTTCCACTTTTTGTAGGACTTTGCAAAGAGTCTTGAAGGGTTTCCTTGAGTCTGAGGAGAGACAAAGTGGTTTTATTGGATAACCAGGATTCTAGGTTACTGACCTCTGGTTATAACAACTTCCATCTTCAGAGGGGTGGTTCAGCCTGGATTGATCCGAAGTTAAAATCGCTCTCCATGTGTTATCTTGGCTGGACTGCTTTACCGGACTAACAGAGTGTTGTCCCTGGGTTCAAGAGGCCACGCAAGTGTCTAGAACACTGAAATTAGAAGGAGTGCACACTCAGGGGTGGGGTAACTGGTAAATGTAAGTTAGTGATGTTTCATTTACTACTGTAAAGTACATTTATTAACTGATGTATTGAAGTGCCCTCTTCTGATTTAAAGTAGTTGTGACATTTTCATTAATCTCAATTTTTTTTTCCTAAATTGTTAACTAAAGGTGTGTTAGTGGTAGTCTAAGAGTACATTGGTTGTATATTGTTTATAATTGGTACTTTTGGGTTAGACCCATAGCACAGACCAGCTCAGGTTTATTCCTGGAGGCTCCTGAGACATGCCAGTTAGTGTGTACGGGACCCAGCCAGGCAGAGGTGCCGCAGGGTTAATTTCTTTACAAGCCAGAGGACTGCAGCATAGGGGTGGAGAGGATTCCCAAGTATCCAACATCACCACCTGGATACTCGGGATCTCCTTTGCTGTCAGCAGCATCAGGTGCCCCGACACACAAGGGTATGTTGCCTGTTCCTGAGTAACGTGGGCAGGAAAGGGGGGTTACAGATGTAAGACCAGCCCTCTCTGCCCACACTCTGCACTCCTACAAAAGGGCCAAGTTGTTACAGCCTCCCCTTTGGAGACCTGTGATGCTTTGCCTCAGGACTTGTGACAAATCACTGCAGATTTCGGTTGGGTCAAGCCAACTGAGGTATAGCTAGGGCAGATGTCCTCTTGAGGGGCTGGGGGTGGCTGACTGCAGCAGTCCCATTCAGATAATAGGGAACACAATACCCCTCCTCAGAAAGGGAACGCACCAGGCCCGCACCTGACCTGCCTTCCCTCAGGGCGGCTCTGGCATTTAGCCATCTCTGGGTGGGTTCTGGCCACAGCCAGGCCTGTCTTCAGGGGGCTAGCACAAGAGGTCCGCTTTCCTGCCCAGCCTCCCTTCAGCTGAGCTGGCCGCCTCCTTTGAGCAGCCCCCTCCAAGCCTGACTGTTTCTGCCGTGAAGTGCAGTGGGGCTGAGCCCAGAGCAGCTCATTAACCCCTCCCTGGCCAGTGTGAGGTTTGTACGCCTCATTTTAAACATCCCAGGCTGCCTGCCACCCACGCACAGAGACTTGTGGGATTAAGGCTTGGAGGTAACAGCTTCCATTCGCTCCCACCCATAGCTGGATTTGAGCTGTGGGGGAAAGGCTCTGCACCTCTTTAGCAATTCCACCCAGCTCCTGGCCCATCAAGCATTTCCTAGCTATACCTTGCCTTCCCGCCTCCAAAGAACAGAGCAGCCCTTGTGCCCGTTTCCCTGCAACTGACCTGGGGAAGTCTTTGCTTTCCTGAGCAAGCCTTGGAGCCCAAGCTCTCTGCTGGGTGAGCGATGCGTCATGGAGGCTGGAGCTGGCAGAGGATGCCATGGAGATTTCTGCTTATTGCGTGGGCTGGGCACCTGTGATAAATTAAGGGGGGGTACCACCCATTTCTGAACACCCAGCCAGCCAGTTAGCTGTAAAATCCCTCTTGGTGTCTGTTCTCTGCTTGCTTTACCTGTAAAGGGTTAACAAGCCCACAGGTAAAAGGAAAGGAAGTGGGCACCTGACCAAAAGAGCCAATGGGAAGGCTAGAACTTTTCAAAATTGGGAAAGAAACTTTCCCTTTGTCCGTTGTTCTCTGGAGAGGGAGGGAGCAGCAATGCTGTGTAAGGCTTCAACCAGGTATGAAAATTCATCTTGCATACCTAGAAGAAATTATTTGGACAGGGAATGTTTAGTTAGACACAATCAGGTTTTTTGTTTTTTTAATTTTGGCTTGTGGATCTCCTCTGTGCTAACCCCAGATGTTTTTGTTTGTTTGTAACCTTTAAGTTAAATCCCCAAGAAAGCTATTTAGGGTGCTTGATTTTTGGAATTGCTCTTTTAAAATCTAGCAAAAGCCTAAGTTCCAAATGTATTTCTTTCTTTTTGTTTTTAATAAAATTTACCCTTTTTTTTAAGAACAGAATTGGATTTTTGGTGTCCTAGGAGGTTTGTGCATATGCTGTTTGATTAGCTGGTGGCAACAGCTAATTTCCTTTGTTTTCTTTCTCAGCTCTTCCCCGGAGAGGGGGGGAAGGACTTGAGAGTACCCCATGGGGAGGAATTCCCAAGTGCTCCTTCCTGGATTCAAGGGTGTGGGGGGCGGGGGATGTGTGTTTTTTTGCATTTGATTGGTGGCAGCATTTGCCAAACCAAGGTCAGAGAAAAGCTGAAACCTTGGGAGTTTAATACAAGCCTGGAGTGGCCAGTATTAATTTTTAGAATCCTTGCAGGTCCCCAGCTTCTGCACTCAAAGTGACAGACTGGGCATTCAGCCTTGACAGCACCCCATTTCGGAGCCTTCAGCAAGAGGTAGGGCAGGTAGGGTGAAGAGGTAGGGTGAAACAGAGAGCAGGGGGACAGAGAAGAGACCAGCCCTCCCTGGAAGCCAGAATGGGGCCAGAGAGAAAGCCGAGGCAGGGTTGTCGTTAGTACTATTGAATAGTCCTGAGACACATTAGAACATCAGCAGTTTATCAGTATCTCAGTAGCACCGAGCCCAGAACTCCACTCTGCTGGGCCCTTGTACTGACACCCAGTAAGGGACAGACCCTGCTCCAAGGAGTTTAGCATCCAAATAGCCAGGCAGAGAGCCGTGAAGTGACTTGCCGCGGTCGCACTGAGGAGTCTACAGCTGAGTTGGGAGTTGAATTCAGCTCACCCTAGTCCCATGCAGTGTCTTACCCACAGGACCATCTTTTCTCTGCTCTGTAAGCCTGAGAGCTGGCATGTTCCAGAGTCTTTGCCCCAACCACCCAGTGCCCCTGGGGTGACAGATTGGATCTTTGAAAAAAATACAGAAGCCAAATATACCTACTGCGCCAGCAGCTTTCCCTGGATACTGTCCAGCACACAGCTCCCACCACCCCTCCAGTCAGAAATGGGGACACAGGGGCTCCTGGCAGCCCGAGGAAAGAGATTTCACGGTTCCAGCCTTGTGTCCAGACATCTCACTGTTATACACATTCACTCTTAGGCTTTTCAGGATAAATATGTCACGACACACCACTGGGCGTTCAGTCCCCTTCTGTTCTCTCACTGTAAGTCATTCGATACATGACATTCTGCATTTTCCATCCTTCACGCTAATGAGGCCAATCAGCATTCAAGCCTTCTGGCAGCTCCTGGGACCCCTTTTCTGTTGCTGTGTTTCCCCACTGGTAACATCTTTGCCTAATCTCTCTGGGGATCTTCAAGCATCTGTGTCACTGCCACCATGCATTCAGTGCTTGTAAAAGGTGCTGTTGTAGCAGCTCTGTTTATCCTCTGAACAGGTGGGTAATGGCAGTGCAAGCTTCTCCCATCACCAGGCCACGTGTCTCCGCTTGGACCCGATCTAGGGGAGAAAGGGTGTTACATTTACTTGGCATCCATTAAATCTTGGCTACACCACTGAGATAAGAAAATCAAGCCTGCCAGTTATGTGAGGGCTGTGGCCACCCATTCATGAGAAAGCAGAATGAGACCAGCCCATTTCAGACAGGCTCACACACAAGCCATTGCTTGTCAGGCAGAGTTTTCTGAGCTTCTTCAGTTCCAGTAGTTAGGAACATATGGTCCATGCCAGGACTGTCTTTATTAGCCAGTTCCTCCCCGCACAGATTGATGTCACTTCGGGCACAAACCAAGTTCCACCAGCCCTATCTATCCTGGACCACACTTTGCATGCCCTCTGTGTGATTAAGTCCCATTATTTCCCTCTCTGAGTAGCATTTGACAGAGAGATTCTTTTGATTGGGCCCTCTGGGAGGTTCTAGGAGTAATGATTCCATAGTGAAGGTGTAACCAGCTTTCTGCTTTAAGGTGGATTTACACCACATGCTTCACAGCCACCTTTAACCTCCTCAAACAAGCTGCTTTTCACCTAAATGTTCTATGCGTGTTCTTTTCCCATGGGAGAATGGTTTTGTAAAGTTTGAAACATCTTAGGCATCTTGGAGCTAGACTGGTATGGAAAATGAGAGCTTGCTTTCACTTTTGGAAAATAAATGCTCAAGTTTTGGGGAATTCTATCTTGACGGTTTAGGAACTTCATCCCCCTTGATTCAGACATGCTCAATGAGAACTAGCACCTTAGAATACTTTTAGGAAAATTGGCTCATTCGTGTTGAGTTCGTTGAATCTTTGAGAGCTCTATCACGTCTGGGCAGAGTTTACATATTTGCATAGGTCTCGCTTGAGATGAACTATACTGAGGCTACCACACAGCATTTTAGAAGACACTATTAGATTCTCAAAGCCACCTAGGAAACTTGGATACTCAAATCCAATTGAATCTGGTTGGAACTGGGCATCCAAATCCCTTAGATAGCTCTATAACTCTCAGCCTTAAGGTACAGATAATGTTGTTTTTAAAATAGAATGATTAGTGCAGAGAACACAGGACTGAACGTAGAGTTTAAGGCCGGAAAGGACACATTCCATTTGGTCTGTCCATCACAGGCTACCAACACCACCCAGCCATTACAGATTAAACCCAACAACTGAAATTAGACCAAAGTATTAGTGCACACTTGGCTGCTAGGTTGGCCCATGACAAGTGATGGCCCATGAAGGTACTTTGCTCTCCTCTGGCACCTTCCACCTGAGGATCTCAAAGTACTCTACAAACACTAATGAATAAAGCTGCCCAACTGGGAGATGGGGAAGGATTAGCCCCATTTGAGTTTTGGGGACATGAAAGATTAAGGCCAAACTCTTTTAAACCCAAGACATGTAGGGTGGAGCCAGGGTCAGATTCAGGCTGTCTGCCTCCCACTTCTGTACATTAACAAGATTATCCTTCCTTCTACCAATTCAGGGACAGGAAGAGGAATCGGGTTCATCCTTAAGTGAGACTCATATACCTGCTGCCTCTAGCATTCCTCATCGAACGCAGAGATATAACAAACAAACACAATAACGTAGCGTCTTGATCTTCTACAGCTTGACATTTTTATTTCCACTAAGCAATACACAAGACAGATGATCTCAGCGGATACACTTGGCAGGACTTTAAAATGAAATAATTGCACTATCAAATGAAAACTATTAGATCCACCGGGGGACTTTTTCTGCCAGAGGGAATACCAGCAAATAAGAATGCTTCAGCAAAGCCGTTTATTACACAATAACACTCACTAATCACAGCCCGACACACGCGGGTAAATAACCGGCGTTGGGACAAACGTGGCTGAGAAGCACCAGGGTCCCAGCGAGGGCTCTGCACTTTCTTATCCAGCTTATGGGTCATGGCAAGCCCTCCTGAGTTCACGCTGAGTGTACTCGAAGGACAGACGGCAGTGAGAGAGTAATGGGCCACAGACTGCTACCATACCCTGCACGAAGAGCCTCACTCTTTGGAAGGGAGCTCAAGTGGGCCAGGGATCAAAAGCCCTGGGTTCTATTCCAAGCTCTATCACTGGCTCACTGGCCTTGTCTACATGAGCATTTTTCTTCAGCTGTCTCACTGCTACACCACCACTGGCACAGAGCACTATCCTACACAAGCTGCCGGTAGGTCAGCCCCAGTGCTCTGCACAGGATTACATGACGCTGGGGTTAAGATGCTGAGGGCCGATCATTCTAGCATCAATGGCTGTTATCCCGCTTGGAGCTTGTGATAGGGCATCCACCCCCTGCAAGGCTTGAGGGGGTTAAGGTGGTCAGGTGGGCCAATTAGCTCCCCGGGTTGCACGTGGCGGAGGAGCCAGGGAGAAGGGGTTGATTAAATGAGGCTTAGGTGGCCAGGAACAGAGGGGCCTGGATAAAACCCAGGAGCTGAGAGCAGAAGGGGTGGCAGGGAAGGAGAAGGGAGGTGTGCCTGGGGCTGTTGAGCTAGGTAGCCTGCAGTCAGTCCCTGGGAGGAGGGAGTTTGGGCAGGCAAACCCAGCGCAGGGGGAGAGCCAGAGAGGCAGGGAAGGCAGCAGAGGGTGGGGTAGGGCAGAACTTGGCCGCTGATTAGTGTGTTCCTGAGCTGGAACCCGGAGCAGAGGGTGGGCCTGGGCCCCCCTACCAGCCACTGGGGAAGTGGCGCAGACAAGACAGTGGAGAGTGGACTGCCAGGGACAGTTCACTCCGAAGGACTTGGATACCCTGGAAGGGGAAAACCATAGTGACCTGGCTACGGGGGCCAAGTCACGAACAGGAAGTGGCAGCTCCGAGAGCGAGAGTGTGCAGGGTAAGAGAGAATGATGGGTGGTGAGATGGCCAGAGGAGGGTGAAGCAAAGAGCTAATCCTCGGAGTGGCCAGGAGGAGGCGCCCTAGGGGTGAGTGGACCTCATGACAGAGCTGTGCAGGTGGCGGTACGGTTGGGAAACCTCAAGAAAATAGTGTGATCCTGGACAATTCCCCTGTCCCTCAGTTGTGTGCAGCTCCTGCTAGGGAGTGCTGTGGAGATACAGCGTGTGTGTGTGAGAGAGAGAGAGAGAACAGTGGTAGGTGCAATCCCTCCTGGAGTTCTCCCGGGGGAGGATGAGGAGCATGTCTGCTTCTGCACCAATGCTGGACACTTCCTCCTGCACATCCGGCCAGCTCCAGCATATGAGGGTCTGCGAGTCATGGCCCCAACTTCCCCCCTCCCACTTTGCAGCAATGCACATCTCCGGGGCCCTAGAAGAAGCAGTCGCTGCATTAGTTCCTGGCTCCACTGCAGGGGAACAATGGAGACGGAAGCTTCTTGGCCCAGACCCACCAATGTATCTAGGCAGCTAATTCCCACTGATTTCAATGGAAGTGAGAAGCCTAGATACCCACGAGGAGCTGGGCCCTTATGCCTTGCCTTCTTGTGCACGTGGAGAGAGCCTGAGCACAATCCAACCCTTAGCTTCTCTGTGTCCTAGTTGACATGGGCTCCCTTTGTTGCACTGGCAGAACTCCAGTGAAATCAATGGGATTGCAGTGGGTCACTAAGTGATCATACATGACAGAGGTGGCCACAAGGTAAGCACAGAGATACAGCCCTATGTACTTTCCTCTCAGCAGTGCTGAGAAGCTTCAGGAATGTTGGTAAAGTATGGAAAGAGTCTCAGAAAGGACATGACAACTTTGGTAAGTGCAAAATGTCCATCTCCCTCTCGACTAAATCTATCACTGGAAAATCCAAGCTGGTACATTGCGTTAAAATACTGCAAATGGCCAACATATTGAATTTTTAAAAAGGAATACGCATTAATAAAATCCTGGACGTAACAGTCTCTTGCAGTCAAGTTCAAGTGGGTTCCACAAATGTATTTCCCTTCTCAGACGAGTAGGTGATATCTGACAAGGAAGCAGCCACTCGCTGAGGTTCTGCCAAGGGAAATTCATGTACGTCAGCTCCATCTTTCTGTTAAAAAGCAAAAGCACTGTCAATTTGGAAAGTGATCCCTCACCGGCAGAGCAGATGTCAACGTCCTTGGCCAGGCCATCTTGGGCTGCAATGACAGTTGCCAACTTTCACGTGGTAAATAAGCACCGACTTTAGCAATAAGCCAAATCTCAAGCTAGTCCCATTTTAAAACAAGGCCAAAACAAGCCAGTCCCTAAGAACCTCACACACTGTGGGTGTGTCTACACTACGAAATTAGGTTGATTTTATAGAAGTCTGAGGCTCTGACCCGGAGCGGCTGTTTGCCTCTCTGGTTCTTTGGTAGGCTTGCCTGAGCTCCTTAAGTTTCACACGGCACTGCTGTGGGTCCCTGTTATAGTCTCTGTCCTTCATGCCCTTGGAGATTTTTTCAAATATTCTGGCATTTCGTCTTTTGGAACGGAGTTCTGATAGCACAGACTCATCTCCCCATACAGCGATCAGATCCAGTACCTCCAGTTCAGTCTATGCTGGAGCTCTTTTGTGATTCTGGGACTCCATGGTCACCTGTGCTGATCAGCTCGCCACGCTGGCCAAACAGGAAATGACATCCAAAAGTTCGTGGGGCTTTTCTTGTCTACCTGGTCAGTGATCTGAGTTGAGAGTGCTGTCCAGAGCGGTCACAATGGAGCACTCTGGGATAGCTCTTGGAGGCCAATACCGTCTAATTGTGTCCACACTACCCCAAATTCGTCCAGCAGGGTTGATTTCAGCGCTAATCCCCTTGTCGGGGAGGAGTACAGAAATTGATTTTAAGAGCCCTCTAAGTTGACAAAAATGGCTTTGTCGTGTGGACGGGTGCAGGGTTAAATTGATCTAATGCTGCTAAATTCGATCTAAACTCATAGCGTAGACCAGGGCTATGTGACTAGATACCCCTGGTGTGCAGCCTGAACTGTGGTGGGCCCACTGTGCACCCATGACTCTCTCCCCCACTTTCCCCTGCTTGCCCCTTGCTCCTGCTTGCCCCCTGGTTATTTGGTAGGTAGCGCTCCCCCTGCAGAGCCAGCACTGAGTAAATAGCACAGCATGTTTCTGGGGTTGCTGCACTGCTGATAATGCAGCCTCTTGGATGAGACATGAAAGTGAGGTCCTGACCACATATGGTCATTTCAGATCCCACTGGTCTTTTTCTAAGAGGAAGGGTGTCAGCCAAATTCAACCTGGATAATTACCTCTTGCTTCACTGAATTCCCTCTGCAGTTCCAAACACAAAATATTTTTACTTACTGTCCTAAACAACTGTACAGTGAGAATCATAGACTATCAGGGTTGGAAGGGACCCAGGGCCACCCAGAGGATTCTGGGGGCCTGGGGTCTTCGGCGGCGCCCCCATTTCGGCGGTAATTCGGTGGCAGGGGGGCCCTTCTGTTCCGGTACCCGATGCCAAGGTGCCCCCAAGACCCGCGGCAGGGGCCCCCCGCCGCTGAATTACCACAGGAGCGGGTCCCGATGCCGAAGTGCAGCTGGGTCTTCGGTGGTTGGGGGTCCCCGCTGCGGGTCTCCAGGGCACTTCAGCGGTGGGTCCCAGAATGGAAGGACCCCCCCGCCGCCGAATTACTACCAAAGATCCAGCTGCGCTTCTGCGGTAATTCACCAGCAGGGGGTCCTTCTGCCCCAGAGCAGAAGGACCCCCTGCTGGCAAAGACTAGGAGCAGAGGAAGCTCTGGGGGCCCAGGCCCCACAAGAGTTTTCCAGGCCCCCTGCAGCAAGTGAAGGACTCTGCTCCAGGGGCCCCGAAAAACTCTCATGGGAGCTCCTGCAGGGCCAGGGGCAAATTGCCCCTCTGCACCCCTGAAGAGACCTCAGGAGGTCATCTAGTTCAACTTCCTGCTCCAAGCAGGGCCAATCCCCAGAGAGGTCTTTACCCCAGTTTCCTAAATGGCTCCCTCAAGGATTGAGCTCACAACCTTGGGTTTAGCAGGCCAATGCTCAAACCACTGAGCTATCCCTCTGTGCTGTGCGATGTTAAAAAGCGGATGCATATTACCCCTGATGCATACAGTGTGCCCTTGTTGCCAAGAAGGCTAACGGCATTTTGGGCTGTATAAGCAGGGGCATTGCCAGCAGATCGAGGGATGTGATCATTCCACTCTATTCGACATTGGTGAGGCCTCATCTGGAGTCCTGTGTCCAGTTTGGGGCCCCGCATGACAAGAAGGATGTGGAAAAATTGGAAAGAGTTCAGCAGAGGGCAACAAAAATGATCAGAGGGCTGGAACACATGACTTATGAGGAGAGGCTGAGGGAACTGGGATTGTTTAGTCTGCAGAAGAGAAGAATGAGGGGAGATTTGATAGCAGCCTTCAACTACGTGAAAGGGGGTTTCAAAGAGGACAGATCTAGACTGTTCTTAGTGGTACCAAATGACAGAACAAGGAGTAATGGTCTCAAGTTGCAGTGGAGGAGGTTTAGGTTGGATAGTAGGATAAAAAAATTCTCTAGTAGGATGGTGAAGCACTGGAATGGGTTACCTAGGGAGGTGATGGAATCTCCATCCTTAGAGGTTTTTAAGGTCAGGCTTGACAAATCCCTGGCTGGGATAATTTAGATGGGGATTGGTTCTGCTTTGAACAGGGGGCTGGACTAGATACCTCCTGAGGTCCCTTCCAACCCTGATATTCTATGATTCTATACCCCAGTGGAGCTAAATGACTGCACTGAGGGGAGGGAAAGGCCTTGCTTTGACATCTGGGGCAAACTATTTAACCTCTCTCTGCCTCAGTTTCTCCACCTGTAAAACAAATATATTTGTATACACAAAAGTGTCACTGTGAGACTGAATGTTTGTACAGGGCTTTGGAACCATGGCAATAAATGCATTATGGCAATGCAAATTGTTATTGCAAATTGAGTTTGTTTAGTCTGGAGGTTGTTACAAGGAGGAGGGAGAAAAATTGTACTTCTTATCTCTGAGTATAGGACAAGAAACAATGGGCTTAAGTTGCAGCAAGGGAGGTTTAGGATGGACGTTAGGAAAAATGTCCTAACTGTCAGGGTGAGTAAGCACTGGAATAAATTGCTTAGGGAGGTTATGGAGTGTCCATCACTGGAAATTTTTAAGAGCAGTTTGGACAAACACCTATCAAGGATGGTCTAGATAATACTTAGTCCTGCCTTGAGTGCAGGGGACTGGACTAGATGACATCTCGAGGTCCCTTCCAGTCCTGTGATCTGCAGACAGTTATGTCCTTCCCGCTAGTCATTGTTTAGCCAGGCCGTTCTTATTCACTGCTATTTCTTCATAAATTTATCCCATAAGAGCCTTTATCACTTTGTTGCCCTTTTCCACAATTCCTTCCTGTCAGTAGACATCTTCCCTGTACAGAATAACCCAAACCAGAAGGTAATGTTCTGGAATTGGTCTCCCCAGAACCAGAGAGAGATTTTACTTTAATTCCATTATCAGGACGTCTGGCAAACAAGATTTCTGCAGGGGAACATATTCATCCGTGTTAGAGTATCATGAGGCATTCTCAGCAGGAAAGGACATTCTATGCTCCTCAGAACGTAAACCAATGAAATTCCAAGAAGCAGCAGAAATTAGCATTAACTATAATATTGGTCCTGTTGATTTTAAGCCTAGACTACAGTATCAGATTCTGAGTTAGTACAAAACAACAATCCTGGATAATCTCCATCATCACAGTGTAAGAATAATATTGTTGCAAATGGAAAATATGAGTGCCAACAAATTTACAGAAGGTGCTGTTCCCCGGCATACTTTGGAAGGGGACTTGGCCAGGATCGGGCTCTAGGACTGTCCTAGATAGCAGTGTTCCCTGTACCTGACACTTGAAATGAGCCAGGCTGGTTAAGGAAGTGCTTTATTTCTTATTTGCACAAATTCCTCACACAGGCCCCGCTCTGAGTCAAGTGCCATTCATTGTAAATCTCTAACTGGATTTCTTTTCAGATCGAAGCTCTGTTTATTTCTGTAGTGAACACAGTGTTTTACAAACACGCTATAACCTCCCAATGGCATCTTTTCTAACACTTCGATCCTGCAAGCACTCCTGGGGTGGGGATATGTAGTGCTTATTACTCCCTTGGAATTAGTCCCGGCCAGGGCCGCCCGGGGGGAGGGCGGGGGGGGGGGAGTGGGGCAATTTTCCCTGGGCCCTGCAGGGGCCCTCATGAGAGTTTTTCGGGGCCCCTGGAGCGGGGTCCTTCACTCACTCCAGGGGCCCTGGAACACTCTCGCAGGGCCCAGGCCCCAGGAGCTTCCGCCCCAGGTCTGAGGAGGCAATTCAGCGGCAGGGGTCCTTCCGCTCTGGGACTCACCACCGAAGACCCAGGCCCCCTGAATCCTTTGGGAGGCCGTGGTCCTGGCCATCAGGGTTTGCAGGTCAGACCCTCTGACTGAAGCACACCGAGGAAGGAACTGAGGAAGGGGTGCACCATAATTTGAATTGGTTGGTGCAGCAAATGTCTTGGTGGGGCTGGATTTTAGCAACAGACTCTCTGGAGAGATAGGGGTGCAGGAACAGCTCTGGGCCCAGGAAGCCCCGCCCTGGCAGCCCTCCTGGGCATAGAATCATAGAATATCAGGGTTGGAAGGGACCTCAGGAGGTCATCTAGTCCAACCCCCTGCTCAAAGCATGCTTCCGTTGGAGCAGGGGCTTAAAAGGGAGTCACTTCAGCACCCAGCAAGGTGGCAGGTAGAGAGAGACAGACCTGCACCATTGGAGGAGCTATGCCAGGAGGAGGAGAGCTGCACCAAGACTGGATTCCGCAACCTGCAGAGGCACATGGGCCAGGTCAAGGGACAACTGCTAGCCATGATGCACCCCAAGGATACTTTCCTTACCATGCCCAAGAGGGCCCCTGGGTCGTCACCCACTGGAGTGGGAGGGCCTGGGTTCCCTTTCCCCCTAGCTAGGCAGGGCTGCCACCACAGGCTCTAACCACTAGGCAAGGTCTCACCTACTCACACTAACCTAATTCTCCCTTGCTGCAGATTAAGCCCATTGCTTCATGTCCTACCTTGAGTGGACATGGAGAAAAATCGATCCCCGGCCTCTCTATAACAGCCCTTAACAGATCTGAAGACTGTTATCAGGTTCCCCAAGTCTTCTTTTCTCAACACTAAACATGCCCAGTTTATTAACCTTTCCTCATAGGTAGGTTTTCTAAACCTTTTATCATTTTTCTAGCTCTTCTCCAGGCTGTATCCAATTTATCCACAGCTTCCCTAAAGTGTGGCAGGAGAGGGTCACGGCACAGAGCGTGTGCCAAGCCCTGGGATATGGCTCAGCAGTGGGATGCCAACGGTTGTTCTGCGGTCAGGGCCAGCTCCATGCTCCAGCGCGCCAAGTGCATGCTTGGGGCGGCATGCCGTGGGGGGCGCTATGCCGGTTGCCAGGAGGGCGGCAGGCGACTCCGGTGGACCTCCCGCAGGCGTGCCTGCAGAGGGTCCACTGGTCCCGCGGCTCCGGTGGAGCATCCGCAGGGACGCCTGCGGGAGGTCCACTGGAGCCGCAGGACCGGTGAGCAGCAGAGCGCCCCCCGCGACATGCCGCCATGCTTGGGGCAGCGAAATGGCTAGAGCCGGCCCTGTCTGCGGCAGCCACAAAGTCTCACTTTGCTGCAAATCGCGCAGTCAGGTATTTGTCCATTCGGGCCTGGATTTCTGCAGCTCCCTCCCTGCCATGGGCTCAGTCGCTGCTCTCCACACAGCCGCCCATTCAAAATGCTGCTCTCCCCACACATACAACCTGCAGCTCCTTCCCCACCATGGTCTCAGTCACTGCTCTCCACACAGCCACCTGTTCCAAATGCTGCTGCTCCGGCTCCTCTGCCACACAAACCCTACAGCTCAAGACATATCAGCACAACTGTCCTTGTCTGCAAGGCCTGTCCTGCTGGACCCCTAACTACCGCCATGATCTCAGCTTACCCAGCCCCTCCAGTTGCTCCAGTTCTCTCTGCCGTTCTTCTCAGTGCAGGGCTCCAGCCAGTTCCCTTCTTTCCTCCTCTGCTGGCATTTGACCTTTAGCGGATGCCAGCCCAGCTCCACAGAGCGTCTGCCACCCTTGCTAATTCGCCACCCCAGTTTACTCATCTCATCTCTGCCGCCTGTAATCAGTGCACTGTCAGCCACTTCCCTCTACTCTACATCTATTATTCAAGCTTCTCTTATCTGTTGTCCTCACCAACCCCTGCTGTGAGGTTACCTGGTAAACTGGAACTGGAAGGGTTGTAAGAGATTTGTAGGACCCACTAATGTTAATGCTTCCCATTCCCCTGGCACTTTGCAGCTGCACAAAACCAGAATTATTAGCCCCATTTTACAGATGGTGAAACTGAGGGATTAGAGGTCAAGTGACTTGGCTAAGGTCACAAAGGGAGTCAGTGGCAGAGTCTAGGCTACAACTAGGAGTCCTGTGTGCAGCCCCACTAGGCCAGGATTTTTGCATTCTGCTCCCAGAGAAGAGTCCTATCAAATGTATTAGGGACTAATCCAAGAGGGTTGTATGTGCCTGTAACAGAACTCCATATCATGTATTCCAAAACTTCCCAGCATGACACCCCATTCACCTGGATGGGTTAAAAACTATAGTGGGTATATAGCAGGAATACAATTCCGTAGGGTTCAAAGCACTTTTGAAAGACTCCTTCTTGGGTTTATTCTTACTAAATTCTATAGGACTTATGGAAGAGGGTGAAACAACATTGAGTTAGTCTATACACCTTTACCCCGATATAACGTGACCTGATATAACACGAATTTGGATATAACGCAGTAAAGCAATGCTCCGGGGGGGACAGGGCTGCACGCTCCGGCAGATCAAAGCAAGTTCAATATAACACGGTTTCACCTATAACGCGGTAAGATTTTTTGGCTCCTGAGAACAGCATTATATCGGGGTAGAGGTGTACTCAGGGCCGGTGAACCATTTAGGTGACCTAGGCGGTTGCCTAGGGCACTAGGACTTGGGGGGGCACCATTTTCTTCAGCAGCAACCGTGGTGGCTGGATTTTTGGCTGCCCCAGTCGCCATCAGCATTTAGGCAGAGAGGGAGCTGGGTCAGGGGAGCGAGGGGAGGGCCGTCTCTGGGGCAGCAAGTAAGGGGGGGCACGACAGCAGGCAGGGGAACTTCCCGCCCCAACTCACCCTTGCCCTGCCTCCTCCCCGAGCACACCGTGGCCGCTTCACTACTCCTGCCTCCCAGGTTTGTGGCGCCGGAGCAGGGGTGAGCTGCCGCGGGTGGGGGGGGCAGGGGGACACCTCAGGGCGGGGGCGCGAGGGGGGAAGGGCGCAAGGTGGAAGCTTCACCTAGGGCATGAAACATCCTTGCACTGGCCCTGGGTGTACTTTTTGTTCTCTCCCCACAGGAGAGGGTGTCACAAATTACTTTCAGAACCTCAAGGAACATCCATATAACTCCTGTCCCAGTCAAAGTTTTCTCAACTTCCGCAGGCTGTATGCAGAGCCTTAAAATGAGAATGAAGGTTACGCATGAGCATCCTTTGCCACCCCCAGTGGTATCCCAAAATGCTTTCCCATACAAGACTAATGGTGGTATATGATGTAAGTGACAGAAAACAGCACAAGAAAGACAATGCATGGCAAAGACATGCCAATGATCTGTCACAGGGCCACTCGCACGGGAGAAAAGATAGGGGTACAAACAAGGGACAGAAGAGATGTTTTCGGACAAGGTTTGTAAAGCGGCAGAGAGCTGGTGAAGCAGAGAGACTCGGGAAGGCTGTTCCAGATGGCAAACGCTGCCGGGGAGAAGGCTATTGAGCCAACAGGACTGGAATCGTAGGATGGAAAAGTGAGGGGCTGGAAGGGAGTGGGAGGGGCAGTGAGCTAAAGCCAGCCCACAGAGAGTTTTAAGGAAAAGGAGGGCTAGGTCATGAACCCTTAGAACAAATGCAAGGGGCCAAATTCACCATTGGCTTCACTGCAGCTCCAAATTCCCACCACTGACCTCTTTGGCATGTAAAATTAGAGCCACAGAAATAAGTAGCAGAGGTGGAAGCTTGACATGATGGTGGGGTCAGGGCCAACAAGAGTGGGGGAGGAAGCTAGTACAAATTACCAGGGCCTGGCAGTCTGGAAGGGGGCTTGGGGCCCAGTGCCCGGCTTCATCGGCCCTGTTTAGCCTGTCTGCCCTTTCTGGGGGGGCCCTGTCATGGTACAATCCCCACTCTGAACCAAAAAGATGGGGTACCAGCATGAATTCCTCTAAGCTCAATTACCAGCTTAGAACCTGTAGCGCTGCCACCAACCAGGAATTCCAGTGCCTGGTACACTCTGGTCCCTACAAAACCTGGCCCAGGGACCCCCAAGACCCAGACCCTCTGGATCTTAACACAAGGAAAGTAAACCCTTTCCTTCACCGTTGCCTCTCCCAGGCTTCCCCTCCCTGGGTTACCCTGGAAGATCACTGTGATTCAAACTGCTTGAATCACAAAACAGAGAGGAAAATCCACCTTCCCCCCTCCTTCTCTCTTCCCCTCCCAGATTCTCCCTGAGAGAGACAATAATCCTGGCACAGAGAGAAATCAGCCTCTCTCTCCCCCTTCCCTCCTTTCTCCCCACCAATTCCCTGGTGAATCCAGACCTAGTCCCCTGGGGTCTCACCAGAATAAAAAAAACATTAGGTTCTTAAACAAGAAAAGCTTTTAATTAAAGAAAGAAAAACAGTAAAAATGATCTTGTAAATTTAAGATGGAATAGGGACAGGGTTTTTTAGCTGTAGACACTGGGAACACCCTCCCAGCCTAAGTATACAAGTACAAATTAAAATCCTTCCAACCAAATACACATTTGCAAAATAAGAAAACAACCATAAGCCTAACTCGCTTTATCTATCTAGTACTCACTAGTCTGAACTTATAAGAGCCTGTATTGGAGAGATTGGAGCGAAACCTGGTTGCACATCTGCTCCCTCTGAGCCCCCAGAGTGAACAACCACCAAAACTAACAGCACAGCACAAAAACTTCCCTCCCTCAAGATTTGAAAGTATCCTGTCCTCTGATTGGTCCTCTGGTCAGGTGACAGCCAGGCTCACTGAACCTGTTAACCCTTTACAGTCAAAGAGATATAAAGTACTTCTGTGCTATTAACTTTTCTTATCTGTTTATGACAGGCCCAAAAAAAATGTTTCACCAGGGCTTGAAGCCGCTCTCGGTAGCCATGGGTGGAGTCTTGCCTTTAACCTATCCCAGGTGTCCTGTAACCTCAGTTTCAAGGTTCCATATTGCAGGTGACAATGAAAGAAGCCATGAGATACCAGCACGTCAGTGTGAGACAGAGCCACAGTTGAGTGTCAAATGAGTGATACGCTTTGGAATGAGGCACAGGGCAGCAGAAAGAGCTGACTAGCATACGCCATCTGCAGCCATGTCCTTGTGGCATAACGCAATGGTGTGGGCACAGTGGGATTTGGGAGATCCAGAATGCAAAAGGATGGGGAAAGCTGATGGCTGGGAATTGTTTGTCTGAAACAAACGCCGTGGTTTGCCGAACATCATGTTTTATGGCTGACCAGAGTGATGTCAGCAATGCGGCATAGAGATGCAAAGTTGACTGGGGCATTGCATCGGTTTAAAAATATTATGTTCCTGCGATTAGCCATAAAGATTTGTTCATCTGAAATAGCTGTGCATGGCAGTGACACGTTGATTTATCCACCCGGTGATAGCAAGAGCTGCAGAGTGAAATGCGTAGGAGACAGAAATTTTCTCCCTTTTGACTTTTTTGGTTTCATTCGGTAGCTTTTTCATTTTGTTTGGAACAAGTGTAAGAGACCTTCAGGAACACTTGTAAGTGGTGTCTTCAGAGGAATCCTACAAGTTTTTAATCACACTTTCCCCGCTGTGGGTCAGAGTTTTAGACTCACTGAACAGACCCCTGTTTATTATGATGGCAATTTCCCAAATGCAATTTGGATCAGTTTAGGTATCTAAGGAATTGATTTGCAGCTGGAGTCAGGTGCATTTTAAGGTCCAATTTTCAAACAAACACACAAATTTTGCCCCTGTGATTGCTCGTGGGTGCAATTTAGGTCATTTATATATCTAATTCCCTGCATTCACCTACAAATTGGTTATTCAGAGATGCTAATGGAGCCAGCAAATAATTGCAAGCACAAAAATGGGGCCAGAGTTTAGAATTCTGGGCCCCAAATCTGGGAACTAATAAGCACCATCTATTGCGTTTACATTGCAGCTTTTGTCTGAAAACCCAGACTTTACCCATAACTCACTGCAAACTCTTAACTAAGGGCTACTGTAGATTGAACCAGGCTCTTGTGTGAATGTGAAAGGGGCAAGAGGAAGGCACAAGGAGCACCTGTGTGCCCTCCTAGCATACTGGGGGCACAAGACACCCGCTGGCAAAGGGAGGAAGAAATGGGAGAGGGGAAAAGCTGGCTGGGCACAGAGAAAGGGGCAGGCTTCCTGAAGCTTGTCTATAGCTTGGAACTGGAACTCCCCCCAAGCCTGAGGCTTTCACAGATGAGTGCAGGAAGCACCGGCCCATGACAGCAGGTATCTCAAATGAAAGCGCAGTCCCTGGGGCGTCGTTTCATCGGGGCCATTATGAAACAAGTTGCCACAAGTCTTAGAAAAGCTGTGATCGGCCAATATTGTAATCCCTGGTGACGTCACTAACCCAGATCTGATGGGACTGTTTTGATCTCAGCCACATCTGGTTCCAGCTGGGAGAGTGGATGAAGGAAAGAGGATGCCAGGTACTGGCAGGAATGAGTCTTGGTGACAGACATGGCCAGCAGAAGTAAGAGTGTTTTGATCAGTGGATGTTCTTTGGCATACATGTGGAACCTATTGGTTCAGCAGATGAGGTCTGGCCCTATTTCTCACACAGATTGACCAAGTCGGACTCTCGCTCCATGATCTGCTGCTTACCCTACCCTGCTATGTGTTTATGGCTCCCTCATTATTTCCTCCTGCAGAGGCACCACAGAGAAGACCATGACATTACGAGCCTATTGGAGTGAAATACTTGCATTGTATAGACACGGCCTTGATATGTCAACATCTTGGAGTGAACCCCTAGGGGCAAGAATCCTCTCCTGCCTCCTGCAGCATGGGCCAACCTGGCTCTATCTCCCCTGGCTTCAGTGGCATTACAACAGGGATTAGTTTGGCCCTATAAATGTAGCTGAATTCAAGCCTTGGTGGTGGAATTCCCCATTCACCTTCCAGGGTGCAGCTGCTATGCAGCCACTGACTCAAATTTAAAGGCCTTTCAGTATCTCCTGTGTAAACATGCGGGACTCACCTCTGCAGCGCCTCCTGCTGGTCGTCTCAGGGAATTAGCTCTTTTCCAGCCTGGGCGCCCTCTACAGGCCGGTGTCCCACTTGTTTCCGGCCCCGTGTCCCTCTCAGACCCCAGTGCCCTGTTATCTGGGGTGCTGACCCTGTTAGTAACCCCTCACTCTTAGGGTCTCCCCCCCAAGGGAGCCTCCCACCTCCTATCCTCATCTCACCTCAGTCATAGGCTACTGCCAGTCACCAGCTAGTCCCTGCTCCCTGGAGCAGACTGCAGTGTCAGCCACTCATCCCTGGCAAGGTTGGGTTGGACCTGCTGCCTTTCTCCGCAGCCTAGTATCTCTATGGGGCCTTGGACCAGGTCCAGCAGCCTGGAGCTCCCCAGCCCTGCCTAGATACCCTGAGCTTCCCAGCAGCCAGGCCCCTCTCTCTCTCTCTCTCTCTCTCTGAAAGAAGAGAGAGACTGTCTGTGGTCCTGGTTCTGGTCCTGGCTTCCCTGGCCTTTATAGGGCCAGCTGGGTCTGTTTGGGGTGTGGCCACAGCTGAGGCTGTTTCCCCAACCAGCCCAGCTTTTCCCCCTGCCCCAGCCCCCTCCAGGTCTGTCTTAAGCCCTTCCAGGCAGGAGTGGGTGACCACCCCGCTACATCCTGTCTGTGGCCCCGTGGACCCAACCAGCCCCCCCATACCCCTTCTCCATAAGCTGGCTGCACAATCTGCAGCCGGTCTGCTTCCAAACCGTTCCAAGGAAACATCTCTACTCGCTCGTGCTCCACACCCTTCACTTTCTCACCCTTGTGTCCCGCCCCGACACAAAGTGGCAGGACTTCCTGCCACCTCTGGAGGGTGAGGAGTCCCAGTGAGCCAGCCTATACTCTACCCTGGTCCCGAGGCCCGCCGAGGATATCAGTTGGAGGCTCCTTCATGGGGCCATGAGCATGGGAGTGCCTTTGGTGCAGTTTACCCCTGTTCCAGACACCTGCCCCTTCTGCGGTGTGAGGGAGACCCTGGCGCACATTTACTTAGAGTGCGCCAGGTTGCAGCCCCTATACCGGCTCCTCACAAATATACTGTTGCGTTTCTGGCTGCACTTTTCCCCTCACCTCCTTCTCTATGCACTCCCTATCTGTGGCCCCACAAAGTCACGGGACCTCCTGGTCAACTTCCTCCTAGCCCTGGCTAAAATGGCCATCTACAAAACCTGAGAGAGGAGGTTGGCCAATGGAGACTCCTGTGACTGTGGGGCTTGTTTCCGATCCTCTGTCCATTCACGTATCCAGGCGGAGTTCCTCTGGACGGTGTCCACCGGCTCCCTTGACGCCTTCGAGGAGCAGTGGGTGCTGTCTGGGGTTCTCTGCTCGGTGTCCCCATCAGGATCCCTTCTTTTGACCCTCTGACTGCACTCCTGTCCCTGTTCTTTTATTAGTTGTCCCCGGAATCAGTTGGGTTTTTGAGGTCCTGTAGATCCTCCCCTTAGGGTGGGGGGGATCCTTTAGCAGTGGGCAGGCTTCCGCCCACCCACTCCCCGGAACTCAATAGGTACATCCTGTCTGTGACAGTTAGACTCAGGGCTGCATCATTATCTCCCAGTTAGAAATATCCATATTGGAACAGACTCTCCCTTGGGATCCGGGATCCTGGCTGCAATCCTGGCCTGTACCAGCTGCTTCAGAGAAAGGTACCAAGCCTGCAGAGAGCACCTAGACAGCTGGAGACTGGGGGAGAGGGAACCTTCGTATCTGATCCAAACTGAGGATTGGTTTGTGTCCTGAAGCATGAGGATCCGGAGCCCTTGTCATTTTTGTCCTACCTAGTGTGGGGCCAGATGCTCAATAGGTGTAATTGGTGAAGTCCATTGAAATCAATGGAGTTACAAGGATTTACATCAGCTGGTGACGGCTCAGAGAGGGTGACTGCAGGCGGAATGGGAACTGGCAGGAGGGGAATGCAAGTGGCAATGGCAGCACAGCCAGCCCCCTCTAAAGGTTCTTTGTTGCCCGCTTGCCCTCCAGCCAATGTTTCCAGGCTTGAAACAGTGGCTCTAACAACATGCTGTATTGCTCTGCGTGTCTCCAAGGGCTGATTGTGGCAAGTAGGTGAAATCAGCTCATTAGAGGCTCTTATTTCCAGCCACCCAGGCAGTTTCTGAAGCCCACAGTCCATGAGCAACATCTCACTTCTCTAGGTGTAAGTGCACTGCATACTCTGCCTTGGTCACAGTCTGGAATGATGCCGCCCCCCAATGGTTGCTCATGAATCCAGGATGGTGGATTCACCCTTTCCTGATGCAGTTTGTTTGTTATGTGATTGTTTTCCATGGGTCTGTATCTTTATAAAGTGCTACTGAAAGATGTACACTGCTGATTTTCCTGCATAATCTTCCACATCATTCAGTTCAGCTTGTTTTTTAAGAAATCACAAGTGTCCATCACCTATCAAGGATAGTCTAGATCAGCAGTTCTTAAACTGTGGGTCAGGACCCCATTTTAATGGGGTCGCCAGGGCTGGCATTAGACATGCTGGGCCCCAGGGCTGAAGCTGAAGCCCAAGTCCCACCACCCAGAGCCCCACTACCCGGTATCAAAGCCCAAAGGCTTCAGCATTGGGTGGCAGGGCTCAGGTTACAGGCCCCCTTACTCCTCCTCCTCCACCTGGTGTGGGCTCAGGCTTTGATCCCCCCTCCTGGGGTCCTGTAGTAATTTTTGTTGTCAGAAGGGGGTCGCAGTGACAGAAGTTCTAGAAC
This sequence comes from Gopherus evgoodei, assembly GCF_007399415.2. NCBI lineage: Eukaryota > Metazoa > Chordata > Testudines > Testudinidae > Gopherus > Gopherus evgoodei. The sequence continues at coordinate 5,377,501 of NC_044322.1, forward strand.
CCCTGTTCCAGATAATACTTAGTCCTGCCATGGGTGCAGGGGACTGGACTAGACGACCTCCTGAGGTCCCTTCCAGCCCTATGATTCTATGAGTGTTGAAGGTTCTCTTTTTTGGAGCACTTACAAGCATCAGCAGATGTGATCGAGTGGACAGAGATGTCTAACAAGGGGCCAGTACTGGCTGAAAGGAAGGCCTTTCTGGGTTACCGAAGGAAGGGTATTCACAGCATCATGAAGGCCGTTCATCTAATCCCATCACTTCCTGACACATGTGCTCTAGGGCATGGATCCAACCAATTTACAGGCAGCATGCCATTCAGGCAGATGGGCCAGGGGATGTGTCTTTGCTAATCCATCTCTGATCTGGCTTATCTTTCAAAAAACTGCTTTCGTAGCCCCTCTAAGCACGTTTTTTGCACATCTGGAATAGGTGGAATTCTGGGATATCGTGAGGATGGATCCTGAGGAGAGGCAAACGGAGAGAAAGAGGAAAATAATCTCCTGTCTTCGGGTATGCCTGTTGTTTTATTTGGGTTCCCCGCACCTTGTTCTGGAGACTCCATCAGGCATGGTTTTACCGTCCTCCTCTCAAATCGTCTAATTTTTTTTGAAGAGGGAGTTGAAGATGATTAGACGTAGTTGTGAACTAAATTGTCACAAATGATGGACATAAAAGTTGGTTGGATTTTCACAACTGCTGGGAACAAGTTCCATTTGCCTTCGGGTTGCCAGCAGGTGGGTGGATTTGTTCCCTCCCCTCCCTGCCCCCATTTCTATCACGTTCACCTTGCTGCTGGCCTGTTGTGGTGCTACTAATGGATGGCATTAGTAACTCCCCTGCACTTCCATGACCTTTCAGTACATAAACACAACAAAGCTAGATACAGACAAGACAATATACTTGGTTCATCCATATAGTGTTAGATATTAGAAGAACACCTTCCGTGCTCTCTAATTTCTTAGGCACTCAGATACCACAATGATGGGCTCAGAGGAAGAGCCTAGACGTAATAAATTAGATAGGGTAACTGGGAGTCTGGATAATGCATCTGGCAATGGATATTTGTAAGTTTGTGGCAGCTGTTTTTTACCTGACATTTTCTGGTTTTCACCTCATGTGCAATTTTTGTTGATTTCTCCGACAGAGAGATCAGAGGTATTCCGATCTTAGTGGGATAGGTGCTCTTATAAGAACATGACTGACAGATACGACTCTCTGAAAGGATTATCCTTCAAAACCATTCATTCAGACATGTTCATATTTTCCAGCAATTCATCAACTTGATTTTTATCAATATCTATTTTTAGAAGATCTTTGTCATTTCTAATTATTCAAACTCCTTATCACCGCAGTGGAACAGATTCTGATCTTAGCGGGACAGAAATCCAGAGTAACTTCATTGGAATGCATTATACCAGAGTAACTGAGAGAAGGATTTGACCCACTTCTATAGAGATTTTCATTAGCAGATCTCAAAGTTCTTTAAAAAGGTAGGTAAATATCATTATCTCCATTTTATAGCTGGAGAAACTGAGGCACAGAGAAGAGACTTGGTCATAGAATCGGTCAACAAAGTCAGGAAGACGCCCCAGATCTGACTATTCCAGAGGTTTGCAAACTTTGGGGGCACAGAGGAACATTTGTAGGGGGGAAGTAGCAATGCCAGATGCTCTCAGACTTCAGCCCAGCGCAACGGGACTCAGGATTGCCACCTCCACCCCTGACCTACCTCTTTTAGTCTGAATTAGGGGGGTGAGACCAAAAATTATAACTCAAAGCGGAAGCTCAACTCAAAAAGTTTGAAAACCACCGGACTATTCCATTGCAACAGCACGTTATTTAACGTTGAAAGCGAGCTCTTTCGTTCAGCATCTTGGGATTCCACAACATGACAACCCTGCAAGGCGTTTTCTGTACAGCGTTCATGCTGTTTGGACAAATGTCCCTGTGAGCTGATTGACTTTCATTCAATAGGTGCCATGTGTAAATGAAACGCACAAGCTATAAGAAGGGGAGGAAAAACAAATGCTCTCTTTCCCCAAGTCTAGCATGGTATCCCTCTTCCCTAGACACTATTAGCCCTCCACACTACCTGCCACCCAACTGAAAGACACATGACGAGCCCCACAGTAATCTAGACCACACACAGCTTGAGTGTCCCTCAGCCCCACAGTGACATCTCTTGGTTTCCACTCAATTAAGTCAGTCTGAATGGGACTAGTCTGAGCTTCTCCAGGCAAACAGGATTGTCATAAGAATCACAGAATTGGAAAGGACCTCGGGAGGTCATTTAATCCCACCTGCTGCTCAAAGCAGGACCAATCCCCAGACAGATTTTTACCCCAGTTCCCTAAATGGCCCCCTCAAGGATTGAACTCATAACCCTGGGTTTAGCAGGCCAATGCCCAAACCACTGGGCTCTCTCTCCCCCTAGGAGTGCTGTGATTTGTAGTGACATCCCCATCTGCCTCAGCCTCAGAGACAGTCCTTACTCAGGAACAGCATCTGTCTGTCTTTTGTCTGGTCATGAAACACTACAAGTTGTTAGGGGCTTTTCAGACTAACTTCAGTCTTGTCATTGTTCCTCCAACTAATCTACTGTTTCCATGACCGGCGGGAGAAGAAAAAGGCCCTTCTTAAAATGAGTCATGTAAAGCACAGTACAAATGTCCATCTAGAGCCAATGAGACTAGTCAGTGAAAAGGGCCACACATATGCAAGACCAAGGTCTTTTCAGAGCAGGGCCACACATATACCCTGTGCCTCCTTGCCCTCCCGTACAACTGCATAATGGGTGCAACCTTCTCTCACAGTTCAAAGCCCGCATTGCTGGTGGGTCCAAAAGTTATAGAAGGGGCAGCTTTGTACTGGCCAAGGATACAAGACTCTGGTGTCCTGACAGAGCCATTATCTTGTCACAGGTGTGCATGTGTTAGTGTCACTGTGCCCCGTTGGTCAGGGCGCTACTACGGTGCTTTGCTGACAATAAACCTGGCCGAGCACCCTCGTCACCGAACCATGCCTGTGGTCTTTCTTTCCAGGGGGAGGGATGGCTCAGTGGTTTGAGTATTAGCCTGCTAAACCCAGGGTTGTGAGTTCAATCCCTGAGGGGGCCATTTGGGGATTGACCCTGGTTTGAGCAGGGGGTTGGACTCCTGCAGTCCCTTCCAACACTAATAATCTATGATACTCATTAATAACATTGAGTTCCACTGAATCAGTAAACTGCATCCTCTGCTCATGCAGTGAACACAGGAGCTCTAAGCAGCTGTAACAACACAGCATCTCACTAACAACTGGTTGGCTCTCACTGGCAGGGCCTGGAGAGCAGCATCCCCTCCAGGTGGTGAGAATGAGGCTTTCCAGCTGTATCAGTCACCATTTCTACAGTACAGCTCTTCTCAATTTAATATCAGGCCTGGCTACCACACCAAGGGCCTAATGTTTACCAAAAGTAAATGGGTCACTCCATATTGTTGCCTTGCACGTTCTCAGAGCCTGGCACATTTCTGAAGAAGGCTAAAGATGTACCTGGGCCACAGTGGATGTTGCCTGGCAGAGGGAGAAGTTTGCCAGCCATGTGATAGCAGGTGAAAATACACTCAAGAGCTCTCTGATAAGATAGCTTGGCCTTTTGATGGGCCAGATATGGTGACAAAGAGGCAGTGAGAGAGCCGGAAAGGTTTGATCCCATTAAGGCAGAGCTTTTTAAACAGTGGGGCACGCACCCATGGGGCGAGAGGGGGAGGAACTTTTTGGGAGAAGACACGATGTGCAAGGCATTTTTTACTTTTTTAAAATCATTATTGCAGAATAAGAACAAGACATTGACAATTACACACACTGAAGTACTACGAGTAAACATTTGGCAACTGATTTATTCAGATGGACTTTTTTGGCTGATAAAAGGCTGCTGATGCAGTACAGAGGAGTGTGTTACAATGTATTTAATTATAAGCCGACTATCATATCTATAGCCACAACTACCTTTCCCACCTTCCGGTTTAGTATATCCTATCCTGTCATTACAACAAGCAGCTGTGCAGTGCTATTCTGCTGGTGAATTTGATATTTTTTCATATCATTACATGGTGAAAAATGGATTGGTACTTATCACCAAAAGATGGTAGTGTTCCAAAACGAAAGGCAGAAGCTGAAGCGGATAAAGTCGTTACAGAGAACAAATCTGCAAAAACAAGAAAGCCTGATGAAGCATATAATTAACAAACAAAAAACACAATGAAAAATGTGATATCCAGCCTTGCAAGTGCTTCAAAAGCATCATAACAAGTTGCATACCACATTGCCAAGAATAAAAGGCCTTACACATCTGGGGAAAAACTGATTCTCCCAATAGCAATTGACATTTGCAGGATGATGCTTGGTGACAGGATGGCAGAGAAGTTAAAAATGATCCTGCTGTCAGACGACCTGGTCAACCACCGAATCGCTGACATGTCAGAAAATATCAATGCACAGCTGATCTCTTAATTGCAATCCAGTTTAGTTGCAATCCAGTTGTGTGAAACAGATATATTGAAAGAAGCTCTTTCAATTGCTTACATTCGGTACTCTCACGAAACATCAATATTGGAAAATCTTTTTATTCTGCAAGCCAATTAAGATGCATGCAACTGGATCTGACCTGTTTAACATTTTTAAACAGCTTCCTAACTTCTCACAAGTTTGAAGTGGGAAGCCTGCATTGGAATCTGCATGGATGGAGCCCCTTCTATATCTGGAGGTAGGGCAGGCTTGAAAGCCAAAGTGTTTGAAATTGCTCCATATATACCATGGACTCATTGTATGATACATCATGAAGCCCTTGCAACTCAAAACATGGATCAGGAACTTACTGAAGTCCTGAGTTCTGCTATTAAAATCATGAATTTTATCAAGACACAGCCCACAAAGGCATGTCTCTTTTCTGCACAAAGCATTGCAATGGCAGCGAAGAACAATGCTTTGTTGTTTCGCGTGGAAGTCAGGTGGGTAGCCAGGGGAAAAGTGTTGCAATGCGTTTATGAACCGAGAAATGAAGTTCGACTTTTCCTAATGGATTTGAATTTCAGCAATACCAAGACACCGTGTGATTCCCCGCTGGCTTGTGATTTTGGCTTACCTTGCTGATATTTTTGACAAAATGAATTCGCTAAATGTCTCATTGCAAGGAGCAGAAAGTACCATTTTTGACCTCACAACAAGATATCAGCATTCAAGAGGGAGCTAGATCTCTGGAAAACAAAGATTAAAACTGGCTTAAGTGTTCCCTTCTCCTTGTTAACTGACACTGTCGATGAAATAGAACCTGAACTATTGAGTGTTCAAGAATCATTTGACTTCGCTCAGAGCCAGTTTGGGTAGATATTTGGGTAGATATTTTCCTGAAGGAAATGCACCCTGAATGACTGGATTATCCAAACTTTTGTAGCTGAGGCAGTCACCTTGCCCCATCTGTTTGACATTCAGGAGAAGCTGATTGAACTTCAGAATGAGAGAACACTGGACATGCAATTTGAAGAACAGTCTTTGGTGCATTTTGGTTGAAAGTTGGCTCTGAACATCCTGCTTTGTCAAAGTGTGCGATCAAAGCCTTTTCACCATTGGCTGTGCTAAAGACAAAGTACCATTCGAGCCTGGAAATGGAGCCCAACCTCAGAGAGTTGGTTTCAACAATCTACCCACACATTGATAAACTGTTCTCAGAGAAAAAGCCACACTCTTCACATTAATTGATAAGTATCTGTGTATTTCAAACTTACATGTGTAGGTAATGTAATTAAAGTTGTGTTACAGTCTCTGTTAGGTTTATGAGTAGGCGATCAAGGACACTTTTGCATGTGTCTATTTTTGTCCGGGTTGGGGGGCACAACCAAAAGTTGTAACTCAAAGTGGGGTGTAGCTCAGAAAGTTTGAAAACCACTGCATTAAGGCAATAAAGCAAAGCTCTGGATATGTCCGAAGTACGTAGCGTCTTTTCTCCCGGTGTCATGTGTAGCTTTGGGAAGAAGACAGACGAGTTAATCGACTGAGTCAGGTAAAATTCTGAGACCACTTTAGGGACCAACTTCAGGTGTGGTCTGAACACCACCCTGTATCTTTGGAAGGAGGTCTGGTCTGAAAGTTTAGAACTCTATCCTCTGTGCTAAGGAAATAGCCACTAGAAATACCATCTTGAGTGTAAGATAGGGTACTGAGCAATCAACAGCAGCTCAAAAGGAGACTCCATGAGCATTAGGAGGACAATAGTAAGGTCCCACCCGGGAGCTGAATCTGTTACCAGTGAGTGAGTATGCAGGAGGCTCTTGAGGAATTTGGATATTGTTAGATGTGAAAAGATAGAGCATGACCGTACCAGAGCATGACGTGCCAATATTGCTGCAAGGTGGATCTTGAGAGCTAAATGCTAGTCCAGAATGTTTCAAGTGCAGCATGTAGTCAATGAACTTTGGTATCAGGCCCACGACTGGATCTAGACTGCGTTGGGCTGCCTATACGGAGAATCTTTTCCATTTTGAGGAGTAGGTCTTGTTAATGGAAAGTTTCCTACTGGGTATGAGTCTCTTGAACCTGTAGGGATCAGTCTGTGCCAGTAGTGCTCAACCAGTCATCATTCAAGATGTCAAGTGTAATGACTGCAGCTCTTGGTGCAGAATCTGGCTATGATTCTGAAATATGATGTCTGGACAGGGCAGGAGATGTATGGACAGCTGCCTGGACAGCTGCAACAGGTGTGACAGCCAAAATTGTCTCAGCCAGCAAGGAGCTATTAGGATCATTGTGGCCTTATCCCATCTGATCTGGGATATTTGCCTGGGGATCAGAGGAATTGGTGGTAAGGTATATAGGAGTCCTCAAGACTATCATAGGAGAAAGGCATTTGGCAATAATGCCTTCTCTGGAACAGGAGTTTGAGCATTTGCTGTTTTCCTCTGTGGTGAACAGGTCTATTGTGGAAATCCTTCACTGATGGACTATCTGCTGCATGATGGACTTCTGAAGTGACCACTCATGTTTGGTTATCTCGTGTCTGCTCAAGAAGTCTGCCAGGTTGTTGCTCACTCCTGCAAGGTGCAGGCCAATGGAGTTACTCTATGTCAATGACATCATGGTGATAGCTCAGTGGCTTCCTGGCAGAGAGAGGATGAATGAGTGCGTCCTTGCTTGTTCATGCAGTGCATTGCAGGCGTGTTGTCTGTCAAAGTCTGCATTGTGGAAGCCAATCTGATGGCGGTGAACTCCAGGAAATCCATATGTAGTTTCAGGTCATCCTGGAACCAGGTGCCATGCATCTGCCGATGGTTCAGGAGGGCTCCCTAACCTGGCCCTGGGGTGTCTCTGACAGCTGACATCATCACTGAGGTGGCCGATAATGGAATTCCCTTTCTCACGTTCTCTGAGTCCAGCTACCAGTCTGAGTCTCACAGGGCTTGGGCAGGACTGTGACAGTCTTAGACAACTGGTGTTTGGCAAGGGAATACACCAACCTTAGCCACAGTTATAGAGGCCACAGGTGAAGCCTGGTAGTGTCAAGTATGTATACACCAACACGTGACCTAATAGCCCTAGACAGGTGTGCACCATCATCATCAGATCTGATCTTAGGTCATTCACCATTGACCGGAGGGACTAAAACTTGTCCTCGAGGAAGTAAGCTCTTACTGAATGAGTGTTGATCAGGATCCCTAGGAACTCTATCATCTGGGACAGGGTTAGAGATGATTTCTTGTAGTTAACCAGGAGGCTGAGCTTGGTGAAAATGTACTCCAGGGCTTTTGCAGTCTCTTGCTGGGATCTGCCTCTGATCAGTCCCCTCATTTAAATATGAGTAGATGTGAATGACCTTTCTACTTATATGCACCACCACCACGGTCAGCAATGGACAAGAGGAGTAGACTTTTCTCTGGGAGTCGTACCAAAGACTATGGCACTCTTGGTACCAGGGTCCAAACCAATCCCAGTATTGTCTTGGTCCCAAAGTCATTCACAGTCCTGGGGGGGATAGGTCCAGCAGCATCAGCAAACTCTGCTGGCAGTACTGAGGCCAAAGGTTGCCTTGCCAGTGCTGGAATAATTGCCAGGGAGCTTTTTCTCTGTGCTGTGATGAGAGATGGTTCACTACATTGCTTGGGGCTCAGTGTCTTTGTCCCTAGAGGCCTTAATGGCATGGTCTCTACAGGTGGGAAGGAACAGAGCTCCATCTGGAGTCTCTGACCCTGAATTCAGGATGGCCTCTCCCACTGTGGGGCTTCCGTGTCAATGTTGTTGGTTTTGGTAGCATTTATTTTGGAACCTGGTCTTTCCGTGCAGGCTTCTCTGCACGGGAGATCGAGTGACACTTTTGGAATCGAGTGGCCGCCAGATGGGAAGTTCCAGGATGTTGCCTTCTGTGGTTCCCGGAACCATACTTGTCTCTTCAGGATCTGAAGACAGCTTCATAGGTTGCTCCAGCAGGTGACGCTTCAGTGGAGCCTCTTGTGACTTGCGGGTCCTGAAAGAGAACAACCAGCTTGTCAAGTATCTGTCCAGTCCACAGCTCTCTGCTAAACAGAGCAGGCATCTGCTGCGCCCAGCTTTTAATGGGATCAACTCGCCACAGAAAGGGCCTAAAACCTGAGCCGGTCTTCTATAGGTTGGAGCAGATCTTCTATAGGTTGGAACCGAGGAGTTCTGATCGTTTTTTCAGGATTTAGAGATTAGCCAGCACCAAGGACTAGCAGGTCGGCCACTCGCTAGGTTCCATCTCACTGCCACAGGCAGCAAGAGGAAAGCCATGGCTCTTTTGCCTTTTGTGCCCTCACACGCGAGTAGGAGGATGGACATGGTGCATGTGCAGCTCTGATGGCCACTGCTATTCAAAAGGCTCCAATCTTGCGTGCGCGAGGCACATGTGCACCTTCGAAGAACTCTCTCTACTGCAGGCATCGGAGTGAAATTAGACAGCCTGTGTTATGTAGGAGGTCAGGCTAAGGAATCATAGTGGTTCCTTTTGGCCTTAAAAATCTATGAGTTAACATAGATGGAGCTGGCAGGTCAAATCTAATACAGTTCCTGGAGAACCGTTCATACTAAAATGCTTAACAAATTATACCCACAAAGGACCATTACAGGTATGACCCTCTTGAAAGCACAGTGCCCACTGGGCAAGCTCGTACTCATGTGCAGCATGTCCCCTGCCCTCTCAGCAGCAGTCTGCACTTGCTATCGCCTGTGAAAATGGCCATCTGCTGCTGCAGACTGCAAGCTCTGTGATATGTAAAGGGGCACTATGCAGAAACTGTGATTTAGTTGGGGATTAGTCCTGCTTTGAGCAGGGGGTGGGACTAGATGACCTCCTGAGGTCCCTTCCAACCCTGATAGTCTATGATTCTATGAAACCAAGTCACAACAGACACAGGCTACAGCCACCATGGTCTGAGAGACCTCCTGACCCTGTCTGGACGGAGCCTGGTTTATCTGCCTTGGACGGAGCTGATGCTGCCAGTATTTGAAACCAAGTGAGACGTACTGGGCCAGCTTCTCAGGCCTGTATGCTAGTGCTACCGTGTTGCCCACAACGGGCAGCTGACAGGCCTTCCACTTCAAGAGCTTTACTACGTCTTCTGCATCACACTGCCACATGCAGTTATTTTCGTTCACAGTGTCAGTGGACACCAGCTGGGAGTGGACTGAGATCATGCCTGGCTCCCATACACCAAATCTTTCTCCTCCCTCCTCCTTGGATGACAAGTAAACTGTGCCACATATGCTGGCTGAACCAGAATCATGGGACTCCTAGCTACTGCCTGTCTGTGTCACCCATGTCAGGATATAGCCTGAGTTAAAGGGGGCACCATGGACCCCCCAAGTGACTCTTCTCCTCCCTAGATCTTGCACTGACAGCTGAGCAGTGACTCCTGCCCTGTTCCCTGCTGCTCATCTCTTTGCTGGTGCCCCTTCTGCCTGTGGGTCCTAGATCCCAAGAGTCTTGCCTTGGTCCTCTCTTGGTCCCTCTGCTGGCTCGTGACTGGGATGAAGAGTCATAAGGCCTGCTAGCTCCCTGCTCCTACACTGGCCATGTGAATGAAGGTGGAGAGATTAGCATTTGATCAGCCCACGAGGCCCAGTGCCAGGGGCTAGGATCTGGATTATGAAAGCACAGAGCATGTGAGCACATGGCCAGAGAGCTGGCCAGCAGGGCCCAGCTTATGACAAGTAGCGACTGTAGGAATGAAACATTCCTATTTCATGAGGATGACAATGCAGAGTGGAAGGCTGTCACATCCTTTCCACTCGCTGGCATTTGGATAGCACAAGACAATGAGCCAGGAAGGATGGACACATGCATTGCACCTGCTGATCTACAGCATCTGTGCTGAACTTGGCCCATAGTGTTCATCTGGTGATTTGGGTTCAGCTCACAGTGCGAACAGGGCCAGCATGACATTTCACCTTGTCACAGACCCACCTGATCACTCTAACCTTCTCTCCAGTCTCCCTACTTCCCACTGCTCCTCGCTTCAGGCCATCAGAAAAAAACCCATTCAAGTCCTCTTCTGTTGCTCCAGCTTTAGTTTCTCATCTTATGCCATGCTGTCCTCTGCACTTGCCACTACCTCCCTATTCTTGTCTGCCAAGTGCCCTGTGAGAAATAAAAGGCGGGCGGGGGGGGGAGCTCCCTTTGATGGACACCCAACCAGCCAGTTAGCTGTAAAATCCCTCTTGGTGGCTGTTCTTTACTTGCTTTGCCTGTAAAGGGTTAAAAAGTCCCCCAGGTAAAGAAAAAAAAAGAGGGCACATGACCAAAAGAGCAAGTGGGAAGGCTAGAACTTTTTAAAATGAGGAAAGAAACTTTCTCTTTGTCTGTTGTTCTCTGGGCTGGAGGGACAGAGCAGCCATGCTATGATCTTACCTGGCTTAAAGCTGCTTATAAATCAGCAGATCAGACCTAGAACTACTTTTCTGAACTCCAAATGTGTAATTAGATCAGAATGTTTAGCTAGACGTGATCAGGTTTATTTCTGTTTATTTTTTAAGGCTTGTGGATCTCCCCTGTGCTAACCCTGGATGCTTTTGTTTGCTTGTAACCTTTAAGCTGAACTCCCAAGAAAGCGGTCTTGGATGCTTCATTTTTGTAATTGTTTCTGTTAAGATCTAGCAAAAAGCCTGAGTTCCAGATTTATTTTTTTCCCATTTTGTTTTTAATGAAATTTACCTTTTTTAAGAACAGGATTGGATTTTTGGTGTTCTAAAAGGTTTGTTCATGTTGTTTGATTAGCTGATAACCACAGCTAATTTCCTTTGTTTTCTTTCTCAGCTTTTCCCTGGGCCGGGGAGCACGTGAAAGGGCTTGAGGGTACCCACAGAGAGGAATTCTCAAGTGCTCCTTCCTGGGTTTAAAGGGTTTTTTTTGCATTTGGGTGGTGGTATCATTTACCAAACCAAGGTCAGAGAGAAGCTGTAACATTGGGAGTTTAATACAAGCCTGGAGTGGCCAGTATTAATTTTTAAAATCCTTGCAGGCCCCACCTTCTTCACTCGGAGTGATAGAGTGGAGATTCAGCCTTGACAGCCCCCCCTTTCTTCCGCTCTCACTAGACACTCAGAGAAATTATTAGGTTTGCTGAATCCGAAGAGACAGCACACACCAGCCTGCTAGAGTAGCAGATGACTCATGCATCACTTCCATACACAGCACTGATATGGTTTTGTAAGAAAACAAGAATAAATTTATGAACAAAGAACAGAGATTTAAGTGATACTAAGCAAGAGAAAAAGAGGCAGGTCTGGTTACAAACAAAACAAAACATATGAATCCACATGTTCCATAGAATCTCTGTGAATAGTAATTCCATGCTCTAATAAGAATATAACAGTAAGGATCTATTATCGCCAACCTGACTATGACAGTGATAGTGATGATGAAATTCTAAGGGAGATTAGAGAGTCTATCAAAATAAAGAACTCAATAATAGTGGGGGATTTCAATTATCCCCATACTGACTGGGTACATATCACCTCAGGACAAAATGCAGACACAAAATTTCTCAATACTTTGAATGACTGCTTCATGCAACAGCTGGTACGGGAACCCACAAGGGGAGAGGCAGCTCTAGATTTAGTCCTGAGTGGTGTACAAGATCTTGTCCAAGAGATAACTATAACAGGACTGCTTGGAAATAGTGACCATAATATAATAACATTTAACATCCCTGTGGTGGGAAGAACATCTCAACAGCCCAACACTGTGGCATTTAATGTCAGACAGGGAAACTATGCAAAAATGAGTAGGTTAGTTAAACAGAAATTAAGAGGTACAGTGACTACAGTGAAATCCCTGCAAGCTGGATGGACATTTTTCAAAGACACCATAATAGAGGCCCAACTTAAATGTATACTCCAAATTAAAAAACAGTAAAAGAACTAAAAAAGAGCCACCGTGGCTTAACAACCATGTAAAAGAAGCTGTGAGAGATAAAAAGGCATCTTTTAAAAAGTAGAAGTCAAATCCTAGTGAAGTAAATAGAAAGGAGCATAAACACTGCCAAATTAAGAGTTAAAATGTAATAAGAAAAGCCAAAAAAGAGTTTGAAGAATGGCTAGACAAAAACTCAAAAGGTAATAACAAAATGTTTTTAAAGTACATCAGAAGCAGGAAGCCTGCTAAACAAGCAGTGGGGCCCCTGGATGATCAAAAGGAGCACTTAAAGACGGTAAAGTAATTGTGGAGAAACTAAATGAATTCTTTGCTTCAGTATGATACTAAATTGCTCAAGATAGTTAAGACCAAAGCAGACTGTGAAGAACTTCAAAAAGATCTCACAGAACTAAGTGATTGGGCAACAAAATGGCAAATGAAATTTAATGCGTATAAATGTAAAGTAATGCACACTGGAAAAAATAACCCCAACTATACATATAATGTGATGGGGGCTAATTTAGCTACAAAAAATCAGGAAAGAGATCTTGGAGTCATCATGGATAGTTCTCTGAAGATGTCCACACAGTGCGCAGAGGCAGTCAAAAAAGCAAACAGGATGTTAGGAATCATGAAAAAAGGGATAGAGAATAAGACAGAGAATATCTTATTGCCCTTATATAAATCCATGGTATGCCCACATCTCAAATACTGTGTACAGATTTGGTCTCCTCACCTCAAAAAAAAATATTCTAGCACTAGAAAAGGTTCAGAAAAGAGCAACTAAAATGATTAGGGATTTGGAGAGAGTCCCATATGAGGAAAGATTAAAGAGGCTAGGACTCTTAGCTTGGAAAAGAGGAGACAAAGGGGGATCTGATAGAGGTATATAAAATCATGAGTGATGTGGAGAAAGTGGATAAGGAAAAGTTATTTACTTATTCCCATAATACAAGAACTAGGGGTCACCAAATGAAATTAATAGGTAGCAGGTTTAAAACAAATACAAGGAAGTTCTTCTTCATGCAGCGCACAGTCAACTTGTGGAACTCCTTACCTGAGGAGGTTGTGAAGGATGGAACTATAACAGCATTTAAAAGAGAACTAGATAAATTCATGGAGGTTAAGTCCATTAATGGCTATTAGCCAGGATGGGAAAGGAATGGTGTCCCTAGCCTCTGTTGTCAGAGGATGGAGATGGATGGCAGGAGAGAGATCACTTGATCATTGCCTGTTAGGTTCACTCCCTCTGGGGCACCTGGCATTGACCACTGTTGGTAGACAGGATACTGGGCTGGATGGACCTTTGGTCTGATCCAGTATAGCCATTCTTATGTTCTCATGCTCTTATGCTCTTATGAGCTTTCTAATGACTAAAACTGAATCTTAACAAGTTACAGTCTTTGCCTAAGCAGTTTTCTTACTTTCATCAAGTTACATCAAAATGGGTGTTGCCATACTAACTATAATGAGAGTAATCAATTAAGGTGGGCTATTATCAGCAGGAGGAAAAAAAAACTTTTGTAGTGATAATCAGGATGGCCCATTTCCAACAGTTGACAAAAAGGTGTGAGTAACAGTACAGGGGAAAATTAGCATGGGGAAATAGGTTTTACTTTGTGTAATGACCCATCCACTCTTAGTCTTTTATTCCAGCCTATTTTAATGGTGTCCAGTTTGCAAATTAATTCCAATTCTGCAGTTTCTCGTTGGAGACTGTTTTTGAAGTTTTTTTTTTGTTGAAGAATTGCAACTTTGAGGTCTGTAATTGAGTGTACAGGGAGGTTGAAGTGTAGTTGAGTGACAAGGGAGGTTGAAGTGTTCTCCGACTGGTTTTTGAATATTATAATTCTTGATGTCTGATTTGTGTCCATTTTTTCTTTTGCGTAGAGGCTGTCTGGTTTGGCCAATGTACATGGCAGAGGGGCATTGCTGGCACGTCACATTGGTAGATGTGCAGATGAATGAGCCCCTGATGGTGTGGCTGATGTGATTAGGTCCTATGATGGTGTCCCCTGACTAGATATGTGGACAGAGTTGGCATCAGGCTTTGCTGCAAAGTTAGGTTCCTAGGTTGGTGTTTTTGTTGTGTGGTTTCTAGTGAGTATTTGCTTCAGGTTAGGGGGCTGTCTGTAAGCGAGGACTGGCCTGTCTCCCAAGGTCTGTGAGAGTGAGAGTACATCCAGACTACCCGCCGTATGGGCGGGTAGCGATCGATTTTTCGGGAATGGATATATCGCGTCTCATCTAGACGCCATATATCGATCCCCGAACTCGCTCCCATCGACTCTGGAACTCCACCGGAGTGAGCAGTGGTAGCAGAGTCAACACAGGGAGCTGCGGCCGTCGATCCCGCGCCGTGAGGACCTGAGGTAAATTGATCTAAGATACTTCGACTTCAGCTACGCTATTCACATAGCTGAAGATGCATATCTTAGATCGATACCCACCCCCCCAGTGTAGACCAGCCCCGAGGGATTGTCCTTCCACTAATCAGATGTCAAGAATTATATAAGAGTTCAGGCAGGGCTGAAACTGCTCTCTGCCTGCAGGTTACTTTTATTGCAGTAATTGGGCAGCACTGTGTATTAGGTGATCCATAAAAGGGTTAGTGAGAGCTCAGACATGGTTAAGTACCAGTATCTTCACTAACCAACCTCTATGCAGTAAAGTCTAGTGGATCCAGCACTGGACTAGGACAGAGGAGAGTTGGATTCAGTGCCTGGCTCTAGCCTGCTGCGTGTCAGTGGGCAAATCACTTCTTTCCCTATGCCTCAGTTTTCCCCTCTGTAAAATGAGGAGAATGATACTGGCATCCTTTGTAAAGCACTGTGAGATATAAGGAAGAAAAGTCTGATATAAGAGCTAGGTGTGAGCAAATCACTTCTTTCCCTATGCCTCAGTTTTTCCCTCTGTAAAATGGGGAGAATGGTACTGGCATCCTTTGTAAAGCACTGTGAGATCTAAGGAAGAAAAGTCTGATATAAGAGCTAGGTGTGGTTATTTATTGTAAGTTGCGCTGATGATGTAATGCTTCCATCTTACATTTCATTGACTGAATGTACTATCATTCAATATAAAAAACCCTGACTATTTCTGCTCTTTTCTATGCAGATAGTTGAACATAGCTTTTAACAGAGACACCCTTTTCCCCATTGGTCTCCACACTCCTTAGACCCTCGAGGCAAGTCCCCTCTCCCTGCACACGACAGCACCCAGTTTGGCAGCAGGCCGCTGGCCCCAGTGCTGATGTGGAGAGGGGAGCTGAAAGCTGTGCTTTGTAAAATGCCCTTTGCAAATATAATTGCTCATCTGCTAAAGCAGATTTCCCTCAGTGATTTTAGAGTCACTGGAAATGGAACAACTGAAGGGATTATTTCATTAACTAAATCAGACGCGCGGCATTTCAAAGCACATCCTCCCCCTACAGAGGACGCAGGCAGCTGGAGAGAGCTTGAGGGGAGCTGCCCTTTCTGACCCCGCTGGCAAAGGGAGATTACAATCTCCAGTGTTCATAGAATCCTAGAATATCAGGCTTGGAAGGGACATCAACAGGTCAGCTAGTCCAACCCCATGCTCAAAGCAGGACCAACCCCAACTAAATCATCCCAGTCAGGGCTTTGTCAAGCCTGAGCTTAAAAATCTCTAAGGAAGGAAATTCCACCACCTCCTTAGGTAACCCATTCCAGGGCTTCATCATCCTTCTAGTGAAAAAATTGTTCCTAATATCCAACCTAAACCTCTCCCACTGCAACTTGAGACCATTACTCCTTTTTCTGTCATCTGTCACCACTGAAAACAGTTTAGATCCATCCTCTTTGGAACCCCCTTTCAGGTAGTTGAAAGCAGCTATCAAATCCCCTCTCATTCTTCTCTTCTGCAGATTAAACAATCCCAGTTCCCTCAGCCTCTCCTCATAAGTCATGTGCTCCAGCCCCCTAATCATTTTTGTTGCCCTCCGCTGGATTCTTTCCAATTTTTCCACATCTTTCTTGTAGTGTGGGGCCCCAAACTGGACACAGGACTCCAGATGAGGCCACCAATGTCGAATAGAGGGGAATGATCACGCCTCTCGATCTGCTGGTGTTGTGGTTCTTCAGTGGCCAGAGCCTGAATGGTGCTGAGCAGCCACTGCTCCCGTTGGCTCAAGTGGGGCTCCGGGTGCTCAGGCTCTGCTCCCAGCTCAGGAAGGCAGGGTTATGCTCGCTGCATCACTACAGGCTGACGGAGCCATTTGCTAGTTGTCTGGCGAATGCAGGAGGAAAAATCATCACTGTAACTCCTTGCTCTCGTATGGAAGGATCAGCTCAGAGGTATGAGCAGCAGAATCATACCCCAAAGCACCACTGGGGACCACACCAAGGGCCATTCCTGGACCCTGCCAGTAAAATCTAAAGGGAAAGTCTCGGCTCTTTTGAAACTCAGCCTTGAATCGGGCCATGGCAAAGCTGAGCAAGAGGGAGGGGACACGCTGGCTGGGATTGACCCAGGCATTTATAATTCATTTAATAGCTAAATTAACACTTAAAATACTACGGTCTGAATCCACCCCCGGCCTCTGCCTCCAGCTCCCTGCAGTGTGACACTGCCCACACCTGCGGGGCTCCGAGTGGCAGCCTGAGCTGTCTTTCAGCTGAACGGGAGAGTTCTCCAAGCTCCCCCTTTCCCTGGTTCAGGTAACCACATGTGCTGGAAAGATGGGCATGAAGGGTGGTGGAGACACAGCCTAGTCTGGAGCCACGCTGGAGGAGAAGGGCCTGGAAGGTGGCTGTTTTCACATGGTCACGGTGGAAAGAAGCCTTGCCTGAGAGCAGCCCAGGGCCCCGGCTCCGTGCACTTTGGAAGCATCCCCACATGGGCCCATCAGCATTATCTGCTGCAGCCATTAAGAGGAGACCTGAGCTTTCACTGCTTCCCTTGTAGCACTGTTAGTGTTGAGGCGTGCGTGGCGTTTACCGCCGAGGTGTGATCGCGCCCTGCCCCAAGATGCTTCACTTCAAGGGCCCAATCCCACTATTCACGACTTAGTGAGGCCACTCCTGTGAGCAAGGGCTGCAGGACCAGGTACTAAGTTAGACACGACACCCCATAATAGCCAGAGGGCAGCGAGGGGGCTATAGGAGCAGGTCTCCAGGTACGGAATGTCCCACTGGAGACTAGATCGAGTCTGGCCCTAATCGATCCAAATGCTAGCGTCCCCTCTCTGAGTCCTTCTCCCAGGAGCTGTCTCTTCTTCAGCCTGGCCCACATGAGGGCCAAGAGGAAAGGAAAACAGGAAATCATACCAGAGGGAGGAAGTGGAGAAGAAAGGGCAAATGAATATAATACCAATGACAGTGTTGGTTAATGGGCATATGGTATTTAGATCTATCTCGTTTTCCATAGTATGTGAGGGCCTCACAAACCTTTAGTGTAGCTCTCCTCACAGTGCGCGGTAGGGAAGTGCTGTTAATCTGAACCGTCCAGAAGGGAAACTGAGACACGGACAGGCTAAGGGGCTTGAGAAGGGTCACCGAGGATGTTTGTGGCTGCGCAGCTTTGGACCCAGGTCTCCTCCAGCCCTGTACCCTAACCACTAGACCATCCTTCCTCTGGCCACACAGGGGCGCTGCTCTCCAGGGCACAGATTACTTACGCAGTATCCTAGACAGACACAGCCAAAGGGTTACAACAGTAAGTGATCCTGGCCTAAAGGTGCCGTATCAAACACACGCTGTCTTAGTACGTGAGAGAGACCAACCCACCCTAGAACAAAGGCTGACTCTGCTGCCAGAGGCAGGGGCGGCAGGCCAGCCAGAGCAGTGAGATTGAAGCAGGAGAGTGGGCAAAGCAGCAGGGAGGATGTGCTGGGTGCAGGGGCTGCATGGGGACAAAGTTGTTTGTGGTAGGCCACAAAGGGAGCAGGAAAACCCAGGGAGAGGGCAGAGCAGGGGGTGGGCAGAAGCTGGTGACTACAGGCTGTTCATGTCTTTATTATGTAACCCTCCTGCCAGGCAGAGCCGACAGCAACTAGGGCTCGGTTCAATATCTAGAGGTTCCTTTCCATCGATACAACCCAGAACCGGCTCAAGCCCTCACCCAATAACCTGGGAAATTTACACACCACCCCTGGGTGCCTGTGAGAGGCAATACTTCCCCACTCGCAAGCACAGAGTCTGAGCGTAGAAAAGGAACTTTTAATAAAATGAGGGAAGTAACTCAGGGTTAATTTGGGAAAACACCACAAGCAGGGTTCACAAACATAAACCATGAGCAACAGACCCACCCCTAAGTAGGATGGGCAGTGTCCTTTTCCCCTCAGGGTCCTATGTCCAGCAAGCCAAAAGTCCTTTTAACTCACCCATCCCTTCTCTGCACCCCACTCACAGTTGCTATCCTTGGTCAGTGCAGATCCAGAGTTCAGAGGTGCATCTGCAGAGTTCACCTCTCACCCTGGGTGGAAGTCAGGAGGCACCTTACTCGCTTTGCTGCTCAGGCACTTGCTCGCTGCCCTTCTCGCAGCCAGGATTTAAGCTGAGGGAGCTGGGGCAGGGGAGTGTGGGGAGGGTTGCCTGCAGCAAGTAAGCGGGGGGCGGGGGGCCATGCAAGGGAACTCCCTGCCCCAGCTCACCCCTGCCCCGCCTCCTCCCCGAGCACGCCATGGCTGCTTCACTTCTCCCGCCTCCCAGGCTTGCGGCGCCTAAGCTGATTGGTGGGAGAAGTGAAGCAGCCACGGCGTGCTCGGGGTGCTCGTGCGGGGAGCAGGAGTGAGCTGGGGTGGGGGGGTACCTCAGGGTGGAGGGTGGGGGGTTGGGAGCTGCCACAAGGGGGCGTCTCAGGGTGGAGGGGGGGAGTTGCCGCGGGGGCACGGGGAGGGCACAAGGTAGAATTTTCACCTAGAGCTGAAACATCCTTGCACTGGCCCTGGGGCAGGGGCAGCACATGGAGACCCCCAGCCCCTCTGCCCCCCTCCCCGAAGCTACTGGCCCCCCACACCCCACACCCACACCCCCCCAGATCCCGCACTCCTGCCACACCCAAACTCCTTCCCAGAGCCTGCACTCCAACCCCTGGCCCCAGCCTGGTGAAAGTGAGTAAGAGTTGGGGAGAGCGAGCAATGGAGGAAGGGGGGATGGAGTGAGTGGGGACAGGGCCTCAGAGAAGGGGCAAGGCAGGGGCATGACCGCGGGGAAGGGGAGAGGTCAAGGGCTCAGGGGAGGAATTTGGGGGTCCCCAAACATTTTAAATCAAAATGGGGGTCCTCAGGTTGCTAAAGTTTGAGAACCGCTGGTCTAGATAATCCTTAGTCCTGCCATGAGTGCAAGGGACTGAACTAGATGACGTTTTGAGCTCCCTTCCAGTCCTGTGAGTCTATGATTCTGTCTAGGTACTCACAGGAGCCAGCTGTTCTGCTCCCATGCAGCACTGGGGGGAGAACTCAGCCCCGTCCATTTCAAAAAGACAGACAGGCTCCGACAAGTTCAGATGTGTTCAGTCCGTACTCTGGAGGACACACTCACACACAGCTAGCAGAGTTGACGTCCCATCCAGTAGAAGGCAGCATTGACACACGTGCTCCTTATTACATAGCCCAGGCAAACTAGATCACGGCTGAGCACAGGGAGTGAAGCAGACCCAACAACAAGGGGGAATCCAAAATGCTGCAGCAAAACCCAGTAAAATCCAGAACCAGGGGAAAACCCAAGAGAGCCAAAAGGCTCGATTAGAGAATTGAAACCTCATTATCAGCAGAACTGTTTCAGAGGAAGCTAGGCAATAAATAAACAGGAAAATGGTCATTAAACGACCACCCAGGGCTAGGAAACCTCATCTCATCTCTTCACTGAGAAATTCATTCTTGGGAGCAGAAGTAATTTTGTAGCTACTGGGGTGCTGCCCCTCAGAACCAACTGTTGTGGTTTGGATGTGCCACTGAAAGCCCATAGGAACCACAACGCCCTGGGGACATCCAGCCAGATCCCTGGACTCTGGGAGAATCCCAGGAGAACTTGGCCTCAGAAGATCCAGACCATTGAACACAGTGCTCACTGCAGGTTAAGACAGGCCTAAATGGGGTGCTATGCAACTGTTTGTAGAGTGCAGGCAGGGCAGTTAAATACTCAGTGATGTATTTCACAATGGGGTCCCAGTGCTTTGACTTACAGAGCTCCCAGTCAATAGAGTCACAACAGGAATCCTGTCATTAACTGGGAGAAGGGGCAGCACTAGAGAGGTATTTTGATGGGTGTACTTTGTGTTTTGGATACCAGCCAGGTGGCCAATGTATCCTATTGTCACGGGGAGTTTCATTGCTGCATTGTCAAGGTTCTTTCCAGTGCCCTCCCAGGCAGCTTTGGAAAGAGATATGCAGAGGTGACAATTACAAGCACACTGTCCACTGGGGGGGTGGGGCAGAAAATCACACCTCTCTGAAAACCTTTACCTACAGTTGAGTCAATAATGACCAAAAGAACATAAAAACGGCCATATTGGGACAGACTAAAGGTCCATCTAGTCCAGAATCCCGTCTTCCAACAGTGGCCAATGTCCATGGTGTCATTATAGTTTTCTATATTTTGGTATATTCTTAACTACTATATAGGGTGACCAGATGTCCTGATTTTATAGGGACAGTCCCAATTTTGGGGTCTTTTTCTTATATAGGCTCCTATTACCCCCCACCCCATCTCAATTTTTCACATTTGCTGTCTGGTCACCCTATATGTACTGCTGATCTATAAGGAGATGGAACTCGGCCTTTAAGTGACTGGGAGTGATCTCAGGAGAGATGGCTGGAGCCCTCTTGTGGCTGTAGTAGGGAAAAGAATTGCAATCACACTGGTGCTCTGTTAGTGATTCTTTCACAACACGGCTATGACAAATTCTCTTTGCTTGTGGCTCAGATCTGAACTGGGCTCGCATGAACAAAAATAATGTAATTGGAGAGAAGTTAGAAATACACCTTTAAGGCACAACTCAAAGTAAAGCCGCTCCCCCACCCCTTCCAGGAAAAAGAGTTCTGAAAATGTGCCCCTTTATTTAATACACATGTAATACGCAGGGTCTGAATGAGTTCTCCCCTGACTGCTAGCTGGGACGGGGAGAGACTTCAGGAGCAAACTGTATCTACATGAAACACACCTACTCTGCCTAGATATCCAGCAGATAGAGCTGTGCTGCTCAAAGTGATCAGCTTTGGCTGGTGGTGGGTTACAAATCAGTTTAGTACTGAATGCTGGGGTAGTGGCTGCTCCCTAAGGGTCCCCGGTCTGGTTTAACCTCTTCCTCCCCACTGTTCAAAGATAAAGCTAAATAGGCTTAATGAGGAGCCTTTTTGTTATTTTAACTGTTCAACCAGAGTTGAAATCACTTGTGGTGGGACCATGGTCCTGCCCAGCCTGCTAAGAGCTCACCATCATTAGGAGCTGACAATCACTAAAAGACTGATCTGCAGGGTCACAGCAGAGAGGCAGATGGCAGCAGAAGGTGACTGACAGGCGGCTGGTGGGAGCGGCGAGCGGGCTAGAGTAGCTGCTCCTGACGATGCAATATTAGAGCAGGTTTCAGAGTGGCAGCCTTGTTTGTCTAGATTGGCAAAAAGAACAAGGAGTCCTTGTGGCATCTTAGAGAGTAAGACATTTACCTGGGCATAAACTTTCATGGGCTAGAGCCCACTTCTTCAGATGCATGGAGTGGAAAATACAGTAGGAAGATATATATATATATATATATATATATATATATATATATATATATATATATATATATATATATATATATATATATATATATATATATATATATATATATATACACACACACACACACACACACACACAGAGAACATGAAAAAATGGGGGTTGCCATAGCAACTGTAACGAGAGTAATCAATTAAGGTGGGCTACTATCAGCTGGTGATAATCAGGATGGCCCATTTCCAACAGTTGACAAAAAGGTGTGAGTAACAGTAGGGGGAAAATTAGCACGGGGAAATAGGTTTTACTTTGTGTAATGACCCATCCACTCCCAGTCTTTATTCAAGCCTAATTTAATGGTATCCAGTTTGCAAATTAATTCCAGTTCTGCAGTTTCTCATTGGAGTCTGTTTTTGAAGTTTTTTTGTTGAAGGATTGCGACTTTGAGGTCTTTAATTGAGTGTACAGGGAGATTGAAGTGTAGTTGAGTGGCGAAGGAAGCTGAAGTGTTCTCCAACTGGTTTTTGAATGTTATAATTCTTGACAACTGATTTGTGTCCATTTATTCTTTTGCATAGAGACTATCCGGTTTGGCCAATGTACATGGCAGAGGGGCATTGCTGGCACATGATGGCATATATCACGTTGGTAGGTGTGCAGGTGAACGAGCCCCTGATTCTGTGGCTGATGTGGTTAGATCCTATGATGGGCTGAAAAATCAATTTATCTGAGGATGGGGGAGTGAGCTAGCCCTGCCAAGGACTGAGCCAGCGGCTGTAACATACACTTACATTTCAGACTGAAAATAAGGTGTCAATTTTTAAGTGAGGGCAACTAGCCCTTGGAACAATGTACCAAGGGTCACAGTGGATTCCCCATCACTAACCATTTTTAATTCAAGACTTTACATTTTTTTAAAAGATTTGCTCTAGACATTCTTTGGGGGAAGTCTCTGGCCTGTGATATACAGATCAGACTAGACAATCACAATGATCCCTCATGGCACTGGAAGCTATGAATATCTAGGTGCTGTCTCTAGACAATCCTTGCAATTGTGTCTGACCCTTTGAAAACACATCAGCATTACCGTGATGACCCTAAATCCTACCGTAACTTTAGTGCAAGGTGTAGGGTTGCATTCAGATCTCATTGGCATTGGTGAGTTAAGCTTACTGGAATTGCCCTGTTTACACTGGTAACAATGAAACCAGAATCCGTCTCGCAGGGTTCCCTCATTATTGCAATGCTTCTCTCTGTAAAAGGCACTTCACCACTGAAAGTGCCACCGATCCTTGTCCTGAGGCACTTGCAGTCTAAATGGACAAATGACAGGGCAGGGCCCCAGCAGAACATGCATGGCTGATGGTTGGATGAAGCAAGTGTATAAGCAGCTCTGCGTGTATTTGTGGGAACAGTATCTTGTCTACATTGATAACGCTCCTCTGAGGAGAGGAGCAGGCCCGCTTCCCCACAGGAGCAGTGTGTGAAGAAGGATTTGATGGAGGCCTGGCAGACGGGGCCCAGGAGGGGCTTCCAGACGTAGCAGGCCAGAGAAGGAGGGCATGTGGGGATAGGAGGACAGAAAGAAGAGCCGAGAGGTTGACTAGCTAGACCACGCAGGACCTCACAGACCGGAG
Organism: Gopherus evgoodei; assembly: GCF_007399415.2. Classification (NCBI taxonomy): domain Eukaryota; kingdom Metazoa; phylum Chordata; order Testudines; family Testudinidae; genus Gopherus; species Gopherus evgoodei. Next base: position 5,401,210 of record NC_044322.1, read on the forward strand.
TAGCATGTTGCCACAATGAAGCAAGCAGATATATTTGAGCAACTGTTCAGGGTGGGTTAGAGTATGGGGTGGCCTGGTCTACACTGGGGGAGAGGGGTGGGAAAATTGCTCTAAATTACACAACTTCAGCTACGTGAATAACATAGTTGAAGTCGACGTACGTAGATCGACTTACTGTGGTGTCTTCACCGTGGTGAGTTGACTGCTGCCGCTTCCCTGTCAACTCTGCCTGCGGCTCTCGCGACGCTGGAGTACAGGAGTCGACTCCCACTGGCTCGATCGCTGCCCACCGATCTGGCAGGTAGTGTAGACATCGCCTAAGGTGCCACAAGTACTCCTCCTTCTACTCCTCTTTGCTAATGTTAGAGCCCTTACACTTGTACGTTTTATGGGGTTGTAGTGACACCCAGTGACCACCTTGGGTAATTACAGGGAAATATGTCCAAGAGAGGATCTGTTCCCTCATCTTTTCCTACAGATTGCTGCCTCTGCTGGTACTGTCTCTCTGGGTACCTTGCCTCTCCTGCGTTAGCCCAGCTGTATCAGAGCTTACCCTATTCCAAGAGACCTAGTGACCCCACAAGCCTTGTATCATCTTCCTTTTTGCTCAGTTGATAATGTTCAATCAAAATGTTTCTGAAGACAGGAAAGCCTGCAGGTGTTTTTTTACACATTTCCATTCTGACATATTCTCCATTAGTCATGCTAAGTAAGAAGTCACTCAGCATAGAGTAATTCGTAGCCATCTTGCTGCCTCTGGATCATTAAGGTCCCTAGTAGAATGGGGCCCCATTCTTAGTTGCCCTTAGGCACTACCAAAATAATCATGTTTCTTATTACCATTAATCATCAATCATCATCATCATCACCACTGTCAAAACTGCTAGTGACTTCTGCCAAAACAGGTCTAGGCACAAAGCTCATAACATTTATTCAGTTTCTCAGAAATTTCCTAATCTCTCAGGGTTTGCTTTAGATCCCACTGATGATTAAACAGGTCTCTCTCCCCTAGCCAATTAGTCTAGAGATGGATGGAGGCATAATTAGGAGCCAGATCTTGATTTTTAGCTTTCACTTCAAAGTCTGAGGTATTCCTGGGATCTAGACCTGTAGCTCGGCCCCCTCTCTGTCTAAAGCAGCGGGCCCCAAACTTTTCTGGGTGGCGGGCTCCGGACGACAAGCCACCGAGGACCGTGGCCAGCGGACAAGCATCTGCCGAAATGCCACCAAAAATCAGTGGCATTTCAGCAGTGATGCCACTTTTCAACGGCATTTCGGTGGATGCTTGTCCACCGGCCAGTACGCAGGCAAACATAGATGCCCTAGCGGGCACATGGCACCTGTGGGCACCACGTTGGGGACCACTGGTCTAGATCATCAGCCCCCCTCTGGCTGTTTGTGTATCTGTTCAGGATAAAGAGATGCTTCACACTGGGGTGGGGTGAGCACTCTCCCTCTCACACCTATTAGTTGCCTTCATTATTTTGTCAATGGTAAATGAATATTGGGTTGAAATTTCATTCTCACCCAGAGCTGAGTTTCCAGCTGTGGGCAGGGCCAGATTCAGGCAATCCAGGGCCCTGGATACGTAGTGATTTGATTGAGGGCTGCCAAAGCTGTGCCTCTGGTTTGCCCCCATGCCTTGGTCCCAGACGGCCCGTGGCTGACATTAGGAAATGGTCTCCCCTGCCCAAGGAGGCACAGGTGCAGCAGCAGCATGGGGTCCCCATTCCTCAGAAATGAGCAGCACAGGTTCTCTTTCCCCACCAGAGAGATAGGGACAGCAACACAGGTTCCTTCACCCACCTGCCCCCAGAGATAGATGGACAGTAACAGACGGGCTCTCCATACTTACTTCAACAGCTGAGGTGTGCCTGCTTGAGTGGTGCATCCAGAGTGATGGGCCTTGGTGTTAACACCCTACTGAAGAACATGAGGCATTTCAGCCCCCTCCGAGCTGTCATTTCAAGCTGTCTCAAGACCCAAGGAGCCAACACCACTGCGAGGACAAGGGGGTTAGCGCAGGAGAATCAAGTTTTGAAAAAGCAGCTCAAAACTACAAAGTCTGATGTAGTCCCGGGATGGCAAGAGCTGAGGGTGTGACCCAAAGTTCCCCCATCTTCACACCTTACATGCTAGTGTAATCATCTTTGTACAAAATATGCCTTGTGAGAGATCATATGAAAATGAATAATTCCCTGGTCAATGACATTGTGGTGATATGTACGTAGCAACAGTATGCATAAAGTTATAGATTTCCTCCCGTATGATGTTATTAGCACATGGTCAAAACCCATCCAGCCCTGCCTCGGCAAAAGTTATTAAACAGGCCTATCCCAAACATAGAAACATGCGTGTACCGAGCACGGGGCCTCCTTCATCCTGAGACTCCATGAGCCTTCCTCACTGCTTGAATAAACTTGGCTTTGAAGGGTCACCCTCAGAAGAATCCACTTCAAAGGTTCTCTGAAGTATAAAAGAAAGGGGGCAGAGAATTGCAAGTCAACTCTTTCACCCAGAAGATACCAGCACCTTTGGGCCTCTGGGAGAGATTCTGGCTGAGAAGAGGGTCAGTCACTCGAGCCCCTACCCTGTGACCTGGGACAATTACACACCACCCCCTGTGCACCTCTGAGAAGCAAAACTTCCCCTCTTGCAAGCACAGAGTCTGAGTGTAGCAAAAAAAAAATTAATAAAAGGAGAGAAATAATGTGGCATTAATTTGGGGAAACACCACAAACACGGTTCATAAACAAACCATGATCCAAAGACCCACCACCAAGTAAGTTGGGCAGTGTCCTTTTCCCCTTAAATCCAGCAACTCAAAAGTCCCTTTAGTGTGCCCATCCCTTCTCTGCACCCCATTCACAGTTGCTATCCTGGGACAGTGCAGACCCAGAGGTGTATCTTCAGAGTTCACCTCCCACCCTGGAGAGAGGGTAAGGAGGCATCTTACTCACTTCGCTGCTTGGGCACTCACTCACCACCCCTCTCTGCGGGGCTCTACTCTGGCACACTCCGCCAGCCACCCTGCTGGCCCCATCTTTCTGCCAGCCACCCTGCTGGCCCCACATCTCCACCAGCCACCCTTCTGGATACACAAAAATGTTTTCAGGCCCCCCTAATTAACACAGCTCTCTCTTGCTTCAGAGACACTGTCCAAAAGCAGGAATATTTAGATCTAGGCATCAGTGATTTCTGCTCTGCAGCATGTAAAAGACTCTCAATTGAGTCTAAATTAGCTCTGTTTTTACAGTGGAGAAAGGCAGGGTCAAGTAGTGTCCAAATAGTTCAAACTTTCCCTTCCAACGTGCGTTCCTCTTCATGGATCAGCAGTGAACTCCATCTGCCATGGTGCTGCTCATGGACCCAGCTCAGGTCCTCACAGCCCTCTGGGTTTGACTTACTCTGATTCTTGCACTGTCTCTTGGACAACTCCTCTCCTCTTTCACATCTCCCTGTGTTCCTTCTAAGCTTGTTGTGCTCACCAGGCATCTTTCCAGACCTAAACCACTGCCCTTTGCTGTGCCTGGTTTTGATGAGAGTGGAGTGGTCACAAAGCCATAGTTAAGGTCGCGTCAGAGACTTGTGTTTAATGAGGAAGAAAAACATCTGCTAAATGTTTATCTTCAGTAAAAACACCAGACGATCCAAACTAGTGTGTAGGAGGGCTTTGCATTTCCTGCCCAGTGGGGAGCTGTAGGGGAGTCAGGCACTTGCAAATATTTTGTAAGCAAAACCAGATGGTTTTGGAAATTGGCTTCCTTGAGTCTCACTTTTTTCCTGAACCCGGGTACAATGAGCTCACGGGGAGGCTCCACACAGAGCACGCGGGTTAGGGGAGCTCTGGTTCTCTGAGCATGCAGAACACCATGCTGGGAGGTTTCCATTTGGGAATGTCTATGACAAAAATAACTTCACTGCTTTGAGATGTGCCCTTTGAAAGCAAGATATTAACAACATGATTACATTGTTTGTTAGGAGCCAGCCAGAGACTGAGCCCTGGTCTACACCCCCTACTTATGTGGGTAGAACGACGTCACACCGGGGTGTGGAAAAGCCAGTCATTATACTGACCTAATCCCTAGTATAGACATCACTATGTCAATGGGACTGGAAGAGTGTCTCCCGCCGACACACTTACCATCTCTGGGGGAGGTGGAGTCCCTACGCTGACAAGAGAAGCTCTCCCGTTGGCACAGGTAGCCGTCTTCACTTGGCTACAGTGGCACAGCTGTGCCGGTCCAGCGCTGTGAGTGCAGACGAGCCCTGAATCTGCAGAGCAGCGGCAGAAGCAACTTAGGTCAGACCTGACAGACCCTGATAATACCTTCCGCAGTTTTGCCTGGACTTCCTCTGCCCTGACTGATTGGCTGTTTGTTGCAATGTCCTTTAGGCCTTTGCCTCGTCCCCTAAGCCTCATGCCACACCTAACCCTGATACCGTTCTCCCACACCTCTTCTGCCCTGCCCCTCCCCCCCAGTCCCTCATCTTCCTGTTGAGCTACTCCCCTCCTCACTAGCCTCCCCACCCCCTTGGCACTCTGGTATTTGCCATCATTGCTTTGTTCACCCTGCTGGGAACTCTAACACTTCATCTATCCTATCTATTTAGATGGTAAACTCGTCAGGGCAGGGACTGTCTCCTACACTTTGGTTTTACAGCACCTGGCAAAACAGGGCTAGGCTCTTGGCTGGTCGCTAGTGTCATAAACAGATAGCTAAGGGTTAATGTCTCTTTCACCTGGAAAGAAGTAATCTGAAACACCTGACCAGAGGACCAATCAGGAAACAGAACTTTTTCAAATCTGGGTGGAGGGAAGTTTGTGTCTGAGTCGTTTGTTCTGTTCTTCTGTCTGACTCTCTCTCGGCTATGAGAGGATTTCTGTTTCCTGCTTTCTAATCTTCTGTTTCCAAGTTGTAAGTACAAATGTAGTAAGGCAGTAAGGTTTCTATTGTTTTCTTTTGTATTTACATGGTATAGTTGCTGGAATGTTTTGAATTGTATTCTTTTTGAATAAGGCTGTTTATTCATATTTCTTTTAAGCAATTGACCCTGTATTTGTCACCTTAATACAGAGAGACCAATTTTTATGTATTTTTCTTTCTTTTTACATAGAGCTTTCTTTTTAAGACCTGTTGGAGTTTTTCTTTAGTGGGGAACTCCAGGGAATTGAGTCTGTGCTCATCAGGGAATTGGTGGGAGGAAGAAGTCAGGGGGAAATCTGTGTGTGTTAGATTTACTAGCCTGACTTTGCATTCCCTCTGGGTGAGGGGGGAAGAGAGATTAGCTCTCGGTACTTTTGTTTTCCAAGGCTGGAAATGGGGAGGGTGGAATCCCTCTGTTTAGATTCACGGAGCTTGCTTCTGTGTGTCTCTCCAGGAACACCTGGAGGGGGGAAGAGAAAAGGTTTATTTCCCTTTGTTGTGAGACTCAAGGGATTTGGGTCTTGGGGTCCCCAGGGAAGGTTTGGGGGGACCAGAGTGCCCCAAAACACTCTAATTTTTTGGGTGGTGGCAGCTTTACCAGGTCCAAGCTGGTAACTAAGCTTGGAGGGTTTCATGCTAACCCCCATATTTTGGATGCTAAGGTACAAATCTGGGACTAGGTTATGATAGCTAGGCACTACTGTAATAAACATGATCATAAGGTCAATGGCCACTTTGAAAATGTGGGCCCTGGTGTTTACATGTGAGGCTTCATCGCCTGTAGTCATGTCAGTAACACCAGCAGCTCCTGAATGCTGCCCTGGCAGCAACTCTAGGTGCTAGCACCCAGCCCCTGAGTTAGGGGCCAGAGACCTGCTGTCAAGGTTTTGTCCCCACTTTGAACTTTAGAGTACAAGAAGTGGGGACCTGCATGAACGCTTCTAAGCTTAATTACTAGCTTAGATCTGGTATGCTGCCACCAGCCAGAATTTAGTGTCTGGCACACTTTCTGTTCCCCCAAAACCTTCCTTGGGGAACCCAGACCCAAACCCCTTGGGTCTTAAAACAAGGAGAAATTAACCATCCCCCTCCTTTTTCCCCCAGACTTTCCCCTCCCTGGGTTGCCTTGAGAGGCTTCACACAGATCCAAACTCCTTGGATCTTAAAACAAGGAGGAATTAACCATCCCCCCTCCTTTCCCCCCACCAATCCCCTGGTGAGTTCAGACCCAATCCCTTGGATCTTAAAACAAGGAAAAATCAATCAGGTTCTTAAAAGAAAACTTTTAATTAAAGAAAGAAAAGGTAAAAATTATCTGTGTAAAATCAGGATGGAAAATGCTTTACAGGGTACTCAGATTCATATAGACTAGAGGGACCCCCACCCCAGCCTTAGATTCAAAATTACAGCAAACAGAGGTAAAAAGTCCTTCCAGCAAAAGAAACCTTTACAAGTTGAGAAAACAAATATAAGACTAATCCACCTTTCCTGGCTAGTACTTACTATTTTGAAACACGAGAGACTAATTCAGAAAGATTGGAGAAAACCTGGGTGTACCTCTGGTCCCTCTCAGTCCCGAGAGCGAACAACGAACAAAACAAACAGCACAAACAAAGACTTCCCTCCACCAAGATTTGAAAGTAACTTGTCTCCCCATTGGTCCTCTGGTCAGGTGTCAGCCAGGTTCACTGAGCTTCTTAACCCTTTACAGGTAAAAGAGACATTAACCCTTAACTATCTGTTTATGACACCTGCTTTCAGAGCGCATGAGGGGAATTGTTCACCCTGCTCCTCTCTGTACAATGAGCTGACTACAATGGGCCCAGATGCTATGAACCAGACCTTCAGACTCAGGAGGCTGCTTCCCTCCCGGGGCAGAGCCCCTCACAGCGAGCTGGTGGGAGTGAGGGAGGCCTGAAACAGGCCTGTCTGATAATTGCTGTGTTTCTGCCTGGTGTGCAGGACCAGGGGGCACTTTAAGGTGGGACATCAGGCCTACTACCATCTAGATCTCCTTCCAGCTGAAGCCACCCTGCAGCTCCTGAAATCATGCTTGGTCCCCCACAGGCAGAGAAAGCAGCGCCTGGGTTGGATAGCGAGGGCGCACAGGATCAGCCTTACCCTTCAGTCTTAGCCCCCTGACCCTTTAAACCTTCTTCTCCTGGCCCCTCACTTCTGATCCTCCTTAGCAGGCCAGGGCCCATTCTGTGCTCAGCCTATGCCAAAGCTACCTACGTATTCTGGTGCCTCTCTGAAACCTCCACCCTGGCCTGGCCTCTCAAACCAAGCCCAGTTACCCATCGAAAACTGCCCCGGCCCATCTCTCTCTCTTGCTCCCAATTCAAATGACTGATTGCAACAGATCAAGCTTTCCAAGATGCCTGTGAATTTGACTGTCCCTGCTTGTTCCTGTGCTATGGGCCCTTGGGCCCTTGTGCTTCCTCCTCCCTCGCAGGCTTAAGAAATGACCTGGGGGGTGGGTGCTGAAGTCCACACACACAGGTGAAATCAGGGCATATGGAAATCACTTCAGCCTCCCTCCTCACACAGCTGGGTTCAGTTAGTCTGTTACGCTTAGGCTACGGCCACCCCGCCCAGGTAGAAAGACTCCAGGGGTGAAAGTAACTTACAGGACTTACACAGAGTCCTGAGGGGGCATGGCTTCATCCAGAAGAGGTGTGGCCTCTCAAGATTTAAAGGCCCTGGGGCACCAGCTGTGGCTGGGAGCCCCAGGGCCTTTAAATCAACCCCGGGCTTCCCAGCTGCAGAGATGGCTGGGAGCCCTGGCGCTCAGGGGCAAATTAAAGGGCCCCGGCGGGGAGCCCAGAGCCCTTTAAATCTCCGCCATGGAAGCCGGTGTGATCCGGCACGGCGTACCGGACTGTACCGACTTACTTTCACCTCTGAAAGACACTCACTTTGCTCCAGCAAAAGTGCTAAAAAATAGCTGTGCGGCCATGGAAGCACATGCGGCAGCTTGGACTCAGCGTGCGAGTCCAATCCTTCCTGACACCCTGGGCATGCACAGGGGTGGCTAGACTGAGTTGTCGCCCATCTTACTGGGGCCACGGGATTTTGAGCACATCCACTCGAACAGCCCAAGCACGTGTCTGGGACACACGCGCCCAGCTCCTGTGCTGACATAGCTGGGATCACTCCTGAGAAACTAGGTGAAACGCACAAAATAAAAATCATTTAGTTAAAGTAACACCAGAGAAACCTTGAGCTACAGTTTCCCGCAAACCCTGAACCCAGTGAGCTTCTTGAAGGGGTGTATTGAGCTGGCGTGTCTCTTCCTGGCAGAACTTTCAGGTTTGCATTCATTATACCACAAACGGATGTTTAACCAAGTGGCTACGGTGGAAATTAGCCATGACAACAAAATAACAAGACAAAGTCACCCTTCCCCTTCCTGTTTATACTAGCAGTAGGAGACTGTCCCCTTTTAAAAAGAATGCCCTTGATCGTGTCACTAGCATTTATTGAACTATATTCCTTTAACTTACATCCAGGGTTGCAAGAAACTAATCCTTACGTTCGCTGTTAGCGTAATGCAGGGGAGGCAACCTATGGCATGTGTGCCGAAGGTGCCACACGAGCTGATTTTCAGTGGCACTCACACTGCCCGGATCCTGCCCACCAGTCCAGGGGGCTCTGCATTTTAATTTTAAATGAAGCTTCTTAAACAATTTTAAAACCTTATTTACTTTACATGCCACAATAGTTTAGTTCTATATTATAGACTTATGTAAGCAGAGTCAGGATGAGCTCTACCCTGACATCTGGTGGTGAATTATGGCAAGTGTGGAAAAGAATTTCAGGCTGATCTTGTTTGCATAGGCACACCCACCCCGCCTAGCATAGCCCACGGCAGCCTAAAATGGTCACTTTGACAGCGGTGGGATCCTCAATTTCTCTGTTATTGGGGTAGGAGGAATAAAGTGTTGTTACCCTGATTATGTGAATGAGGGACTATGAAGCTGTTTTATGACAAAGAATCTCACCATCAACTAAGTGACACTTGCTAGACAAGGGACATGGGTTCCAAAACCCAGTGAATTGAGAGAGGTTGGGGATTGGTATGTGTATCTGATGGTATGGGTCCCTTTTGATGGCTTGGAACACCAATTGCACCTTCTTCTCTCTCTACAGCTAAAGAGCAGAGCTAATTTTGATTCTATTAGGAATCCATCTAGAGATAGTTGAGCTGAATTCACTTTGGGCTAATGGTGCACCAGCACTGGGGCTCCCCTATTACAAGCTGAAATCACTGAAAGAGTTAAACTTATGAGCTGAGTGCTGTGTTAACTAGTGGGGGAGCCTGAAGATCTATTGCTAAGCGGCTGGCAGAGCGGAGCAGTTTGCAGCATGGTTGGAGCAGCCCACAGAACAGTGAGCAGAGCAGAGTGGAGCAGTTTGCCAGGTCGGCTGGAGGAGCGGCACAGCTGGTGGAGTGGAGCCAGTCTTGGTGAAGGCTGCAGCAGAACTCCACGGAGAGGCAGGGCAGTCAGCCCCGACCCACGTAAGGTGTCCCTTAACACCCTGTGCTCCCCCTCATTTCCACCCAGGCTGGGGGGGAGGGGGTGGTAAAACTCTGCAGATAAACTTTTGAACCCAGGGACAGAGACTTTTGAGTTGTTGGACTTTGGGGTGATTGGACTTAAGACCTTAAGGGGAAAAGGACACTATTAAAACTTATTTGGGTGGGTCTTTTGCTCATGGTTTATGTTATGAATCCTGTTTGTGATGTTTCCCCAATATGATGCCACATTGTTTATTAAAAGGATTTTGCTACACTCAGACTCTGTGCTTGCGAGTGGGGAAGTATTGCCTCCTAGAGGCGCCCCGGGGGGTGGTATGTAATTGTCCCAGGTCACTGGGTGGGGGCTCGAGCCGGTTTTGCATTGCGTTATTGAAAAGGAACCCCTGGATACAGAACCCGGCCCTTGTTGCTGCCAACTCAGAGGGGCAGAAGGGTTACACTTATAGAATGAGACCTTCTAAAAAACATTAAAATGTATGACTGGCCCGCGAAACCTTAAATCAGAGTGAATAAATGAAGACTCGGCACACCACTTCTGAAAGGTTGCTGACCTCAGGTGTAATGAAGTGTTTGCCATCCTCTATCCTTTACTTCCTCCTGACTTCTTTGCTGCCAGGATGGGGACGTTGGATACACTGGAGACGGCTGTAAAGCTTTGATTAGAGGAAAGAGCTCATGATACAATGTTCGGGCCTTTTCATAAATCCTTCAGTTTCTCAGGGGGGTTTTTGGACTCTCTTCCTCTGGGAATAAGACATTGCTCTGTCACCCTACAGGCAAGGAAATGCAAAACGTGCCCCAGTAAAAGTCAAAGATACAAGTTTTTGTTCTTCCTAGGGGGTCCTTCAGTCTTTTGCGCCACGTTGGATTTTCATGGGGCACATACAGATGTTCGATCAGCTGGAAATTGACATGCCTGTGTTCACACTGCAGCAGCTGCGTGGAACAATTTGCTGAACTCTGCTCATTTACTGAATCTCAGATTGTGTTTTAAAACTGTGTGACAGCTGGGGGTAGGAGCTACCACTCTGAAACCTGTCACCAAGAAAAAGGAGTGAGACAGGTAATTTGGCAGCCTGATAGAGAAGACACCTTTTCTTCTAACAAATTACCAGCCTAAGCAGGCTTGTCCTCCTGTCCAAAAGTGTCCCTTATTCCTATGCTACTTAAAAAACTGGACACGGTTACTCTTTCTGCCTTATACAGTATTTTCAAATGAGTTATGAAAAGACCAACAAAGCTTTTAATCCACCTCTGGCTACCTTAACTTTCAGTGGTTCATGACCTTTTTGAGCAAGTTGGCCAGTTTATCCACCTAAGACTTTGGTGTGGGCAGTGGTATCCAGTGGATAGAGAATTGGGATGCAGCAGACCTGGGTTCTGTGTCTGGCTATCACTTGCCTCCCTGGGGGGACCCACTCTGTTCTGTCTTGCCTGCTAAGATTGTAAGCCTCCTGGGGCAGGGACTGTCACATTACAGTGGCTAACCCAATAGAGGCCCAACCTGCATCAGGGTTTCCAGACACAGCTTTAATATGAACAACATACACCATTGGCATAAAGAGACTTTTGCCAACATGGGATCCTTAAACAGTGCAATTGTGAGGATGCTAAGGGAGTGGCTGAAAAATCCATTTATCTGAGGATAGGGGAGGGAGCCAGCCCTGCCAAGGACTGAGCCAGCAGCTGTTACATTTCAGACTGAAAATAAGGTGTCAATTTTTAAGTGAGGGCAACTAGCCCTTGGAACACTGTACCAAGGGTCACAGTGGATTCCCCATCACTAACCATTTTTAATTCAAGACTTTATATTTTTCTAAAAGATTTGCTCTAGACATTCTTTGGGGGAAGTCTCTGGCCTGTGATATATAGGTCAGACTAGATGATCACAATGATCCCTCATGGCGTTGGAAGCTATGAATATCCAGGAGTTGTCTCTAGAGCAGGGCCGGCTCCAGGCACCAGCGGAGGAAGCACATGGCTGAGGTGGTATATGCTAACGGGTGGCATCTGTCCATTATTGGAACGGCACAGGCCAAGCGCTTTTGGTGGGGGGTGCAGCTTGGGGTGGCAAAAATGGTAGAGCCAGCCCTGCTCTAGAGAATCCTCGCAATTGTGTCTGACCCTTTGAAAGCACCTCAGCATTACCGTGATGACCCTAAACCCTACCATAACATTAGTGCAAGGTGTAGGGTTGTGTTCAGATCTCATTTGCATTGGTGAGTTAAGCTTACTGGAATTGCCCTGTTTACACTGGTAACCATGAAACCAGAATCCGTCTCGCAGGGTTCCCTTGTTACTGCAATGCTTCTCTCAAGCTGTAAACAGCACTTCACCACTGAAAGTGCCACTGGTCCTTGTCTTGAGGCACTTGCAGTCTAAACGGACAAATGACAGGGCAGGGCCCCAGCAGAACATGCATGGCTGATGGTTGGATGAAACAGGTGTATAAGCAGCTCTGTGTGTATTTGTGGGAACAGTATCTTGTCTATAAAAGCAGCAAAGAATCCTATGGCACCTTATAGACTAACACACATTTTGGAGCATGAGCTTTCGTGGGTGAATACCCACTTGGTCAGATGCATGTAGTGGAAATTTCCAGGGGCAGGTATATATATGCAAGCAAGAAGCAAGCTAGAGATAATGAGGTTAGTTCAATCAGGGAGAATGAGGCCCCCTTCTAGCAGTTGAGGTGTGAAAACCAAGGGAGGAGAAACTGGTTTTGTAGTTGACAAGCCATTCACAGTCTTTGTTTAATCCTGAGCTGATGGTGTCAAATTTGCAGATGAACTGAAGCTCAGCAGTTTCTCTTTGAAGTCTGGTCCTGAAGTTTTTTTGCTGCAGGATGGCCACCTTAAGATCTGCTATTGTGTGGCCAGGGAGGTTGAAGTGTTCTCTACAGGTTTTTGTATATTGCCATTCCTAATATCTGATTTGTGTCCATTTATCCTTTTCCGTAGAGACTGTCCAGTTTGGCCGATGTACATAGCAGAGGGGCATTGCTGGCATATGATGGCATATATTACATTGGTGGACATGCAGGTGAATGAACCGGTGATGGTGTGGCTGATCTGGTTAGGTCCTGTGATGGTGTTGCTGGGGTAGATATGTGGGCAGATACCTGCCCCTGGAAATTTCCACTACATGCATCCGACGAAGTGGGTATTCAGCCACGAAAGCTCATGCTCCAAAACGTCTGTTAGTCTATAAGGTGCCACAGGATTCTTTGCTGCTTTTACAGATCCAGACTAACACGGCTACCCCTCTGATACTATCATGTCTATGCTGATAACGCTCCTCTGAGGAGAGGAGCAGGCCTCCTTCCCCACAGGAGCAGTGTTTAAAGAAGGATTTGATGGAGGCCTAGGGACCCAGGAGGGGCTTCCAGATGTAGCAGGCCTGAGAAGGAGGGAGGGTGGGGATAGGAGGACAGAGAGAAGAGCTGACATGTTGACTAGCTAGACCACGCAGGGCCTCACAGCCCAGAGTAGCATGCTGCCACAATGAAGTGAGCAGATATATTTGAGCAACTGTTCAGGACAGATTGGAGTATGAGGTGGCAGCGATGAGCTGCCCATCTTTGAACAGGAGCCTAACCCTGAACCAGAGGTCAAGCCCATGGGTGGGCTTGCCCACTGGATAGGTGACTGCAAGAACTATGGCTGGAATGCTGGGACAACTCAAAACTACTTTCCTATCACCTCAGCCAAAGCAGGAGACAGCCCCACTGGGCAACCACACCATCAGTCGCTTCACTCCAGCCTGCAGAGGATGTTTCTTTCAGCCACTTGTGCCCTCATCCCGCTCTGTACCAATGTTATGGGGGCTAGCGCATGCGTGGTGAGTTACGATCTGTGTGAGCACTAGTGGCACCATGTGACAAATTGTATTGATCACACATCTGCATCTGCCTTGCCTGCACTGGGCCCACCCACCTGGCCCCACCCCCAGGGCCTGGTTTGAATATTCCAGCTCCTGGAGCAGCTTCAAGCATTTGCCATAAAAGAAATTAAAACATCCAGCTTCCCAGAGAAAAGTTTCTGCTTTAGGCATTCCTCCTCCTTCTCTCCCCCCAAACCAAAAAACAGTGGCATCTAAGGTAGTTCAGTATCAGTCTTACTTCACAGAAGGGGAATGGAGGCACAGAAAGATTAAGTGACTCTCTCATGGTCATTAAGGAAAGTTTAGGGTTGTGAACTCAGGGCTCCCAAATCCCAGTGCCCTGACCGCTATCCTTCCTTCTTCCATGAGATAATCCTTCCTTCCATCTCCCAGTAAACAGCTGCTAATCTGCTGCCAAGAGACCTTACAATTTACATTCAGGAACTCAAGGCAGAGGATCCCAATCAGTTTTCTCCCTCCCCTGCCCACACATATGATTGCATCTGATTGGGAAGAAACAAACATCTTTCTACATACAGTGGTTCTGCTCTTTCTTGCTAATCCCAGCCTGTCATAAACAGATAGTTAAGGGTTAATAGAACAGGAGTACTTCATGTCTCTTTTGACTGTAAAGGGTTAACAAGTTCAGTGAGCCTGGCTGTCACCTGACCAGAGGACCAATCAGGGGACAGGATACTTTCAAATCTTGAGGGAGGGAAGTTTTTGTGTGTGCTGTTAGTATTTGGTGGTGGTTCTCTCTAGGTTCTGAGAGTGACCAGACGTGCAACCAGGTTTCTCTCCAATCTCTCTAATACAGTCTCTTATATGTCCAGATAGTGAGTACTAGATAGATAAAGCGAGTTAGGCTTATGTTTGTTTTCTTTATTTGCAAATGTGTATTTGGCTGGAAGGAGTTCAAATTTGTATTTTGCTGGAAGGATTTTAATTTGTACTTGTATACTTAGGCTGGGAGGGTATTCCCAGTATCTATAGCTGAAAGACCCTGTGACATATTCCATCTTAAATTTACAAAGATAATTTTTAACTGTTTTTTCTTTCTTTAATTAAAGGCTTTTCTTGTTTAAGAACCTGATTTTTTTTATTCTGGTGAGACTGCAGGGGACTGGGTCTGGATTCACCAGGGAATTGGTGGGGAGAAAGGAGGGAAAAGGGAGAGAGAGAGGTTAATTTTCTCTCTGTGTTAGGATTACTTTCTCTCTCAGGGAGAGTCTGGGAGGGGTAGAGAGAAGGAGGGGGGAAGGTGCATTTTCTTCTCTGTTGTAAGATTCAAGGAGTTTGAATCACAGTGATCTTCCAGGGTAACCCATGGAGGGGAAGTCTGGGAGAGGCAACGGTGAGGGAAAGGGTTTTCTTTCCTTGTGTTACGATCCAGAGGGTCTGGGTCTTGGGGGTCCCCGGGCAAGGTTTTGGGGGGACCAGAGTGTACCAGGCACTGGTACAGGTTCTAAGCTGGTAATTGAGCTTAGAGGAATTCATGCTGGTACCCCATCTTTGGGACACTAAGGTTCAGAGTGGGGAATTATACCATGACACAGCCCTTAATCCTCTAAAGCATTTGTCGCTCCTCTTTAAATGTTTCTCAATGTCTGTCTCTCTGGTGTTGACCAAAATGCTTCCTGCTAATTCAAGTTCAGCTCATTGAAACTGGTGCAAGAGAGAAGTAGAGGAGAATACAGATCACAATGGGCAGAAGGATTCTCACCAGACAAGGCTCAGATGTGACAATACTCCTGGATCGCTGCTTTGCTTTTGATTGAGGTGGTAAGCTTTGTACGTGATAGTCTTACATTTATTATAGCATTCTGCTCATCCCAAAGGGTGACACAAGAATAATTTCATCACAAAAAATTCAGACGCTTCTAGCACTAGCATACTAGGTGCGTTAGCTAATACATATATCAGGGTGATATACGCCACATTAATATACAAAAGTGTTGGGAAGTTATGCTAACAATGTATTACACTCTCCCTACAATTCTGTTCACCCATGTCAAGTATCCCCCAATACTGTGCAAAGCTGAAGTCAGTTTTGGCATCAGAAAACAGGAAACTTGTCCAAAGCAAAACACATCAGTGCTTTGCCCCCAGTACAAGTGAGGGAGGTACATTTTCAGACCAGTATCCGGAATGTAGGATCCGAAAGAGATTAGAAAAGTGCAGAACAAGACAAGAGACTGTTATGAACTGGAGGGTTGGATTTTAGTGAGGTATCAGGAATTTTGTAACTTGTAAAACCATACCATACATATAGCTAGTTTAAATGCATATTTCCAAAATACACCTTCCATGAAAGAAACACCAAGAATTTCCTTCCTGGAAGGACTGTATTTGTGTCACTTTTTTGTATTAGCTCAAGACAAAACAGTACAATAAATTTGGTCATTTGGTCTCGTCAACCTTTTAATGAGTGAACCGTGAGTGTAATAAACAACTGGCTACATCTGAGTCAGTACATGCTACGCAGCAGTGTAAGGGAGGAAGACTCAGTCATAAGAACATAAGAACGGCCGTACTGGGTCAGACCAAAGGTCCATCTAGCCCAGTATCTGTCTACTGACAGTGGCCAATGCCAGGTGCCCCAGAGGGAGTGAACCTAATAAGCAATGATCAAGTGATCGTTCTCCTGCCATCCGTCTCCATCCTCTAACAAACAGAGGCTAGGGACACCATTCCTTACATATTCCTGGCTAATAGCCATTTATGGACTTAACCACCATGAATTTATCCAGTTCTCTTTTAAACGCTGTTATAGTCCTAGCCTTCACAACCTCCTCAGGTAAGGAGTTCCACAAGTTGACTGTGCGCTGTGTGAAGAAGAACTTCCTTTTATTTGTTTTAAACCTGCTGCCTATTAATTTCATTTGGTGACCCCTAGTTCTTGTATTATGGGAATAAGTAACTTTTCCTTATCCCCTTTCTCCACATCACTCATGATTTTATATACCTCTATTATATCCCACCTTAGTCTCCTCTTTTCCAAGCTGAAGAGGCCTAGCCTCTTTAATCTTTCCTCATATGGGACCCTCTCCAAATCCCTAATCATTTTAGTTGCCTTTTTCTGAACCTTTTCTAGTGCCAGTATATCTTTTTTGAGGTGAGAAGACCACATCTGTACAAAGTATTTGAGATGTGGGCATACCATGGATTTATATAAGGGCAATAATATATTCTCAGGCCATGTCTACATCTAAAATTTTGCAGCGCTGGTTGTTACAGCTGTATTAGTACAGCTGTGTAGGGCCAGCGCTGCAGAGTGGCCACACTTACAGCAACCAGCGCTGCAAGTGGTGTTAGATGTGGCCACACTGCAGCGCTGTTGGGCGGCTTCAAGGGGGGTGAGACCAGCTTCACCGCGGTTTGCTCTCGCGTTCCCCGAACCACCCTGCAAACCGCAGGGAAGGAGACCTGCTTGCTCGGGGGTTCGGGGAACGAGAGAGCAAACCGGGAAAGGAGACCAGCTTCGCCGCGGTTTGCTCTCGCGTTCCCCAAACCACCCTGCAAACCGCAGGGAAGGAGACCTGCTTGCTCGGGGGTTCCGGGAACGCGAGAGCAAACCGGGAAAGGAGACCAGCTTCGCCGCGGTTTGCTCTCGCGTTCCTGGAACCACCCAGCAAACCGCAGGGAAGGAGACCTGCTTGCTCGGGGGTTCCGGGAACGCGAGAGCAAACCGGGAAAGGAGACCAGCTTCGCCGCGGTTTGCTCTCGCGTTCCCGGAACCACCCAGCAAACCGCAGGGAAGGAGACCTGCTTGCTTGGGGTTCGGGGAACGAGAGAGCAAACCGGGGAAGGAGACCAGCTTCGCCGCGGTTTGCTCTCGCGTTCCCCGAACCACCCTGCAAACCGCAGGGAAGGAGACCTGCTTGCTCGGGGGTTCAGGAACGAGAGAGCAAACTGGGAAAGGAGACCAGCTTCGCCGCAGTTTGCTCTCGCGTTCCCCGAACCACCCTGCAAACCGCAAGGAAGGAGACCAGCTTCGCCGCGGTTTGCTCTCGCGTTCCCCGAACCACCCTGCAAACCGTAGGGAAGGAGACCTGCTTGTTCGGGGAACGCGATAGCAAACCGGGGAAGGAGACCAGCTTCGCCGCGGTTTGCTCTCACGTTCCCGGAACCACCCAGCAAACCGCAGGGAAGGAGACCTGCTTGCTCGGGGTTCGGGGAACGCGAGAGCAAGCTGGGGAAGGAGACCAGTTTGATTACCAGAGGCTTCCTCGGTGATGCTGGGATACCTGCTTATTCCATGGAGGTCAAGAAAAGCGCTGGTAAGTGTCTACACTTGATTACCAGCGCTGGATCACCAGCGCTGGATCCTCTACATCCGAGACAAAACGGGAGTACGGCCAGCGCTGCAAACAGGGAGTTGCAGCGCTGGTGGTGCCCTGCAGATGTGTACACCTCCTAAGTTGCAGCGCTGTAACTCCCTCACCAGCGCTGCAACTTTCTGATGTAGACAAGCCCTAGGTCTTATTTTCTATCCCCTTTTTAATGATTCCTAACATCCTGTTTGCTTTTTTGACCGCCTCTGCACACTGCATGGATATCTTCAGAGAACTATCCACGATGACTCCAAGATCTTTCTCCTGACTTGTTGTAGCTAAACTAGCCCCCCATCATATTGTTTGTATAGTTGGGGTTTTTTCTAATGTGCATTACTTTACATTTATCCACATTAAATTTCATTTGCCTTTTTGTTGCCCAATCACTTAGTTTTGTGAGATCTTTTTGAAGTTCTTCACAGTCTGCTTTGGTCTTAACAATTTTGAGCAGTTTAGTATCATCTGCAAACTTTGCCACCTCACGGTTTACCCCTTTCTCCAGATCATTTATGAATAAATTGAATAGGATTGGTCCTAGGACTGACCCTTGGGGAACACCACTAGTTACTCCTCTCCATTCTGAGAATTTATCATTAATTCCTACCCTTTGTTCCCTGTCTTTTAACCAGTTCTCAGTCCATGAAAGGACCTTCCCTTTTATCCCATGACAGCTTAATTTACATAAGAGCCTTTGGTGAGGGACCTTGTCAAAGGCTTTCTGGAAATCTAAGTACACTATGTCCACTGGATCCCCCTTGTCCACATATTTGTTGACCCCTTCAAAGAACTCTAACAGATTAGTAAGACATGATTTCCCTTTACACTATTGCTCAACAGTTTGTTTTTCTATGTGTCTGACAATTTTATTCTTAACTATTGTTTCGACTAATTTGCCCAGTACCGACATTAGACTTACCGGTCTGTAATTGCCAGGATCACCTCTAGAGCCCTTTTTAAATATTGGTGTTACATTAGCTAACTTCCAGTCATTGGATACAAAAGCCAATTTAAAGGACAGGTTACAAACCTTAGTTAATAGTTCCGCAACTTCACATCTGAGTTCTTTCAGAACTCTTGGGTGAATGCCATCTGGTCCCGGTGACTCGTTAATGTTGAGTTTATCAATTAATTCCAAAACCTCCTCTAGTGACACTTTAATCTGTGACAGTTCCTCAGATTTGTTGCCCACAAAAGCCAGCTCAAGTTTGGGAATCTCCCTAACATCCTCAGCTGTGAAGACTGAAGCAAAGAATCCATTTAGTTTCTCTGCAATGACTATCGTCTTTAAGCGCTCCTTTTGTATCTCCATCATCAAGGGGCTCCACTGGTTGTTTAGCAGACTTCCTGCTTCTGAGGTACTTAAACATTTTGTTATTACTTTGGAGTTTTTGGCTAGCCATTCTTCAAAACTCCTCTTTGGCTTTTCTTTTTACATTCTTGCACTTAATTTGGCAGTGTTTACGCTCCTTCCTATTTGCCTCACTAGGATTTGATTTCCACTTTTTAAAGGAAGTCTTTATCTCTCACTGCTTCTTTTCCATGGTTGTTAAGCCACGGTGGCTCTTTAGTTCTTTTACTGTGTTTCTTAATTTGGGGTATACATTGAAGTTGGGCCTCTATTATAGTGTCTTTAAAAAGCACCCATGCAGCTTGCAGGGATTTCACTCTAGTCACTGTACCTTTTAACTTCTGTTTAACTAACCTCCTCATTTTTGCATAGTTCCCCCTTTCGAAATTAAATGCCACGGTGTTGGGAAGTTGAATGCTATTGTATTATGGTCACTATTTCCAAGCGGTCCTGCTATAGTTACCTCTTGGACAAGCTCCTGCACTCCACTCAGGATTAAATCTAGAGTTGCCTCTCCCCTTGTGGGTTCCCGTACCAGCTGCTCCATGAAGCTGTCATTTAAAGTATCGAGAAATTTTATCTCTGCATTTTGTCCTGAAGTGAAATGTTCCCAATCAATATGGGGATAATTGAAATCCCCCACTATTATTGGGTTTTTAATTTTTATAGCCTAATTTCCCTTAGCATTTCATCATCACTATCAATGTCCTGGTCAGGTGGTCGATAATAGATCCCTAATGCTATATTCTTATTAAAGCATGAAATTTCTATCCATAGAGATTCTATGGAGCATGTGGATTCACTTAAGATTTTTACTTTATTTGATTCTACATTTTCTTTCACATATAATGCCACTCACCCCCCCCCATGACCTGTTCTGTCCTTCCGATATAATTTTGTACCCCAGAATGTTTGTCCCCCATTGATTGCTCTCAGTCCACCAGGCACTCTAGTTCACCCATCTTATTATTTAGACTTCTAGCATTTGTGTATAAGCACTTTAAAAACTTGTCCCTGTTTATTTGTCTGCCCTTTTCTGATGTGTCAGATTCTTTATGTGACTGTTTATCATTGGATCTGGCCTTTACATAATCCTCTTCCATTCTCTGCTCCTGACTATAACCTGGAGATTCTCTATCACCAGACTCTCCCCTAAGAGAAGTCTGTGTCCGATCCACGTGCTCCTCTGCAGCAGTCGGCTTTCCCCCATCTCCTAGTTTAAAAACTGCTCTACCTCTTTAAATGTTTAGTGCCAGCAGTCTGGTTCCACTTTGGTTTAGGTGGAGCCCATCTCTCCTGTATAGGCTCCCCTCATCCCAAAAGTTTTTCCAGTTCCAAATGAATGTAAACCCCTCCTCTCTACACCATCGTCTCATCTACGCATTGAGACTCTGAAGCTCTGCCTGCCTACCAGGCCCTGACCGTGGAACTGGGAGCATTTCTGAGAATGCCACCATAGAGGTCCTGGATTTCAGTCTCTTCCCTAGCAGCCTAAATTTGGCACCCAGGACATCTCTCCTACCCTTCCCTATGTCACTGGTACCTACATGTACCACGACCACTGGCTCTTCCGCAGCACCACAGAAGTCTGTATAGATGCCTCGAGAGATTTGCAACCTTCGCACCAGGCAGGCAAGTCACCATACGGTTCTCCCGGTCATCACAAACCCAGCTATCTATGTTTCTTATGATCGAATCTCCCATTACTAACACCTGCCTTTTCCTAGCAACTGGAGTTCCCTCCCTCAGAGGTAACCTCAGTGCGAGAGGCAACCCCAGCACCATCTGGAAGGAGGGTCCCAACTATGGGAAGGTTTCCCTCTGCTCCCATTGACTGCTCTGCTTCTCTGGGCCTTTCATCCTCCTCAACAGCGCAGGGGCTGTCTGACCGGAGGTGGGACAATTCTTCAGTGTCCTGGAAAGCCTCATCAACATGCCTCTCTGCCTCTCTTAGTTTCTCCAATTCCGCTACCCTGGCCTCCAAAGTCCGTACGTGGTCTGAGGGCCAGGAGCTCCTTACACCAAATGCACACGTACACCACCCACCCACAGGGCAGGTAATCATACATGCTACACTCAGTGCAATAAACTGGATAGCCCCCATTCTGCTGCTAGGCTTCTGCCTGCATTGTCTCCTAGTTAATGAAAGGGTTGTTTAAAGCAAGAGGTTTTGAATGTAGTTTGGTTTATAGGTTTTAAGGGGAATAAAGGGACACAGAACTGGCACAGGATCCTGCTCCCTTCCAAACTCCCTTGCAAAACTCCCTGTTAGCAGCCCCTGGTTGCAAGGCTCCCTGGTCACTTGTGTGCTGCTTTATAAAGCCCTGGCCTGTGTGAATGCCCCACCCACTGATTAAGGCTCAGCCAATTACCAGAGGCTTCGAGCTTTCAGACCTTCCTTTGACGCTCACAACCTCCAACTGCCAGCCACAGCACAACGTCCTTCAAACAAACAAACAACCAGAATGACAAACACAAGCTCAGCACACAGCAAGTAACCCCTAAACACAAACATACACTGTCAAGACTACAAGGTAAATCCTTTCCCTATTTGATATGTAAGCTCTTTGGGGCAGGGTCTGTTTTCATTGGGTGCATGCAGTGCTTAGCATAATGAAACCTCCTGAACCTTGACTGTATTGCAGTAGTGCCCAGAAGGCCCAAATGAAGACATTTTGGAAGAAGTGACATGGAAAACTACCATCTCAAGACCTCAATTTACAGTCTCTTATGAAATATCCTACTACATTAAACTTCACAGAACAAGTTTTACCTTGATCAGAGGGGAGGATGTGTTGATTAGATACTGTTGGGATTTGAACCAGTTCGTCCTGGGAACCTAGATATTTTAAACCTGATGCTTAAGATCACTAAACCCTCCCCTTACGTTAAGAAGTAGACATTGTGTCAATTTTCCACTGTCTTCCAGTTTAAACTAGAATCAGAAGGCAAAAATGGGAGAGACCTGCTGGGAAAAATTTTCAAACATGCCTAAGTCTTATTGAATTTCAATGGGAGTTGGACACAATTTTACCCATCATGCTATCTAATCCAGTTCCCTATGCTTTTGCAGGGCTTTGTCCAGCCTACCGTAAAATGACTCAAATAATAGGGGTTTCCACCACTTCACATTACAAGCTATTCCAGCCTTAGATCTGAACCAGGAAACGAAAGAGTAGGTGCTTTTCATTTCAGCCCACCTTTTTTTTTTTTTTTGGAAAAAGTCAACTATGTCTGTTATGTTCATGTTTGTTTGCTTGGTAAGAAGTACCAAAGCTTTTAAAAATTACCTCCACTATTACAGAACAGATGTATCGAGACTAAATTCTGTTTTCACCGCTGTAAATTAATCTTGTATATTGTATCTCAGATTGGAGCTGGTCAAGTATTTAGGAATTGTTTACATGACAATTTTCCCTCTTGATCAATTAAAAAGCATTCCTAAATAAGACACATGATTCAACACTGATTCACATGCACCGTTAAAGAAACACTCTAACAAACACCAAAGAATCACACGGAGATTTATTACTATGAAGAGAATGCTTTATTAGTTACAACACTTCATTCAGCTAAATCCACATAGTAATCCATACAGGAAATACTTCAGAAAAAAAGTGCAAATTCTCAGTCTGTATTTATAACACACCCCGATTTCTTAAAAGAAAAGGCATTTGGAATAACAAATGGAACAAGAGTAAGTAACAGATCTAAAACACTTCTGGGTTCTAAATCGAGAGCAATGACTTTAGGTATTGTGGGTGCTATCATCTTGGAAGAATCAGCCATTGAGCATTCATTGGAAACAGCTGCTATACTCACACTGGGAATCTGAGGAGCTCGGAATGCCCAGATTTCCCCAGGCAAAAAGCACCCATCTCTTCCCTTGGGCGTCGTAAGAAGTGCTCACAAAATGTTTGTGCCTTTTAAAAGTTCTAGGTCAAAAAAAATCAAAAAAATATCCATCAGGAGTGCTGATTCAAATCCTCACTTGATCTTTTAGGATCAATAATTTTCTGAAGAATGGCAAAAATCTTCCCCCTTCTGCTGAGGCCATGTAGCTGGGCTCGGCACGGAGGACTGGGATCCTTCTGTCCCTCAGGCTGTGGAGTGACAGCAGACTCTCTACAACCCAGACTTTGCAATAGCCATCACTGCTTCTGGGCCGCACTCTGGTGTGGGGAGGAGAGAGCCCATTCACAGGCTCCAGACACCTCCCTGTAGCAGAACAACACTGAGCTTGGGGCCTTTCATGGAGAAAGGGAGACATGATTTGGCCCTTGATCTAAATGCAAAGGAATTACTCCTGTGGTAGAAGAGCAGCGTCTTGGCAAATGCCTCTGCCATTTCAGGTCAGAGACTGCCTAGATAGAGTCTCAAATACATCTCAAAGCAAGAAGCCGTAAACCCACAGGGCCCTGATCCTACAATGTGTGTGTGTGTGGAGGGGAGGCTCATCTCACTTTAACGGGGCTGGGGAGGGGGAATAGAGGTATGCCCACACACAGCCAATTTTAGGGGTAGGCCTAAACTTTACTCAGCAGGTTATTTTGTTCATTACTTAGCACTGGGGGCTTTGCCCTGCCTGAAGCTAGCAGCGACCACGCTCTTGCTTTCCATGCAGAAGTTTCAAGGAAGTTCCTAGAACTCAGGGTGCTCCATAAAACATGCCTCACCCACAGCTATAGGGAGCAAAAGCCAACACTGGTGGAGAGGCAGAGTTCAGGAATACTAAGGGGGCACTGGCTGAGAGCAGAAGAATTTCAGAGGAGGAGAGGGCATGTTCCCCCAGGTAGACACATGGCAGTTTTCTTTAAAATTTCCAATCTCTTCGGCTTTATTTTTTCCCCTTTTATTAAAAAAGAACTGAAATTGCTGGTATCCTGGCCTATGTGAGTGGAGGATAAAAGGTGCTACCTGAGCACTGCAGTACCAGGGATACAACTATTGCTGGCACCCCTGTGGGCAGGCACCCTGCGAATGGATGAATGCAAAGCTTACACCCACCCCAGAGCTGCATGTGGCCGGTAAGGGGATGTTGCTGCTGTGTGTTATCATAGACTACCCCAGACTTCAAACCAAAGTTAGCCAGCATGTAACCAACCTGCACCAACTACACTGAGGGAGGAAATGCCCTCTTCTGAAGCCACAAGGGGAAACTGGGTATCGCAGTAAATACAAATGCAGAGCAATCTCGTCGCTAATGGGTTACAAGATCAACCCAGTATAAGACTAGCTCCCCCTCAAGTCGCTTCCCTTCACTGAAGTCATCTGTCATATACACAAAGACAAAAAGCCCTGGGAGTCCATGATTGGGCTTGCATTCTAAGGGCACATCAGTGTATGCCTTCTCTTGTGGGCTTCCCTCTGCCAAAACCTCAAGTTAAATTCCTTAATTCCCGTTCAAGTCTTATTGAATCAAAACACGAGAGAGAACCCTGCAGGTGAACTGTATCAGGTTCAGCCATCAGCTGAGAAAGATTGTTTTAGTGTATTCCACTTATTCAGTCCCATTTTAATGGGAAAGCATCCTGACTGCAAAGAGGAGGAAGTAATTGTACTTCTCACTACAGTAAGAGGTTCACCTACGTTTTGCTTTAGAATATACCTGTAGTCATTCAGTGCTGCACTGCCAGGAGAGAGGGGACAGCTTTTGCTATCCACTCCTGCTGCAGCTCCAAGTCTCCTCCAGAGCTATGACAAGCAGTGATATTACCACTGAGGGAGGTGGATAACAGCTCTTGATTTCCTTTTACTAACTGAACAGCAAGCACTTCACATTCTGAAAAAGATGGTGCTTATACAAAACACAAATAGAAGAGGTGTATTATAAATAGCGTCAACTTGCCTGGCAAATTTCTTATGCTTTAAAGGATCATATCCTAGTCCCATGGAAGTTCTGCCACAGACTTGAATAGGATAAGATTAGGCCTCTGTATGCAGCAGTGCAAAAAAATAAAATGAATGAAACTATTCAAATGCTAGACACAAATAATCACTGGCTCTATCATACCTGATGAAATGCTCGACATCAACCTTTAAAAATGCATCTTATCAACAGGAAGCGCTGTAAGTCAGTAAACATCCAGACAAAAGAGAACTGGTTTGGTTTAGAATTAGTCCCCTCCCCACACACAGTTTAAATATTTCTACAATACAAACAAAACTATTAAAAACGCCCATAACTGAAACCAGACTGTGCACAAGTTCAAAGTGCTGAGGCAGTAGGTACAGCAAAAAGTTACTCAGCAGTGAGGTAACAAGATGATCATCTTTCACAGTAACAAAAGTAGGGGAGGGAATGCAGAGAAAGGAAAGAAAACAACTTCTCCAAATGGAATAGTAGGGATACTTCAAGCATTAGACACATCAATGGAAAACAATGGTAGCAGCAGATTTAACACCAGTAATTATTATACTATTAGAATACAGTCAGTCATTCTGGTGCCCCACTTGCCCATCTTCCAAAAGCACTTCATCCATGATGTACTGCTTAAGAACTAAGGGCCTAATCATCAGTTTAAGAAAACCACTGATACTCAGCTCTGCCAGATTCATCCAGTCTCATAAGCATTTTAAAACTTGCATCTTGTACGTGTTCAATGGCCCGGTGCACATGTTAAGATTTACCTAATACTGGATGAGATTCAGACTAGGGATGTAAATAACGTGTAAAAAAAAGTAACCGTGTAACCTATTAAAATTCTATTGGTTAAATGTTTAACCAGGGAACTAGGGATGCAGAGGGTGCTATAGCAACCCCATGTTTTATGTGGGGTCCCGGCTGCCGCTGGTGCCCAGCATTTGGGTGTGTGGGGTGGCAGCCAGGACCCCAGGCATGCAGGGCAGCAGCAGAGTTTAATTGTTAACTGAAACCGATAAGCATCAAGCTTATTGGTTATCCACTTAAACTTTTGCATCCCTAATTCAGACCAGGAAAGCAGATCTCAAAGCCTTACATAATTCTATGTGCTACACCACACCCAAAGCTGACCTATCCACATACACAACTTCATACACCTTTAATGTTTAGCTTTGTTCAAACCACGCACACAAAAAATTAATTGTTCTCTTCTGAATTTAAAAAAAAAAAAAAGATTCAAAACCCCAAGGACTTGATCCTGCTGCCAATGTAATTAATGGCAATGCGTCCACTCACTTTAGTGAGACCAGAATCAGGTCTGAAGTTTAACTTCCATCAGAAAAAAAAAAAAAATACAAAGTCCAAGCAGCAACTTAAAAAGACTTGCCCCACATATCTTTGGATACCTTCCAATTCTGTGCAATATTGTGAAAGCAGTAAAGCTTCATTGCTTTCACCCATTTCTTCCTCCCCCCAACTATTGTGCTCACAAATATACAATAATCAAGGGAAAGAACGCTTTTTGGCATAAGAGAAATTTCACTCAATTGTGTGGACAACTTGGAAATATCACTTAAAATAAAAAAATAAACAAACATTGCTTGAAAATAAGAATCTGTGCAACAACTTCCTACAGTACATGTACATTCATATATAACTAAAATATGTATTTATGGTCATAGTGCAAAGCCTCTGTCAGCATAACATATCCAATATCTGCACAGAAACAGAAAACATATCCTTTATATCTGCCTAGCTGAGATATGTACAGCATTGTTCTGCACTGTCCTACAGAACCTAGCTATAAGGGTATAATAGAGGACAAATTCAAAGGTTTAACAATAGTGGCAAACAATGGTTTAAACAAGTGCCTCTTGGGATTTATGAACCCAGCTAACCACTGATTTAGAGCTGATCGATCAAAAAAGATATTACTAGAGTCCTATAACCATGTTTGGGCATTAGACACCATACTATGTAGTTATGTGTTCAATTGTTCCACTTAGTCTATTTTAGTACCATAGTGGCTAGATGTCCAGAGCATCAGAGTTTTATTTTAGAGATTTCTATCACCAGTTTAGAAAGACAAAGTGACAAGCATTAGTCTGCACCCCAGGGACATGAGCATCCAGAGGAGGCAGAACAGGGAAGCAGTATGCTTTTTAAAATGCACTTTTCCCAGACCAGGTGCTCACAGCAACCTTCCGAAGACTTTCCACATTTAGAAAACCAGGTTCCAGTCAAAGCAGAGTAAGGGACTAGTTAGGAATTATATAATCAGGAATAATAGCTAAACATTTACACAAACAGATAATTAAAGTGAGTTTAGAGGAAGGACCAAATATTTGCAGGCAGGCAATATCAGGAGCTAATTTGTAGATGCAACTGTAAGTGAAGAAAAGTGAGAGTAAAGGGGTGAATACACAGATCTCATGTTTCACCTCCATTAGCTTCCTCTCTCATAGGTGAGCAGAAAACATGGACACTGTAATTTCACGATGTTAGAGAAATATTAACTGGATTTTCACATAGTCCTCCCAAAACTGCATTCACAAGGCATCTATATTTTAGAACAGCCTGCTTTTAGATAACATAGAATGAGATCCAGAATATTTTGCGAGAGTTTTATAAAATGAAAGAAAGCTAACTGATTAAACTATGCTCAATGGGCCTCTGGTGGTTAGAATCACTAATTTAAACAAGACACAGATTATTTCCCCTGATTAGGACATACTGGAAAGGCGCCGTTTGATCAGTCAAAAACCAAGCTGTGAATCAAATTGCATGGAGTTGCCACTATTGTTTCACCGTTAAGTAAACATCAGTATTTTAAGATACACAGGAAAAAATACAATGCACCAAGAGCCTCTCTAATACTAGGACATTTAAATGGCTGAAAACCATATACTATAACAACCTGTCTAGTTTAGACAGTTTAAATACTAAACTATTTTAACATACTTGTAAATTAAGACCTGTAACAGTAAATGATACCTACACACTCCACAGCAATGAAGAAGCTGGCTCATTTTGTCAGTCTTATGTGATTGCTAATTCCCTTCAAATACACTTATAACTAACAGAACTTTTTGAATTCAAGTCTTTTCAAATCAAAAGGTGCTAGGTATTAATTCATTCACCATGAAACTCGGTGACTTACGCTACAGCAGAGTTTAGCAGTCTTAACCCTCTGGAGTGCTACATTTTGAACTACAGGAGTTGACTTCATTATGCTAATATACACGTGTCTTTTAGTCAAAAGAACATGAAACTGTAGATATTAACTCCCCTAAATCAATTTGCCAGCCATAGCTTTTTGCTGGAAAACTGACAAAAAGATGCTGCCTCTTTATTGGTTTTAAGAATTTAGCCAGTTAGGTAACTGACACACACACGTACACACAATTAATGCTAAATGGAGTTCTGATCTTGGTTCCTTTGTTCCACATGATACAGCACAAGGAGAGTCACTTCTACAACAAACTGTTGGAAGAGATCTACATGGAACGCCAGATCAGTCCATTCTTACTGGGCTCCAAAAAATTCTCAATCAAAGCTTCAATGACTTTCTGTAGTAGTTCTTCCAGAAAGGTTTTGTCACTAGAGGGAGAAATCAAATGTTAGAGTAATATCAAGTGATCTATCCCAAAAAAGGCAGCTTTAACAAACTGAGTTTGATTAGATTTCAAAAAGATCAAAAGTGCCTTAGAAGTCTTCTTGCCATTCAGCTAATTGTAATGTTCCTACTCCTGAGCTTCCAGACTTAGAGTCAATCTGTTTACTTTACAAAAAAGAGGACTGAGAGGTGACCTTGATTACAGTACACAAGTACCTTCCTGGGCAGAAAATATTGTGTGCTAAAGGGCTCTTTAATCTAGAAAGGAAAGGCATAATAAGAACTAATGGCTGGAAGCTGAAGCCAGAGAAATTCAAAATGGGCACAAATCTGAAACACTGAGAGGTATTAACCATTGGAACAAACTACCAGGGAAGTGGTGAATTCTCAGTGTCTTGGAGTCTTCAAATCAAGAAGGCCTTCTGGAAGATATGCTTTAGTTAGTCCAACAAGTTACTGAGCTCAACATAGTGAAATTTAAGGGCCCACGATAACAAATGGTCAGAATAGATGATGTAATGATCCCCTTCTGGCCTTAACTCCTATGAAATCTAATTAATGAAAGCAGCAAGGGAAGAAAATCAAGACCAAATCCATTAAAAAGAACAGCATGTCTCTCCTGCTACTCCCTGTTGTACAGTATATTTCCACTGGACACAAGAGGAACTGACTCATTCAATCGGATATTAGTTTCTGTCCTGTTTAGATCAGTTTTGGCCATTCTGACCGTGCCCAGGAACCCAAAAGAGACTGGTTGCTCTTTAACCCTTGAAAACTTAAAATATAAATTAACACTGAAACAGAAGAGCACATCCAGTGTAGCATAATACTCAGTTCCTGATAGAGACCAAAGAATACATTCACCTAGCTGAGCAGTGCTATTACATCAGGGGAGAAAGGGCCTTTCTGATCAGCAGCTGCTGATCATCTTATGCTCTAGAGCAGAAGGGCTTGATAGTCTTTCTAATTTCTATCCTGGAAAGTAAATGCCGATATTCTTCCTATCCATTTCAATCTCTAATCCTTTATAGAAAATTTAGTGGGTAGTGTGGCCACCCTAAACCCCTTCCAAGAGCAATAAACACAATGACATAAATGGTATGTGGTGGTATAAAATGGTTCTCCCCAAAAAAGGCACTTAGGACACTAAAAAAAAGGGAGGGAGGCTTGTCTGTTTTTTAAAAGAAGTGGGAAGGGGTGAACCAGATTGGCTATCAGAGGGAGGAGAGTTTCATATGCGCAACTTACTGAAGATTTCATCGCCAGATAACGTGAGGTGCAATAGTGTGATCCCTAAAAGGCAGGTGGGTGGGTGTCTACTACAGTTCATGGATCTCTCCGAATGAGCAGAGCTTGACTAGGAGTCAAAGAAAAGCCTTTGCTCCAGGATGAAAATTTTGGGTGGGGGGAAGGGGTTTTGCAGCAGCAGATAACTGAAATTCAACTCTTGTCCATTTTATCCATTGCTAACACAGTGCTAGCATTAAGCCTCATGAGCTGATCCATGCATGCCAGTGGCTGGGGAGGCAGCTTAACAGCCCAAAACCCTCAACACCTGTCCATCAAGTCACGTGCATTACACCCAGCAAGGAGGGTGGGGAAGCTTTTGTCTTTGGAGAACGCGTCTTTCCTAATGCCTATTCACTTACAGGCCTGTGGAAATATTTTGGAAGAGATGGGTGCAGCTCCAATACTCACTATGCAAAAGGATTGGCCGGTCAAGCAAAAGGAATAAAGATTGTACAGAAAAAACAGAGATTCAGCAAACCAAGTGTTGACACAACGTGGAAAGCGGAAACCCTCACCTCTGCTCAGGCCGAGCACACATCTCTGCATAGTACTTGATCTTTGGCTCAGTTCCACTTGTCCGGAGGGTGGCAACACACCCATTTTGAAAGGTGAAGGTGATCATTTGACTGTTTTTACTCATAGGCAACACCTAATGGAACATCATCAATCATCATCATTTTAATCTGTACAAACAACATGCATCTCCCCTCCCTGCTATACTAAGTATTATGCACTGCATACAAACTGACACATTGTGAACAAGTGATCAATATGAAAATTAGTTTCTGATGACCTAGTGCTGTCTACATGGGGACTTAAGCCAATTTAACAACACTGCTCCGGAGTGTGGATTTTTCACATGCCTCTGACTGATGTAGTTAAACCAATCTAATTTTCTAATATAGACCAGGTCTTAATTATCCAGATGTAAAACTATTTTAATTAAATTGTGGCTGTGGTAGTGGAAATTAAAAAAAAAATTAGTGAATAATTCCATTGTTTAAATAATATTAAAAAGATTTTATCCACTGATGGTATCCTTTAAATCAAAGGTGTTTAAATTACCTTGAAGCTAATGAGCTTTTCTGTAACTTAAATGAGTTTCCTTTAATCAGCATCTTGAAGAAAAACATGGTTGTAAATCTCTGCGTTTCATTTACAGCTATTTGCTTTTAAAAGTTTGATAGGGAACATACCTAAAAAACTTCACAGGATGGACGCTTGTTCATATCTCACCAAACATGGTTCAGTTACATTATAATGAAATCAGTACTTATGTGGAAAGGGCATTGGACAGACTTTAATTAATGTGATAGATTTAAATTGTCTGCATCACTGTATTTTCAAGAAAACATACAATATATAAGAATTCTTCCATGGACGTAGCTACCGCCTCGCGGGGAGGTGGATTACTTCCACTGATGGAAGAATCCCTCCTGTCAACATAGGTAGTATCTACAACAGAAGTGGGCAAACTACAGCCCGCGGGACCATCCTGCCTGGCCCCTGAGCTCCAGCCATGGAGGCTAACCCCCAGCCCTTCCCCCGCAGTCATGCCGCCACACAGGCGGTGCTCTGGATGGCGCAGCTGTGCACTCCCACCGAGCAGAGTGGCAGCAGTCTAGCTCTGGGCGGCGCGGCAGCCAGACATGCAACTCTGCATGGCATGGTAAGTGGGCCAGGGACGGAGGGTTGTATAAGGAGCGTGGGATTCCAGGGGGAAGTCAGGGGACAGGGAGCGGTTGGGGGGGGCGGCAGTCAGGGGATGGGGAACGGGGTGGGGGGCTTGGATAGGTATGGAGCCCTGTCAGGAGGTGGGGGTGTGGATGGGGTTGGGACTGTCAGGGCACAGGGGGCAGTTGG
Organism: Gopherus evgoodei; assembly: GCF_007399415.2. Classification (NCBI taxonomy): domain Eukaryota; kingdom Metazoa; phylum Chordata; order Testudines; family Testudinidae; genus Gopherus; species Gopherus evgoodei. Next base: position 5,432,877 of record NC_044322.1, read on the forward strand.
TTGGGATGGAGGTTCTGTGGGGGTGGGGGGCAGTCAGGGGATGGGGAACGATGGAGTCGGAAGTTCTGAGGGGGGGCAGTCAGGGGGCTGGAAGTGGAAGTGGGAGGAGGCTGGAAGTAGGAGGGGACCAGGCTGTTTGGGGAGGCACAGCCTTCCCTACTCAGCCCTCCATACAGTTTTGCAACCCCAATGTGGCCCTTGAGCTAAAAAGGTTTGCCCACCCCTGGTCTACACTGAAGTGCTACAGCCATGTCACAGCGATTTAAGTGTAGACAAGCCCTACGTTTATATCCCAAATACTGGATGTTTGGCATCATCTGTATCATAAAATCAACTTAATGTATTCATGCACAGGCTCGGAAAACACCTTGTCAAAGGATTAAAATGTTAGTCACTAGACTAAATTTTTTCCTCAAAGTATCACGTAACTCACCGATTTCTTATTAAGCTGGCTGCTATCATAGCCAGTGGTAACATCCCGTACGTGTAATATACCATAAGCGCCACAAGACTTTGGATAAGATTTTGGGGAATCAAAATTCCGAAGCTTTTCGAATACTCTTTTGATAGTAGGAGGTTCATAGCACAAGAAATAGGAGGTCTTTGAAATGTGATATCCATACCTACAAGGAAAATTATTATTTTAATTACAAGAGTCACAGTCTTCTGCACACTTTAAGTCTAGAGTGATCAGCTATTCAGAACAGTGACCATGATTCTCCATATTCATGAGGATGCACACAGTATTATGCAGACAATGGATCTTTCGAGCAGATTTCACTACATTTTTTGAAAACCAAGTTTACTTTAGAATATTTCGAGACCTTCGGATTTTAAAAGATAGCCTAGACCAGTGGTCTCCAAAGTGGAGTGCGCGCAAGAGGATCCTTGGGGGTGTGCGGCAGGAGGAGCGATTTTTTTTTTTTTGGCCGTACTTTGGCAATTCAGGTGGGAGTCCAAGCGGCCTTTTTTGCACTTTGGCAAAAATGGTAGAGCCAGTGCGGCAGGGAGTGCGTGCTCAAAAATTTTTTTACTGATAGGGGTATGTGATCAAAGAAGTTTGGAGACCACTGGCCTAGACAATGTAAAATGATGCACGATGGTCTCAGCCTGTTTGCAGGCCCAAAGTCACTGAACTTCACCAATTCACTCTAAAGTGAGGGTCGGTAATGAAGGACAACCTTTCATAGTCACAGAAATGGACTGAATCCAGTTGAGAGAAGAACTTGAAATTCATGCTACTAAAAATATAGGATCCCTGTTTGCAGCCTGAAAAATTGTGCCTGGAGAAGAGACCTGATCCAGCATCTACCTCCATGTTGCTATTCCTGTTCTGGATCCATAAGCCTTCTCTATTCCTTGGGACCCCAAGCCTCCACACACTCCTCTAACTGCTCCTTTCTAGACCCACAGAAGCCTAATTCTTGCCACATCACTCCTTCCTTACCTTTACTACATGCTCCTCCATTTTTCCCACTGTGCCTTAGGAAAGGCACTGCAAATTTCCTACCTCTGTGGGTTGCCCCTTGCCAGTATTCTCCAAACCTGCTCTGCATTGAGTTAGTCCTGCCACAATCTACACGTGACAGAGTGAACTCAGTTCAGCAGCAGTCAGAACAGTGGCCAGAAGCAGCACTGTGATGGGAGATATTTAAAAAACAGAGGCTAATTCACAGGCCATAGCAAAGACAGCAACTTGATTTTCAAATTAAACAGGTGACTACCACTTCCTTTTTAGAAGCTAAGATCTCTAGGGACCAATGTGTTTATATAGCACTTAACATAACAGAGTCTCAAGCAGTATTGGGTATACGGGAAAAGTAAGATACATCTGAAAACTTGTAGTGAACCAAATATTGATACAAACCCAGAATTTCAGATCTTGAAACAAAAACGCATCAGTTTCCCTGAGATTTAACTGCAAATCCAAGGTTTTAAATTATTCCTTTAAGTGGCTACTGTATGTGATAAACCTTAGCTCGCCACAGGGTACAGCCTAACTAATCCAAATCAAGCTGTTTCAATCTAACTAACACACACGTCAAATAAAGAGGTATTTTCTTAGTACCCTCCAGAGTATTTTTACATCTTTAAACCCTGACAGGATTGGAAATTATGGAACAAAATGGAGATGGAGGGGATACACAAGGAGGAAAGAACCAAACAACAAAGCAAGACAGATGCTAGACTGGAATCCCAAGGGCAAAACGACAATGAGGTAAAACAAGGACAAACTTAGAAAAAATCACAGTGAAGGAGAACCAAAAGCTATTAAAGTGAAATGAGCAGAAGCTATGCCTGCAGCAAGAGACTGTCAAAGATGGAAGGCAGCAATGACGGTCCTGTGGTCCGCATGGAATAAAGAGGCATAAGTCAAGTTAGTTTACACTCCAAGCAGTTTACAAGGAGATATGCAGAATGCTACTAAAATACAGAAGGGAGGATAACCAACACATAATCTAACAGTGGGAGAAGAAATCTTTTTTTTTTTTTAAACAGGACAGACCCAGGGCAAACTTCTATTCTTACACAATCTTTTAAGATGCCAATTCAGAGCTGACTAGGCTTCCTCTATTCTTAAGGACTATCCTCTAACGTGACCTGTATGCAATTCTGTATCTACCTCTAGGACAGGAAGTGTTGAAGTGAGCCAGAGAGGTTTTAAACTGATTCCAGCAAATCAAGGCATTTTATGTCTAATGCTTTTCACTAAAACCATCCTTCAGTAAGGTTAAAGGAACTCACTCTGTAAAGACTAATCAGATCTAATTACAAGTAGTTAACTTTTTTAAAAAAAATAAAAAAAGTGCGTGTCCCCAAAATACTTATTTTCAGATGCAGAGCTCATTGTTAATTTTAAAAACCTTGTGATTTTCTGGAAATCATGAATATACTCTAAATATGCCATTGTATTTAGTTTCTCCACACCTCTTGATTCTGCTTGGACTTCTATACTTCATTTGCCCTCCCTCCTTAAACACAATATGAAAAGAACCTCAATAAGAGGTCAGAACTTCTCTTGCAAGATGTTTAAACAAGCAAAACTTAGTAGGTAGAAGTGTATAATTTAACTCATTTAATAGTAGATTGACTAAGATGACAATTAACTAAAAAACACAAAGACTTTCTGATATTTATTCTAGCAGCCAAGTTTTTAATATCCTCCCCTCTTCCCCACTCTAATCACCATGTTATCTGTATCAAACACAGTTGACAGGCATCGTATTTCTCTGAACAATACGCACACATTTAATGTAATTAATCCAGTTTACATTTATATGGTATTAATGTTTTATTTTGACTTATTTTATACAGAAGAAAATGTGTCCTATTAGCAAGTGACAGATACTGTTCTGATTTTGATAGCGATTAGGAAATTATGTTTGATGACACAAAGCTCAGAAAAAAATCAAAGGAAAGTAGAGCATGTTAAAAAACAGAACTTACATTTCATATATTTCAGTTAGTTGCTGTGCCAATGTTAGGTTCTTGGTTTCCAGATAAGATGCCATTTCAGCTATAACCACAGCTGCACTCACGCCATCCTTATCCAACACTGATGTGCCACACATGAAACCTGACAATCACAAGACTAGTGTTCAGAGCAGTTCTCTCCATAGATTTCCATTTGTTTTACTCAGGTGAAGTGTTAAACTTCAGATGCCCTTTTTGCACACAAGACTGAACACTCTATCTATGCATATGCTACACCCATCTACCCAGTATGCTAGCCAGCCTAAGAGTTATGGGGGTGGGAAGATGTATGGAACAACCTTTTGGTTTCAGGTAAACAGAAGCCTATAGCCTTACCATGCTATGCTACAATCCCCCTCAGATCTCGCACAGTAAGCAGGGTTAGTTTAAGCAAGTAAACTTGTGTGCTGCGGGGAGTGTTGCCAGTGATTTTGTAAGCAGAACTAGTCCCACAAGTCAATCATGAATCAATGCCCCACAGTGCTGCCAGATGTGTAATCTTTTGGAGGACATCTAAAATCAAGGTCTTGACTCTTTCCAGTTGTTAAAGATCCCTCTACATATTATGTAAGAATCAGGGTTGTTCAATCCAATTTGGATAATTGCCATTTGCTTCCTCCACTTTCACTTTTAATTGGATCTACCTCCTGTGCTAAACTGATATGTTACTATGTGCTGCTAATCAATTGCATGTTCCATCTAAGAGGTGAATGAATTTCCACAGCAGAAGTGTACCCTATATAGTCCTTATCTACCTCTGAGGGTTGTCAACAGGCTTTGTTTGTGAAGTGCTCAGAGAGCCTCAGATGAAAAGTACTCTAGAAGAACTGCCAACTATAAAGGTATTATAAGTTACCTAACAGAAAATTAACAGCGTTGTACAGATGTTATAGCTGTGTTGGCCCCAGGATATTAGAGAGAAAAGATGAAAGAGAAGCATTCGAGTTACACAGACTCTTCTTCAGGTCCGACTCCATGTAGCTTCTCTCTTTCATCAACAGAAGATTGTCCAATAAAATATATCATCTCACCCACCTTGTCTCTCTAGTATTTCCATGAAGATTAGGTCCATCAATGGCTATTAGCCAGGATTGACAGGGATAGTGTCCCAACCTTTGTTTGCCAGAAGCTGGGAATGGGTGACAGGGGATGGATCACTTCATGATTACCTGTTCTGTTCATTCCCTCTGGGGTATCTGTCAGAAGACAGGAGTACTGGGCTAGATGCAGCGGCGGCTCTAGGCATTTTGCCGTCCCAAGCACTGCAGGCAGGCTGCCTTCAGCGGCTTGCCTGCGGGAGGTCCCCAGTGCCGCGGATTCAGCGGCACGCCTGCAGGAGGCCAGCCAAAGCCGTGGGACCAGCGGACCCTCCACAGGCATGCCACCGAAGGCAACCTGCCTGCCGCCCTGGCGGCAACCGGCAGAGCGCCCCCCCTTGTGGCTTGCTGCCCCAGGCACGCGCTTGGTGTGTTGGTGCCTGGAACCGCCCTGGCTAGATGGACCTTTGGTCTGACCCAGTATGGCCATTCTTATGTTTTAAAAAGTGCTTTACAAACATCTGTTACTCTGCAGTATGCTATTCACTGGAACCTTAGATAAGATAGAAACAGTTTTTGGAAGGACCACTCGCTTCATCTTATTTGAAAATACCAGGCATTAATCAAACACTAAACGATTATTCTGTAGAAAAAAAATAAAGCCACCTCCCCACCTGATTACCACAAGCAGGCTACTTCATAACTGTACTCTGTTGGAATTCTTGCACCTTGCTATGAAGCATTTGGTACTAGCCACTGTTGGAGACAGGATATTAGAACAGGAATCATATTAATGATCCCTGTATGCTCATGATGTACAAAGTAAAGTGGACCCTGCAGTGGAAACAGGAACTTAACACAAGGATGCACCGGTCTGGAGCTTTAGTTGAGCTGGCAGTTAGTTATGTACTGTTGGTACAGTTAGTTCTGGGAGGATACATCAACTGTCAGACACTACAAATTTCTAAAGTCCTCTCAAAGGACTGTGTTAAGTGAGAGTATCTGAACATATCTGGCAAGTAGATGAATTTACTTTTCAGAAAAGTGATCAAAAATAGAGTTAAGTGGTTTGGTAAGCAAAAAGTAAAAAAGAAAGTAAAAATTCAACATCCATTACAGAGAATATTATCAAATGAACTGAAGACTGGACATTAGCTCAATCTGGTCCATCAGGATTAGGTATGGATGCTACAGATCTTCTGATTGTCTTGTTAGAAGTTTAAACAGTGCCACAGTCCTCCACTGTGACTTAACCAGTATCATCCACACAACATTTGATATGACAGAGACTGCCATTCTGTTAACTAATGTTGACAACATGCAGTTCAACAAAATGCAAAGAGGAAAACTAAAGAGAAACAGATCCTACAAGATTCCTTGTCACAACCAAGGTATATTAGCACACAATATATTGTTTACTAGCATTCCACATGAAGATATTTTAGAATATATTATTGTACATACCAATAGACTCTTCAAATGCAAAAAGAACTTCTTTCCCATTGTCTAGGAGATCTTTTACTCTGCTTCCAATCCATTTAAAACCAGGCAGTGTTTCCTGAAAAATGAAAAGGCCACCTGTAAAAGCTACTTGTTTCAATACAACATTATCATGGAACAAGAGGAACATTTGCTGCTTTCACATAAAAATAACACCTTCCTTATTCACTTCTCCATACCATTCATTATTTTATAGACCTTTAGCATCCCTGCACCCTTAGTCATTGCTTTTATAAGATGAACAGTCCCAGTCTTTTCCAATTCTAATATCTTTTTTGAGATGGGGTGACCACAACTGCATGCAATATTCAAGGTGTGGATGTACCATGGATTTGTAAAGAGGCAATATGTTATTTTCTCTCTTATTATCTATCCCTTTCCTAATGATTCCCATCACTGTTTGCTTTTTTTGACTCCTGCTACACATTAAGTGGATGTTTTCAGAGTACTATGCACAATGACTCCTAGATCTCTTTCTTGAGTGGTAACAACTAATCCAGACCCCAACATTTTGTATGTATAGTTGGGATTATGTTTTCCAATGTGCATTACATTGCATTTATCAACTTTGAATTTCATCTGTCATTTTATCACCTAGTCACCCATTTTAGTGAGGTTACTTCGTAACCCTTAGCAGTCAGCTTTGGATTTAATTTTCTTAAATAATTTTGTATATTCTGCAAGCTTTGCCAACTCACTCTTTACTCCTTTTTTCAGCTCATAATTATGAATACCATATATATTGGATAATAAGCCAGTTTGTTCATAAGCCGACCCTCCCCCCTCCCCCAAGATGCATAAGTAAAAATGGAAAAAATGTTATAACCCGTTCATAAGTCGACCCTATAATTCAGGGGTCCCAAACTTTGGCTCCTGGGCCATCAGGATAAGCCGCTGGTGGGCTGAGATGGCTTGTTTACCTCGAGTGTCCACAGGCACAGAGGTAAACCTAAGTAAACAGTGTCCCAGCGTGCCAGCTGCTTACCCTGACAGGCCAGGACAGCAACTGGTGGGGACTTTTTTTTTTTTTTTGGGGGGGGGGCAGGGAGAAGAAGCTGAGAGTCAGGGGAGTAACCGCTGTGACCACCCCCCACATGACCCCACCCTAGCCCAGGACCCCCACACTTTCCCCATCCCATCCCTTCCCACCTTATCTGGGGAGGGCCAGGGGAGGATGTCTCTGACCTGACTGGAGCTGCTCCAGCAGGCTGGGCAGCACGGCCACAGTATGTTCCAGTGGGCTGGGCTGGGCTGGGCGGCATGGCTGCAGCGTGCTCCGGCACCTGGGCGGCGTGGCCACAGCCTGCTCTGGGGGCGGGACCGAGCAGCACAGCTGCAGCCTGCCAGCCCCAGAGCTGCAGCTGCTTCGGAGGCTGGAGGGGGATAGCAGTGTGACCAGAAGCGGAGACACTCTGGCCCCGCCTCTTCCCTTCTGGCTCTGCTGGCTGTGCTGTATCTCCTTGGTCTCTCTGTTAGGGGGAGGGGCTGTGTCCCACCTCTCCCTCTCTATACCCGTTCATAAGCCAACCCCCGTCTCTGGCGCTTCCCATTTTTACTAAAAATATTCGGCTTATGAATGCGTATATACGGTATATTGACTGGCACTGGTCCCAATATAGATCATTGAGGGACCCTGCTGTTTACCTCTCTTCCCTGTGAAATGACCATTTATTCCCACCTACCCCTTCCTATCTTTTAACCAGTTACTGATCCATGAGAAGACTTTCCCTTTTATCCCAGGGCTGCCTACTTTGCTTAAGAGCCTTGGTGAAGGACCCTGTCAAACATCTTCTGAAAGTCTAAATACACTATATCCACTGAATCACCCTTGTCCATGTTTGTTGACCCCTTCAAAGAATTTTAATAGATTGGTGAGGCATGATTTCCCTTTACAAAAGCTGTGCTGACTCTTCTAACATATCTGACACAAGTGAATACAATAACTCTGTTCTTTATTACAGTTTAAAGAAATCTGCCTAGTATGGAACTTAGGCTTATTGGCTTGTAATTGTCAGGATCATCTCTGAAGCTTTTTTTTTTTAAAATTCAGTGTTACATTACCTATCCTTCCATCATCTGGAACAGAGGCTGATTTAAGTAATAGGTTACATATCAGTTAGTAGTTCTGCAATTTCATATCTGAGTTCCTTCAGAACTCTTGGGTAAGCCATCTGGTCCTGGTGACTGTTTAATTTACAAATTTGTTCCAAAACCTACGCTACAGACAGCTCAATCTGGAACAGTTCCTCAGACTTATCACCTAAGAAGAATGGCTGAGGTGTGGGAATCTCCCTCATATCTTTGGCCTTAACTGCAGATGCAAATAATTAATTTAGCTTCTCCGCAACAGCCTTATTTTCATTGAGTGCTCCTTTACCACCTCCATCAACCAATGGCCCCACTGACTGGCAAGATTCCTGCTGTACTTCAAGTTTTTGCTGTTTGTTTTTGTCCTTAGCTAGTTGCTCTTTAAATTCTTTCTTGGCCTGCCTTATTATACTTTTACACTTGATTTGCCAGTGTTTATGCTCCTTTCTAAAACTAAGACTAAGATCAATAAGAGATCCCAATTCAAGCTGTTATGTCAATTAACCACATTTAAACCCAGCAAAATCTGTTTAGACTCAGCAAATAAAGAGGCCAACACACTCAGTTTAGACTACTAATCTAAGGCACAGTGTTTCAGAATTCACTACTGCATACATAAACAAACACAAAAATAAATATTTGTAACAGCCCCCCCAAAAAAGATTTAGCTCTTATGAGGAGCCTGGTGGGACAGGAGCTGGCAAACATGCACAGTAGAAAGCTAAAGTCTTTATACTTCTGTTAGATCTCTTAAAAAGGAGATTAACAGAAGGACCAGTGATAATGATATAGTAGCAGTCCTGGGCGAGAGAAATATTACTCTCTACCTACAAAAAGTGAAAATTCTGTATCATGACTGATATTTAAGGATTAAATTTCAAACCAGATTAGTTTTTTTAAACTCTTGAAAGAAATTATAAAGACTGGTCATATACATTTCCTAGAATCAATATTTTCCAGCTCAAAAAACAGTATTTAGTAACAGACTCCAGAATTTTCACTAGAGGGCAACAACACTTAAGCTGATTAATAGCACAATAGTAGAATTGTTTTATATATATTTTTAGGGGTTTTTTTTTGCTCTTCATTGTTTGGAAAAATTGATAGAAAAAAACCTTCCAGGGTTTTCATATGGTCTCAACTGATAACTGTATTAAACAAGACCTGAATCTTATTTAGTATATTATGTCAAACATGGTTTTTATGTGCTTGTATCACCTGCTGATATTCACAGAGCTCTAGGAATCTGAGCAAGATCCATTGTTAGTGTAGGATCTACAAGAAAAAGTTCCCTCCACAGCACCCCCACATTTTTTTATTTAGTCCTTGAGGAAGTGACACAAAATAAAAGGTATTTACAGTGTAGAAGATTTCTGATCAAGTTATGACAATTTTTAACTAAAATCTAGTTCAAAAATCTCACGTGCCAAATTAAAATACAAGTACTATTCAAGTCAAGTAGGTTTCATGTCATAGATCTAAGGAAGCAACAGTTTTTGCAGTATGCACTCTGGAAATGCTACAGCTTCTCTCCTTCACCCGACACAACCAAAAGGGATTCCCCTCCTCAAGGCAAAGCTTTGAGTTTAGACCCATTTTAGGACACTGGACCTAAAAAATTAACCTTGCAATTCTTTAAGGCTAGGGGGTACCACACTGCCTCACAAGACCACTTCCCAGCTCTTCACAGACAGACATTACAGTCTGCATATTCTGCAACATGGATTAGCAGGCACAGCACATGCTAATCTGCAAGGTAGACAAATGAGATCTAATGGGTAAACTGGCAGTGACAAAAGAAACATTGAGTAAAAATCCTCCACCAACAGTAGCAAAGAGTAATTTGTGTCTGAATTTTTCTGGAGGTGGGGGTAATGAGGTGACACAAAAACCTGTGGCAATCAGTTATGATAGCAATGGCTGTTATATTCTTCCTGAATATAACGTCTGGGGATAACAACACACACAAGCCACTCTTACTTCAAAGTGAAATCCTTCTTTAAGTGCAATCGCCTTCAGAATTTTGGAGGAGACTGTGGTTGCTAACATGTAAACGTTCTTCACATCAGCTTCTTTGGAACTGTTCGCCTTCCAGCTCCTGAACATCCACCATCCAAACAAAGCGGCCAGCTCATTGCCGGTGAACACTTTCCAACGACCACTGCAAACGGAATGGAAACAACATCAAACAGTTCCTTCAAGTTTCTCAGGAGCATGCATTAAGATTCAAAGACTGTACAACATAATTCTGCAACCAGTGGAACAGTGAACAATTGAATAGGTCATTCTACCCTGAAAAGCAGCTCCATGAACAGCACACTAACAGGGCTCTGTTACCCTGTCTCAGTGTTTCCAGACCAAATTTGCTGTTTACAAGTAAAAAAGTGTTGTCTCTGTTACCAGCCCTTCAAGCAAGATAAATGAACCAGAAAGAACCTATCACCAATAATAAAGTATCGGCAATTCACATTCCACCCTTAATTACACCTGTGCAATCCCTTTGTCTACAATAGGGTTTCACAAGTGAAGGGGTGCCCAGGATTTGGCCCCGCTGTTGGAACAAAGTTAACAATTCTGTTGAGAATTCAAGCATATTGAATAGCATCCATCTCACTCTCCCGTAGCTGTATTGATTCAGCATGGCATGCAGGAGTCAAAAGGTAGTAAAAGTATATGGCCATCAAAGGTGCTATGCTTACAATCACTTTTCATGACAGATCTCTAGTGAAAGGATTTAATTAATCTTCCATAAAATGCATCACAGATATAAATGTAAGAAAAAAGATGAAGACTAAAAAAATCTCAATATGATCAAATGTCATGTTGTTAGGGATGGTGGAATAACGTGGCAAATCTAAGTGACAATCAACATCAGAGGATGGAGCCGTTAATTCCCCTTCCCTCTCTTCTCTCAAAGGCAAGGTTAAAAAGAAAGGTCTCATTTCTTACTTCTCTTGTAGTTCTGCCACCGCCAATCTGTCTGCATCAGGATCAGTGGCCACCACCACCCTAGCACTTTCTTTCTCTGCAAGCCTCAGAGACAACTCCTGAAAAAGGTGATTGAGCCATTATATGCAGATAGTCAAATTCATTTGTAGTCCTCAAGTGTATTAACTCTGCTGAAATTCCACACACCCAGGTCTCTAACTTTATTACATTAACATTTCAAAACAAGTGGAAACCCAACTGAAAAACAAAGTGAAAGAACTAAAGAAATAAATACCAGCACAGATTCTCCTTCTTCAGGATTTGGACATTTAACGGTAGAAAAATCTGGATCTGGATCCTTTTGTTCTGGTACTGGAATGGGAGGCTTAAAGCCAAATGCTTTAAAAGCCAACTGGACATAGTCATGTCCAACGCCATGGAAAGATGTATGGATGAATTTCAAGTTGGTCTTTGTGTTCAGTTCCCTGAAAAAGAAAAAGCAGCCTTCAATTAACATTATAGGTTATTTCTCAAAATGCTGCGACATGGTGAAATGCCAAGACAATGTGACTGAAGTTTACAATAAAGCTGCCTTTCTGCAGATGTCTACTGTGTCTTCAAAGATAGTGTGAAAAAGGAAAGTTTCAACTGTAGGCATTCAATAAAGATTGCTGGCTCGATTCTTCCTCACTCTGGAAACTTGGATCTTTACTCTACCTCTGTTGCTTGGAAGTTCCTAAAAATGAGACCTTTACTTCCCTCTGCATCAGACTCATGCTCTTTATCGGAAAGAGTGATCAGCCTGCTGTGCATGGCAAAACCAGAAGGCAAGGGCTAAATCACCTAGTTTAAGGTAATGAAATCACCTACATATGGGGCATAGAAACGTATCACAGAAAAGATGTATAAAATCCCCTAATTTAGTCCATCCTTTACCCCCATTCCAAGTTGATTGCATATAGTACTTTTCCAACCCTTATTTTTAAAGTTTGACCTACATTTGTCATGCTGGTCTGTCATAAACAGATAAGTAAGAGTTAATAGAACAGAAGTACTTCAGATCTCTTTTGCTTGTAAAGGGTTAACAAAATCAGTGAGCCTGGCTGTCACTTGACCAGAGAACCAATCAGGGGACAGAATACTTTCAAATCTTGAGGGAGGGAAGTTTTGTGTGTGCTGTTAGTGTTTGGTGGTTGTTCTCTCTGGGTTCTGAGAGGGACCAGACGTGCAACCAGGTCTCTCCCCGATACAGGCTCTTATGTGCTCAGAATAGTGAGTACTAGGTAGATAAAGCGAGTTAGGCTTATGTTTGTTTTCTTTATTTGCAAAAGAAGGAGTTCAAATTTGTATTTTGCTGAAAGGATTTTAATTTGTACTTGTATACTTAGGCTGGGAGGGTACTCCCAGTGTCTATAGCTGAAAGACCCTGTAACATATTCCATCTTAAATTTACAAAGATAATTTTTTACTGTTTTTTCTTTCTTTAATTAAAAGCTTTTCTTGTTTAAGAACCTGATTGTTTTTTTATTCTAGTGAGACCCCAGGGGACTGGGTCTGGATCCACCAGGGAATTGGTGGGGAGAAAGGAGGGAAGGGGGAGAGAAAGGTTAATTTCTCTCTGTGTTAGGATTACTTTTTCTCTCAGGGAGAGTCTGGGAGGGGTAGAGAGAAGGAGGGGGGAAGGTGGATTTTCCTCTCTGTTTTAAGATTCAAGGAGTTTGAATCACAGTGATCTTCCAGGGTAACCCAGGGAGGGGAAGCCTGGGAGAGGCAACGGTGAGGGAAAGGGTTTACTTTCCTTGTGTTAAGATCCAGAGGGACTGGGTCTTGGGGGTCCCCGGGCAAGGTTTTGGGGGGACCAGAGTGTACCAGGCACTGGAATTCCTGGTTGGTGGCAGCGCTATAAGTACTAAGCTGGTAATTGAGCTTAGAGGAATTCATGTTGGTACCCCATCTTTTGGACACGAAGGTTCAGAGTGAGGAATTATACCATGACATGGTCAGAAACCATTACATTTTGACAAGTTTGTGAAGTGAACCCTACATTAGAGTGTGGGAGTTATGTTATATTCTTCTCATTACAGCACCTGTGATAGCAGATCTTTTTCAGGTCTTCCATATAGATTTTAGAAATTTCCTCCAGAGGATCTCGTGTAAGAGGACTGGTGTCTACTAGATTCTCATTCCAGGAACCATTCCATGGTTCAACACATTCTTCTATACATTTCAGGATCTCTTTGTCATGGGGAGATGTGATCTGAGCTCCATTTTCCCAATACACCTGACATAAAAAAAACTGACACTTAGAACTGCATGTTATATGGATGAGACTGACCCTTTATAAAGCCACATGATCTTATGGTTACATAAGGTCCTATAGTAAGCAAGAAACTTGTAGCAAAGAACAGTATCAGACTGGTTTAGCTCTCCGGAACCTTTTTTGGGATCACTCAGGTCAAAGTTTTAAGTATCTAACTTTAGATATGTAAAGTCATAATTAGGTGACCTGATTTCAGAGTTGTTGAGCACCCAGCCCCCTCACTACAATCAGACTATGAATGCCTAAAGTCAGGTACCCATGTTTTAAAATATTAACCTCAAAAGTCCTACATGAAGAAAACCAACCACCACTTATAAAATCCTACTTCCTTTAAAAAAACCAACCTCTCCAACTCCCTGCCCCATTTTTAGATTAAAAATGAATGGGATCAAGATAGACAAGCAACATGCAAGATGTGATGCTTTGTTCCATAACTGCATCCAGTTGAAGGGTCACACAGTCATCCAAGCAAGTCAAATCCTCAAAAATTGCTGACACAAGTAGCTGCTCTTTGTACCACACATGTGAATGCAGTGGGAGCATAAAACACAAAGCAACTGGGAAATCCAAGGACAAGGAGCTTGTGTGATGAGATAGATACAATACAGGTCTACTTCTTCCGGAAAAAAAGCAAATCAAGGACTTCACATGGACAGCAGCACTGAGGCCAACACCTCAATGCTGACTTCAAAATAAGAGTTGAATTGCTCCATGCAACTCCTGCTCGCTATCTTGTGTATTAAGTTTTTCAAAGGTTAAATGCATGTTTTTAAATGTACAGTCAAGTTAAAATCCTCACATGTTGGGCAGGCTTCCATAAAGAATTACAAAAAGAGGAAATACAGCATGTGTTGTTTAAGCAATATAGACTCATAGACTCTAGGACTGGAAGGGACCTCGAGAGGTCATCGAGTCCAGTCCCCTGCCCTCATGGCAGGACCAAATACTGTCTAGACCATCCCTAATAGACATTTATCTAACCTACTCTTAAATATCTCCAGAGATGGAGATTCCACAACTTCCCTAGGCAATCTATTCCAGTGTTTAGCTACCCTGACAGTTAGGAACTTTTTCCTAATGTCCAGCCTAAATCTCCCTTGCTGCAGTTTAAGCCCATTGCTTCTTGTTCTATCATTGGAGGCTAAGGTGAACAAGTTTTCTCCCTCCTCTTGATGACACCCTTTTAGATACCTGAAAACTGCTATCATGTCCCCTCTCAGTCTTCTCTTTTCCAAACTAAACAAACCCAATTCCTTCACCCTTCCTTCATAGGTCATGTTCTCAAGACCTTTAATCATTCTTGTTGCTCTTCTCTGGACCCTCTCCAATTTCTCCACATCTTTCTTGAAATGCGGTGCCCAGAACTGGACACAATACTCCAGTTGAGGCCTAACCAGCGCAGAGCAAAGCGGAAGAATGACTTCTCGTGTCTTGTTTACAACACACCTGTTAATGCATCCCAGAATCATGTTTGCTTTTTTTGCAACAGTATCACACTGTTGACTCATATTAAGCTTGTTGTCTACTATGACCCCTAGATCTCTTTCTGCCATACTCCTTCCTAGACAGTCTCTTCCCATTCTGTATGTGTGAAACTGATTGTTCCTTCCTAGGTGGAGCACTTTGCATTTATCTTTATTGAACTTCATCCTGTTTACCTCAGACCATTTCTCCAATTTGTCCAGATCATTTTGAATTTTGACCCTGTCCTCCAAAGCAGTTGCAATCCCTCCCAGTTTGGTATCGTCCGCAAACTTAATAAGCGTACTTTCTATGCCAACATCTAAATCGTTGATGAAGATATTGAACAGAACCGGTCCCAAAACAGACCCCTGCGGAACCCCACTTGTTATACCTTTCCAGCAGGATTGGGAGCCATTAACAACTACTCTCTGAGTACGGTTATCCAGCCAGTTATGCACCCACCTTATAGTAGCCCTATCTAAATTGTACTTTCCTAGTTTATCTATAAGAATATCATGCGAGACCGTATCAAATGCCTTATTAAAGTCTAGGTATATCACATCCACCGCTTCTCCCTTATCCACAAGGCTCATTATCCTATCAAAGAACACTATCAGATTAGTTTGACACGATTTGTTCTTTACAAATCCATGATGGCTATTCCCTATCACCTTACCACCTTCCAAGTGTTTGCAGATGATTTCTTGATTACCTGCTCCATTATCTTCCCTGGCACAGAAGTTAAACTAACTGGTCTGTAGTTTCCTGGGTTGTTTTTATTTCCCTTTTTATAGATGGGCACTATATTTGCCCCCTTCCAGTCTTCTGGAATCTCCCCCGTCTCCCATGATTTCCCAAAGATATAGCTAGAGGCTCAGATACCTCTTCTATTAACTCCTTGAGTATTCTAGGATGCATTTCATCAGGCCCTGGTGACTTGCAGGCATCTAACTTTTCTAAGTGATTTTTTACTTGCTCTTTTTTTATTTTATCTTCTAAACCTACCCTCTTCCCGTAAGCATTCACTATACTAGACATTCCTTCAGACTTCTCAGTGAAGACCGAAACAAAGAAGTCATTAAGCATCTCTGCCATTTCCAAGTCTCCCGTTACTCTTTCCCCCTCCTCATTGAGCAGTGGGCCTACCCTGTCCTTAGTCTTCCCCTCTTGCTTCTAATGTATTGATAAAAAGTCTTCTTGTTTCCCTTTATTCCCATAGCTAGTTTGAGTTCATTCTGTGCCTTTGCTTTTCTAATCTTGCCTCTGCATTCCTGTGTTATTTGCCTATATTCATCCTTCGTGATCTGACCTAGTTTCCATTTTTTATATGACGCCTTTTTATTTTGTAGGTCACGCAAGATCTCAAGGGTAAGCCAAGGTGGTCTTTTGCCACATTTTCTATCTTTCCTAACCATCGGAATAACTTGCTTTTGGGCCCTTATTAGTGTCCCTTTGAAAAACTGCCAACTTTCCTCAGTTGTTTTTCCCCTCAGTCTTAATTCCCATGGGACCTTACCTATCAGCTCTCTGAGCTTACCAAAATCCGCCTTCCTGAAATCCATTGTCTCTATTCTGCTGTACTCCCTTCTACCCTTCCTTAGAATTGCAAATTCTATGATTTCATGATCACTTTCACCCAAGCTTCCTTCTACTTTCAAATTCTCAACAAGTTCCTCCCTATTTGTTAAAATCAAGTCTAGAACAGCTTTCCTCCTAGTAGCTTTTTCAACTTTCTGAAATAAAAAGTTGTCTGCTATGCAGTCCAGGAACTTACTGGATAGTCTGTGCCCCGCGATGTTATTTTCCCAACATATATCTGGATAGTTGAAGTCCCTCATCACCACCAAATCTTGGGCTTTGGATGATTTCGTTAGTTGTTTGTTAGGCTGATTACATTGCTCCAAATTAACCAAAAGATGGAAGTGACAAATGGAGCCACCATTTAAACAGAACAGACTCTCAAAGTAACTCCAGTATACAAGGTATTTTTAAGTAAGTCCTCATGGTACTGATTTTTTATGGCTACGTTCTAGACAAATTTCTCTAAGAAAGGTTGGGCTCAGTTCTAACCTCATTTTCAGACTACCAGTTTGGGGAAGAAAGGTTCTGTCCTTCAGACGTTACTTCAGTTCCTTGATTAGTCTACGTGTAATGAATGGCATAGGAACAGAGTTGCAAACTTCCCCCTCATTTGTATTCAAGACCTATAGTGGACTTGAAATGGAAACTTCCTTGCTTCTGTTTTCAGAAAACTAGGGGTATAATTCAGAAGCCAATAAAATAGAGCAAACAATTTTGTGAAATTATTTTTCCTTCTAATGGGTATAGATAGAAAAACTCCAGAAGAAGCCATATAATTTTGACTAATAGATTAGATAGATGCTTACAAAGTGCCAGTTGCTGTAGCATCTAAGTGTTTCTCAAATGCAGCTACCAGGGCCTTTTCTTGCAGCCTGGGCTGTGAGGCGGGCACAAAGCAGTGGCCCTTGTCCCAGGGCCACCAGCAGCAGTTGGGCCCTGCCCCCCTCCAGAGACACAAACACTGGAGGTGCAGGCAGCTGGTGAATTCCCCACTTTCCTGGCGGTAGAGGAGGCAGGCTTCGGCCACGGGCTTCAGGCACCCTCTGTGCACTGGCAGGCTCTGGCCCCAGGCTAACCACCTTGCCATCGTCCCTGGGCCCCACTGCCTCCCTGCCCACCTCCCTATCCAGGGCTCAATTTGTCCCAGGACTTGCCGGGGCTGAGTAAGTCTGCTGTGAAAAGTGGTATTAACAAACTTACAAAGATCACTTTTCACAGCAATACCACTTTTCACAGCAGAAGACTTACCAGCTAGCAAGTCTTAGAAGAAAAAAAAAAAGTGCAACCTAAAAAGCAAAAGAAACAATAATAAAAAGACAAGAACATGCAAAGCACCTTATTTGTGTTTCTATTCTGTTTAGGTCCGTAAAGAAGAGACACAACTGTAAATTATTTTTACTACTGAATCAGAAAAAACCCTACATAAATAGATTACAGTGATTTGAACATGTGCATATTTATGTGTTTTTCCTGAAGTTAATTAAGAATTTTAGGAAAAATTGTCAGCGTGGCCACCAGCAAGAGTTGGTGGCCACATTCCGATGCCATCAAAAATGTGTTGTGAGAACCTTGATCAAAAGGACATACAGTGTATACTTGGTAAATCAACTTATCTGTCACAAATTTGGAGAGAAAGGAAAAAAAAGAGCAGCATAGGCTTACCTTGTATCCATTGTCCTCCTTACGGTTATGGGATGCTGTGATCATCACACCAGCTGCAGCTTTGAGCTGCCGAACAGCATAGGGCTGAAAGATGAAAGTAATTCAAGATCACTACTTCTGAGCAGACATACATATATACATAAAGGTGTAAAGTCAGTTAAGGGATAAGTAATACAAGTTCTTAAAATTTCACAAGCTGATTTCAAAGGTATCATTGAACAGTCAGACAATGAGCACACTGTGCCCTGTTATCAGCAATGGGTTGTGCGAGAAAAAGCATGATCAGAGTTACTCTGCTAAATTAACATTCCCATAATAAACGTCCAAAACAGATAATCTCCCGGAGGTTCTCCCAGGCACAAAACTTTTTAACGGTTTATGGTGAAGAAAAGCCTCCACTTAGATTGCACATATTGGAGGACAGAAAAAACTTGAGCAACTATCAAGAAGTCAAAAACCATTCCTATCCATGAAGGACTTCACCAAAATATTTGGTAAGCTAATAAATACAGCTAAAAAGAGATTTTTAAAAAAGTTATAGAAAGAAAAATCACAATCCAGAAGGCAGAGAAACCATCCATCATGGATCAATAGTAATTTTGTTCTTCAATATGGAGGAATTGATTCAGAGGTGCTCAAACTGTGGTCCGCAGTATTCAGGTGGTCCATGGATAGTTTCCTCTAAGGTGTGCACCTGGGCAGCTGCACATGAAAGAATAAAGGGCCACCCACCTTATTAGTGGAGCTACACAGGCGTGGCTCCACTAATTAGATGCCTGCACCCTGGACAAGATGCAGAAGATGCACATGTAAGGTGAGGTGGTGGCCTTGGGGGTATAGAGAATAGGTGGGAGGGGGAAGTGGCATGAGAAGGGGGGGTGGGGGGAATGTGGGATATGCAGGGCTACGGTGACCAGAGAAAGAGGCAACTTTCCCAAGCTCCAGGGCTGCGGCTGCTGGGGAGACTCCCTCCTTCCCAGCCCCAGCCTGGGGGCTGCCACAGCTGGGGAGAGAGGGCACATCCATTGCATTAGAAAGGTAAGCCTACTGATATTAAAATATGGAGTTGTATGCTTTTATTTGTACAACAAAAAAACTTCACTCTTAAGGTTTTTTTATACAGTGCTTTTATCCAAAGCGCTTTAGAATAGTTAGCTAATGGTACAAACAACATTTGGAAAGATCACTAAGTGGTCCTCCAAGACCCTCAGCAATTCTCAAGTGGTCTGGGGGAAAAAAGAAAAAAAGTTTGAGAACCGCTGAATGAACTGATAATAGCAAGGTTGTAGATGCTTGTGGTTGGAACCACCTGTGTAACCTAAATTCAATATACTAGGAATGAAGTTTATAAAAAACACACTAGCAAAATTCAGACACTGAGAAACCTAATGGGAATATTTCTTCCCATAGTACCAGTCATGCCCACAAACTGGGGCCCAGTCACTAAAGCAGGCTCATTACATTACAAATGCTGATATAAGTGGAAGCCCCAGTGCAGAAGATATTTAGAAGTTTAAAATGAAGGATTGTTCTCTGCAGTGTATTTTTCATTTCCTTTACCAACCCCTGGGAAGAGTCTACAGGTCCCAATCCTGCAAATGCTCAAACACAAGTAGACCCATTGATCTCACAGAACTACTTACATGTGCAATAATTTCTACAATAAAAAGGTATAAGGGACCTGTTTTCCCATCTTGAATTTTCCTCCAGGGCAGATTGGCAGAGGCCCTGGGGGCAGGGTTGCCTTCCTCTGCAGCATGAGGCACTTGCTGGAGGATTCTCTGCACCTTCAAGTCTTTAAGCCATGATTTGAAGACTTTAATAGGGGCTTGTTACAGGAGTGGGTGGGTGAGATTCTGTGGCCTGTTTCGTGCAGGAGATCACACTAGATGATCATAATGGTCCCTTCTGACCTTAAAGTCTATTCTTCGATATACATTCTGGCATTCTTACAAGAAAAATATATAGCTAAAATTAAGATGACAGCCTTGATGAAATGCTAAAAACATTAGCTGTGATAGAATGAAGTGTAAAAGACTTACCACAAAGGGCGTAGGAACGTATTTTGAAAACAAGTATACAGGTACACCTTTCGCAAGCAGGACTGCTGCAGTAAGCTTTGCAAGTCTATTGAACAGGAAAAATATTCAGTGAATCCTATTATCCACAATACTGTTCTAAAAGCCCCAATCCAAAGAACAAGTACTTTTTCTGCCTTCTCTCAAGATGTTCTTATTATAGAATCATAGAAATGTAGGGCTGGAAGGGACCTTGAAAGGTCATCTAGTCCAGCCCCCTGTACTGGGGCAGGACCAAGTATACCTAGCTAACCCCGACAGGTGCTTTGTCCAACCTGTTTTTAAAAATCTCAAATGACAGTGAGTGTCTAAGGAGCTGCTAGAGACACAAGGCAGGTGGGGTAATATATCTTATCGGATCAGCTTCTGTTGGTGAAAGAAACCAGCTTTTGAGCTTATACAGAGGTCTTCTTAAGGTCTGGGAAAGGTACTGTCACAGCTAAACACAAGGTAGAACAGATTGTTTCACATAAGAATTAAGGTGAAGTGGGCAGTTAACACCTCAAAAAGACATAAGAGGGTTGGTTAGTAGGTTACAGATTGTAGTAATAAACCATTCGTCCAGTATCAGAAGGGTAGCCATGTTAGTCTGGATCTGTAAAAAGCAACAAAGAGCCCTGTGGCACCTTGAAGACTAACATGTATTGGAGCATAAGTTTTCGTGGGGGAATGCCCACTTTGCCAGACATTCACCCATGAAAGCTTATGCTCCAAATACATCTGTTAGTCTTTAAGGTGCCACAGGGCTCTTTGTTGCATTCATTCAGTGTCTTTATTCAGCTGATGACTATTCTTGTCTAGCAAAGTTATGAATTTAAGCTCCCAGGCTTAAATTCTGAAGGTGTTGTGAAGGTTTATTTTGATGAGGAGGACCGATAGGTCAGATATAGAGTGATCATTTTGTGACAATTGTTCACCCACAGGTGATATGGTGTTTTTGTCTTAACACTTTTCAGTGTGAGTTCATTCGAAAAAGTACTTGTCTGGTTTCACCCACGTAGTTGCTGTTGGGGCATTTAGTGCACTGGATGAGATATACTATGTTGTGAAAGACATGTGAAGGACTCATGGATCTTGAAAGGTGTGTTGGGGGGTAGAGGGGGAAGAGAGAATTAATTGTTGTAGGAATGGAGATATGTCTACAGGTTTTGCATCTGTTCTGTCAGTGTCTAATGCCACTTTGAGATGACGTGTCTCGGCCTGCAGGGAGCTTGCTTCTGATGAGCTTAACAAGGTTGGGTGTGTGTGTGTTGGGGGGGTGTTGACTGAAGGCCACAAAAGGGGGTTTGAGAAAGATTTCTCTTTCAGGATGTGGTCATCACCAAGTATGGGCTGCAACTCTTTGATGACACCCCCTGTATGTGTTCCTGTGTGGGGTGGTAGGTGACAACT
This sequence comes from Gopherus evgoodei, assembly GCF_007399415.2. Classification (NCBI taxonomy): domain Eukaryota; kingdom Metazoa; phylum Chordata; order Testudines; family Testudinidae; genus Gopherus; species Gopherus evgoodei. The sequence goes on from NC_044322.1 coordinate 5,454,401, forward strand.
CAGAGCATAGGCGCTGGCTCCGTGGGTGCTCTGGGGCTGGAGCACCCATGGGGAAAAATTAATGGGTGCCCTGCACCCACCAGCAGCCAAGCTCCCCCCCGCCGTGCCCCACCTCCCCCTTCAGCACGCCACATCCCTGCTTCTCCATCTACTTCCCAGTGCTTCCTGCCTTGCCGCTGCCAAACAGCTGTTTGACGGCGTGCTAGGAGGGAGGGGGAGAAGCAGGAACGTGGCACGCACAGGGGAGGAGGCGGGGAAGAGATGGTTCTGGAGCGGGGATTTGGGGAAGGTGTTGGAATGTGGGTGGAAGGGGGCGGGGGCAGAGAGGGGTTCAGCACCCATCAGCGGGAGAAGAAGTCAGTGCCTATGACTCAGAAGGATGTCGTCTGAGGTTCCCATAGACTATTTGGGTGGCCTGTTCCATGATGCTGCTATCTACTTCTCTAGCAGAGTGTCCTCGTGTGAGGGGGTCCTAGGGTGCAACCTTGATTGCAGGACCACGGATGTCCTCCAAACCCACCAAGCTGGGTTGTCCCGCTCACTGTGATGCTGATGTCAAGCTACAAACTTCTGAAAGGCACTACACTTACACAGACATCCACAGGCAGGGACACACCCAACTACTGCGTTACACAAATGATCTCACAGCCACTCATGAACCAATAGGGAGGTGCCAGCCAATTTCCCCCCAGCTCCAGCCCCCAGAACTGTACCGTCTAGCAATTAGTTCACCACTTCTTCACAGGAAAGTGGACATGCACCAGCCTTTGTAACCTAAGCCAATTTCCCAAGCACTTTAGACAAACTCATTGGTAATGATAAAACATTAAGTTAATTAACTACAGAAAGACAGCTTTTAAGTAATTTTAACGCAGTAGGCATAAAGGTCAGAAATAGTTACCTTAAAAAATAAAAAATAAACATGCTTTTTAAATCCTTGACTTTTAGTCTAAGCAAGTGTTGAAGCAAACAGGTTTTCTCACCGTGACAGATGGTACAAGCAGGTTACAGTTCCTCAATACACAGGCTGGGACTACTTTCCAGCCTGGAACCAAATTTCCCCAGTTTCAAGTCTTTGTCCTTCAGACATTCTTTCAGGTGTTGAGTTGGGGAGGGGGAGGCGACAGAAAGAGGCTAAGTCATGATGTCACTGTCTCTCTTTTATATTTTCTTCCAGCTTGCCGGAATGATCTTTGCTGTGACGTGGGTTAGTCCACCCCTACGGCATACATGCCTTCTCCGAGAAGTCTTAGTATAACAGATTGTGTGTTGATGAGCCATTAATGCTGTCTGGCTATTGATGGCTTCTCTTTTATTATAACAAAGGCTGGCTGTGGATGTTCCCAACCTCACAACATATGTCAGTAACATATATAGTAATACTTCATAAATTCACATATAATGATAGCACATACAACCCAACAGTTATTATTATTCAACAGATCATGATACCTCACAAGGTATAATTTGTACAAAACACACCATAATATCACAGTGGTGAATATGGGGGTTCCAGGTGACACTTTGAGGTACAGAGTGTCATATCTTGTTTGAAGAAGGTGGTTTAAGGGCGTGTCTTGGACTTTCTCCTTGGAGCATATTCTGAGGTAAACTTGAGTACCTGGCTGTAGATAACCATCCCCCCACACCAAGAAATGTTATTAGATCTGTGAAGATAAGTACGGTGATCCATAGGTTTCTTGTATATAGTGTTTGCAGGGTTCCATTGCTCAAGTTGATCATGGTGTCCAGGAAGTTGACACTGCTTTGGGAGCGTTGTAGAGAGTTTCACAGATGGTTGTTGAAGTTATGGTGGAAATTTAGGTCATCTGTACAGAGGATGAACACATCATCAATGTATCTCAAGTACATCATTGGTTTCATGGTGCATTTGTCCAGAAATTCTTCCTCGCGGTGACCCATTAAGTGGCTGGCATATCTGGGAGCCAGTCCAGTACACAAGGTTTGAATAAAGTGTCTGTTGAATGTAAAATGATTGTAAGTGAGGATGAAATGGATAAGTGTGGCAATGTATTTGAGGTGGATATCTGAGAGTTGTTCATTGGTCTTGTAGATATTTGAGGCAGGCAGCAATGCAAATCAGGGTTACTGATGTTGATAGATAGGGAGGTGACATCCGTGGTGACCTGGACAGTGTTCTGAAGGAGGCTGTTAACGTTATGGAGCTTCTGGTGGAAGTTGGCAAGTCCTGGATAAAACCGGCCCTTTATGTGGAGAACTGTTTGAGGATGTTTTTTGAGAGTACTGATATTCCTTCAGTAAGAGTGTTGTAGCCAGATAAGGAAAACCATATAGATCCATCTTATGTGTGTATCTTGGGAAGCATGTACTAGGTCCCTGGAGGGGAAAGGGTTCACAAAGGGTGAGGTTGTAGAGATTCTCTTGGAGTTGTTTGGAGAAGAAAGGATTGGATGATATCCTTAAACTCCTGGGTGAATAGTAGTGTGCAATCTTCTTTGATTTCTTTATAGTAGGTGATGTCAGAGTTGTCGGTTGGCCTTGTTGATGTAGTCATTCAGATTGAGAACTACGATAGCTCCTCTTATCTACTGGTTCGATCACTATCTTGTGGCTGGATTTCATGGACTGTATAGCTATCCTCTCAGCAGTGGAGAGATTATGCTGGATGTGATGATGTTAATGATTTCAGGCAATTTTTTTCCTGAAGCAATCAAAATAATGATCAAGTATGTGGTTTTGTTCTCTGTCAGGAGTCCAGTCAGACGTTTCTTTTTTCTTATGACTATCGGTGCAGACGTGGTAGTTGTGGGTGGTGTAGTCTGTTGTGAAAGAATTCTTCTAGTTCTCCACATTAGTATGGTATCAGGTTCTGTGATGGAGAAGATCAGTCCCTTTGCAAGTACAGAGAATGTGGCTCTAGTTAGGGGTTTTCTTGATAAGTTGATGATGATAGGGTGTCACTCAGTATCCACGTGATGAGTCCTGATTTCTCTCGGAGATGATGTTCTGTGGGTTGTGGAGTTGTAGTTGGATCCCCCTTTTTGTGTTGGATGGCTGTCATCAGGTTTTTTGATATTTTGGGTTTCTTGCATGATCTCCAGGCAGGTTTCCTTGGTCATCGTTCCAGTGTGTGGGAAGCATGTGATGATTTCTTGTTTGAGATAGTTCTTTCTGGAGAGGTGAGGTACAGGAGATGGTTCCTCAGTTTCTTCTGAAGTCCTTCTGCAGAGCTGTTCAGCATATTTGAAGTTTTATGTTGGGATCAGAGGGTTATAGATAGTGACTCCTCTAGAGATGACGTTTTGTTTCTTGCATTTGCTCAAGAATTCAATGTAACTGGGAAGTTTGGTTTCCTTTTTCTTCAAGTTGTGGAAGAGTTGTGATATTCAGCATACATAATTTACATCATCTTGGAATGGATAAAGTGTTTTCCATGCATGTTGATTTCTAATTCCCTCTAATCTCATTCGTGAGTATTATAACACACATACAGCATTCATTAAATCAGCCCTATTCATATGTTACATGTTAGCATCAAAGCTGAACGTGCATATAACAACAAAACCATCAATAAGTCCACATAACAAACCTAAATCATATGACATTATTGTAACCCTCACTTCACTAGTCTCCCACTTTCATCCACTGTTTGATCCTTTCACTAACTGCGACATGACTATAATTAGATTGTAAAAACTCTTTGAAGCAGTTTTTTGTCATTTTATTTGCTTGTAAAGCACCTTGCAATCAACATCACAGTCAAAAGACATACAAAGTTCAAAGCCTCCGGTTGTTTGAGAACCATATCTGATCACAGAAACACAATTCTAAGCTCCACGGTACATGTTTCAAAAACGCCAAATTCCTACAACAAAAGCCTTTCAAGGGGTAAAAATAGATCTTGGTAACCAACAGAGGTTGGCAGTTTTTAATGTTGTTTAGCAGTTTTAGGTGATTCTGATAAAGTAGATCAATAAACTACTCCTAAAATAAACTTCAATAGGCCAGCAATCTCTCTTATTCTCATCAGTCTAAAAACAGCTACAGAAATTCACACAGTCATTAGCTTTACTGCCAGACAGACAGAACTTATTTTAAAATAATCCTTAGGGCTAGGGAAACTTAAGTTCAATTTCAAAAAACAGTTTCTTGTCTTTGAAACAACAAACTTCACAGGTATTTATAACCAGAAAATTATTTGCACTTTGATCATTAAAAATGATGGGGGGGAGTCACTGTAAGTGAACAAGCAGGCTATGAAAATTAAGGATCCATACCATGTTTACTTTGGTCACTTTGACAGTGAAGTGTAATTTACATTTTTTAATCATGTGATAGTGTAATAGTAAGTGTACTGTAACATACTGCAAAGCAAGTGTCTCAGTAACATGATCAAGTGAGAATTAATGATGTTACAGGAATTCTCTCTGCATTTCAAACCATATATTACCCAAGTAAAAAAAAGACAAGGATAGTAAATCAGTTTTTTAAAGTAGTCTACCAGCCTGGCTGAGCTATTTTAGTAAAATCAGCAACATTAAGCACGTTTACGTTTGTAGAAGTTTGGATTTTTTTAAGCATGAAATTAGAAAAAAGACTCCTAATTTGTTTGAGTGTGTTAATGCCTGCATACTGCTGAGACTAATCAGTGTATGATGCTACAAGAGGTATCACAATAGTTACATAGGACTGAAGGAGAATTACTCCTGTTCCACTGTGAAAGTTTAAATCAGATGTGTAGTCTGACAGAGTCAGGACTACAGTTTTGCAATAAAACTCAATACAGACACACTGATAACCAGTCATGCAGTTTTTTGATGTATTCAAGTTAAGGATTTAGCATTTTTAGTTTCCTTTCACACTTAAGTCTCAAACACATGATTTCTGCATCATGTGACTGTCTTACTGTTTAGAGTGCTTGTGCATTTAGACGGCACACTCTTTAGGGGCAAGGACTGTCTTTGTTATGGGTCTGTACAGCGCCTAGCACTAGGGGTCCATGATTAGGACTCTTAGGCACTATGGAAATATAAATAGATAATACACTAAATTCCTGATGAATTCCCCATATGAAGAGAAACATTCTAAGCCATACTTAAAATTCTAGTCTTTCAAATGGAATCAATCCTCATACCTCTTACTGCTGCAGCTGCTTGTCACCTGACCTCGCGTGTCATATCCAACAACGAAGCCTCTCTGCCTGAAGTCTGAAAAACATCTCTCAAGGTATTTGTACATTCCCTGCAGCAAAACAGAAGCAAGAAGAGTTAGCTCCATTTTAGTGCACACAGCTCAAAGATTACTCTATTTAGAATTCATTGTGCCACAATAATGGGAATAAGACTTTTGCTTCACTAGAACTGGGTTAATGATAAAAAGTGAGTATGAATAAGCATTGGTTCAAACAAACAAAAAATCTGCTTTAATGGTGTTTGCAGTACAAGCATATTTTTGTTCCTAGAGTGTTCACAGAAGAGAAAGGTTGCAGATACCCATGAGAATCTAGTCAGGGAGCAGAAACAGATGACCAGACAGAACGGATAGAAAATTAGGTAACAAATCCTTGAACCAGCAAATACTTGAGATTAATCCACAGGATGAAACATGCTCAAACCATCTGTCAGATAATTGTAAATAATGAACCAATTCATTAAAGAAAAATCTGAATAATTCACACACACAAAAGGGCTACCTTTGTTATATAAATAGTTCACTTAAGTCTTCATGCTTGTGTTTACAGCACAATCTACGGAATAGAATACGTACTAGCTCTCACTTCTTAAGATAATTATCCTTTCAACACTGCACATGACTTTAGAAAATGTGACAACAATCTTTCATGACAAGTGAATTTACACACCTATCCCAATGGCGAAGCAGTTATCCCATAAGTGTATTTAGTTCACTCTGTTTATCTTTAATAGGCTATTTACTACTGATAATGCTAAAATTAAAAATATGTCTAGCATGGTCTGAATATTAAGTTGTTTATGGCAATTATTGCTATGTAGCAAAGGTATCCAGGAGCACTGATGCATCCAGTAAGCACCATTTTGAGTCCCAGTGGTGAGAGGCCCTCTCTTAGAATGACAATGTAAAGCTGCCAGTTCCAAAGTGTTTTCTATAACATCACCATCTTATTGAATCTAGGTAGAACCAACTGGTTTTCTCAAAGCTTCCAGTTTCCTTCAGATAGTGGAGGATATGGGAAATGCACTGCCTGCACTAGAAGACAGAATGGTTACTTACCTTATAGTAACTGTGGTTCTTCAAGATGTCAGCTAACATGCATCTCCAATTCTAAATGACTGATAAGCAGAGGCCCATTTGGAAGATGGGATTGAGGAATCCTGCTTGCCACTAACTGCCTTACAAAATTCAGGTATGTGGATGTTTCTAAAGTACACTCTAGTGGAATAAGCTTTGATACCAGCCAAGTGATAGCAGCTGAAATGCACTGTAATCCATTTAGGTTCAGATATTATCTTGGAAACTACTTGTCCCTTAGAAGCATGAGAAATGGCAACAAAAAAGGAAAGGAAGTGCCTGAAGGGCTCTGTCCTATCACAGGCCTAAAAACATTTAAAGTGGAGGAATTTCTTCTCCACTGGAGAGGAATGGGGTTTTGGAATGAAGACAGTTAGATTGGTTCAAATAAGTGTGACAAGTTCAGAAATAAATTTGAGATGAGGTCTCAACAATCTTTATGGAATATTGTGTGAAGGGTCAGCCATGACAGCTTGTAATTCGGTGGCAGGGGTGTTAATTTGAAGGATCAGCAGTTGACTCCTGGAGAGAGGGAGAGAAGATTCTTTGGGTGGCTTCTGTGAGGAGAGGAAACTCCACTAGGTTCTCAAAAGCATAGAATGTCTCTTTCAGCATAAGAACTAGGAAGGTTACTGACCGTTGTTTTGTTTGTGTTATGTCTAGTCAGGTTAAGTAAGTGTACTGTTATCAAACCAAGCAGTTGGAAGTGTCGTCAATTGATGGGTTTTGGAAGGATGCTGCAAGACCCTCAAAAACAGAATTAGGAAAAGCAGCCAAGATAACCTAATATTTATAGGCACGTAACCTAAGAAGATTAGGGAGGTAAAAAGGGGGCACTAGTGATCCACAGACCCTGATAAATATGGTGTGACAAGAAGGTTTTATGTGTAGCCTCATGCCCTTTTGGGACGCAGGTCCTTGTATATGGAGGTGGTCCAGGTATACACTGCACCCTGTTCCTTATGCATCGGTGATCAATGTCTTTGTAGGCGGTAGTGTGGAAACGGATACCAGCTGGTTTGACCATCTGTTCGGAACTGACAGACTGGGAGCTCTGAGTAGAACTGGCCTGCTTATTTGATGTTTTGCAGTGTGATACATTGACCTTAGCCAGCCTTTAATGCACATAGATGAAGTCTGCTTAGTAATGTCACATATGTGCAAGCTAACATGTGGCTCAGAAGTTTGTGGCAGATTTTTTCTGTGGTATCAATCATCTGGACAGAGCAAAATCTGTACTTGGGGAAATATATTTTTGCTGATTTTGAATAGATTGACATTTCTAAAAACTGATACATAGGGAGATTTTTCATAGTTTACCATGTGGCTCAGCTGTCTGAATTCAGCCAAATCACCCAGATATGGAAAATGTAAATGCCATCTCTCCTTACATGGGCTGCCACAACAATTAGGCATTTTATTAAAAAAAAATTACTGTGGAGAGACCAAATGGCAGCACTTTGTATTGGTAATAACTGGGCCCTACTGCGAATTGTAGATGATCTACCATGGATTGAATGGATTGAGATATGAAAGTGAGTGTTGTGGAGGCAGCAAGCCACAAACCAGTCTTGTGTATGAATAGAACATATGGCAGCAAACATCACCATTCTGAATCTCAAAACTGGATCAGACAAGGCTCCCCTTTCTTCTTTGGAATAAGGTGATATCAAGAACAGAAAACGTCCACTGAATTCCAAAAGGATACCTCTCCCAGGGCTCCTAGAGGAATCAGAGAAGCCACTTTTAGTTAATTTTCATCAGAAGGATCCCTGAAGAGGGATGGGTCGGAGGCAAGGACCAAACTGGATGGAATAGTCCTATTAGACAACTTTCAGCACTTTTTTACTGCAGACAAAGCCTGATGGAAGAAAGGAAGCCAGTATCCAAAAGGTAGTATTTGGGGATTACTTGTCTGATCGATATCAAACCTGATGTCTGAAAAGCAGATGAAAGTAAACCAGAAACTGAGAAAGATTGTCTCCTCCAAGAGGAGCTCTACTTCTTTCCAGGTGGGTATGCAGAAAAACATTGCTGATGGTATGCAGGTGTCTTCTGTATGGATTGCTCTTGGTATTTAAAAGCTTGCAATTTGGGGTAGAGATGTAGATACCCAATGAGCAAAGTGTAGCCCTGGTGCTTTTTAAGGAATGTAACTTCATCTGTATGTGAACACATAAGGGTCCGTGCTCTTAAATGGTAAGTCCTCAACTGAGTTTTACAGCTCCCAAGAGATTCCAGAGGCCTGTAACCATGATTCTCTGCACATAGTCTTCACATAGTCAAGGATCTATGGCTGCCTGTACAGATGCTTTTACCACAAGCTGGCCTTCAGCAATGATGGCTTTTAACTCTGGATTCCTGACGTTCAGCCAAGAAGGGGACACAGTTATCTGATTTAGGATAGGGCATTTTGTAAATAAGGCTTGATAACTGATGAGCAAGTTGAGTGTTGCTGACAAATAAGCCTCTCTTTCAATGATAGCTAATTTCTTTGGGTGTTTGCAAACTGGTCTTGTCCTGGACTGCAGAGACCTCTAAAGAATCCAGTGTTGGACAGATGGTCCAACCATTTTGTGGTATTTGATACTTCATTTCTGCTTTTAGTTGTTGGTGATATGGTTGCTGGTATCTGCCACAGGGGTCTAGGCTGGTTCTAAGATGCCCTCATTAATTCACAGTGCTATTCTTGAAAGAGTGGAAGAATACAGTATTTCAAAAAGCTCACAAGTTTTTGCTTCAATTACTGGGTCTCTATGTTGAGTGTCTCTGCAACATGAGAGTTGCAGCTTCATGGAATGCTCTAAAATCATCAGAAGTCCAGGAGCTGAAGAAACTTGTCAAGAGAGGACAGCGACGGGTCTCTGGGAGAAGATTAAGAAGAGTGTTGCTCAGGATGCTTTAGACCTGTCTGTTCCTCCAGCAGAAGGGAAGTGTGACCTCTATTTGCTGACGTGGTAGGAGGGAGATTTTCTCCTGGCTGCTCTAGATTGAGATCCCCAATATATGCCTATGGCTAAGGTGGAGCATTGTAGGGCTAAAGCTGGTTCTGGTAAGGCTGACCAGGCCATTACCATGGCTAAGGCAGATGAGTCGAGGCTCTGGAGTGTCCCCGTATTTAGGCAGAGACTTTCTCTTGTGCTTTAGGATTGAAGAGAAGACTCCCTGCTAGATAGCAGAGAGATGTGTTCTTCGTGATGGAGATGAGTGATAAGCTTCCTCCAGAGGTGGTGCCAATCTTTGAGGTGACTTCTGTATCATAATGCTGGAGAGGCAAGTGTAGTGTCATTGGTGCTAAGGGCGATGTCAGAGACATGACAAACATCCTCTAATACTGAATTAGCTGGTACCATTAATGCTTCCATTGTCTGTACTGGTTACAGTACAGTGTCTATGCAGGTGCCGATGGCTAATTGCCACTAGTATTGTCAAGTGTAGGCACCAAGTAACTTGTGCCTCTTCAATGGTGAGCTGGAGATAGGGGCAGAGGATGCTGGCTCTATTGAACAAGTGGGATTAGTGCTCTGTATCTGGGAGGAGAGCAAGGGTTTGAACTTCTTGTGGGAAGAAGGCGGGGGGGGGGAGGAAATCAGTGCAAGGAGCAATATCTATCCAATGTTAAGATTTCCCTTGCCTCACTGAGGTGGTGGTACTGGTCCTCTATGCTTGAATGGCTGTTGGTACCAAGGTGGTCTCCAGAGGTCCCATATCAGGGGCACAGAAGAGATCAGATCCATTTAGAGGTTGATCCTTGCTCATGTCTGAATGCCCTTATTGATTGTTTGAGAAAATATAGCTTAAGCTGAGTTTCCCGGGACTTTGCTGCTCATTATAACACTGTTCATTTTCAACCAGGACAATCTGGCCACATGGCTCTTACCAAGATAAAGACAGTTACTGTGGCAGTCTGTAACAGGAATGAGTCCCTGGCAGAACAGACACTGAAACCAAAGGATTCTGAATGTACCATTTTAGGTCCAGACAGGGACGCAAAGAGCTGAGGAAAAGTTTTAAATTTAAAGCTTTTGTGGGGGGAGTTTGGTAACTCAAATCAAAGAAGGAGCTATTTGAAGGGAATTAATCCCAATTTATGAGAGTAATTCTGCTAAGGGGATTTGGGCTGACAACTTGTTCCATCTTACTGCCACAAGTGGTAAGAGAAGAGAGGGATGGTTGCAGCTGCTCTGCCCTTAAAGTAACATTCATGGCCAGGCATGGCCCAATTGACACTGCTGTTCACAGATCCCAATCTCATACACAATGTGCAGGTGCACCTAGACTGGGATTCACACAAACACATATGCTAAGAAGAAAGTTACGGTCTTTCTGCATACTGATGGAATCGTAGACCACGACATCTCACGGCTTGGCTACACTGGAGAGTTGCAGCGCTGGTGATGGCTTTACAGCGCTGCAACTCACACACCGTCCACACTTGCAAGGCACATCCAGCGCTGTATCTCCCTGGATACAGCGCTGGCTGTACTCCACCTCTGCCTGGGGAATAACGACTGCAGCGCTGGTGATGCAGCGCTGCTCCACCACTGTGGCCACCAAAAGCACTGTTATTGGCATCCAGAGGTATTCGGAGGTATCCCAGAATGCCTGCTCAGCCACTCTGCTCATCAGTTCAAACTCTAGTGCCCTGGCCTCAGGTGACCTGCCCTTTAAATGCCCCGGGAATTTTAAAAATCCCCTTCTTGTTTGCTCAGCCAGGTGTGGAGTGCAATCAGTGAATCTTTCCAGGTGACCATGCCTCCACACGCCAAACAAGCCCCAGCATGGAGCAATGGTGAGTTGTTGGACCTCATCAGTGTTTGGGGGGAGGAAGCTGTGCAGTCCCAGCTGCGCTCCAGCAGTAGGAATTATGATACCTATGGGCAGATATCAAGGGCCATGCTGGAAAGGGGCCATGACCGGGATGCGCTGCAGTGCAGGGTTAAAGTGAAGGAGCTGCGGAGTGCCTGTTGCAAAGCCCGTGAGGGAAACCGCTGCTCTGGTGCTGCCCCCACGATCTGCCATTTTTACAAAGAGCGGGACGTGATACTTGGGGGTGACCCCACCGCCAATTCGAGGACCACGATGGACACTTCAGAGCGGGGGAGGGGGGAAGGCGGAGGAGGAGGAAACCGAGAGTGAGGGTACTGGGGTGGAGGGGAGACACCCCGGAGTCCCAGGAAGTATGCAGCCAGGAGGAAGGTAGCTAGTCGCAACAGCCAGTATTTGGTGAAGGACAAGCAGAGGAGCGGGTTCCCGGTAAGCGGCTTTTATTTTCAGGATGGAAAATGTTTCGGGAGAGGAGGGAGGGTTAGGGCTGCATGCATGCATGCCTAGATGTGGAATAGCCCATTGATGTGGGCTATCACGTCGCAGTAATTGGCCTCAGTAAACTCTTCAAAAGTTTCAGCCAGAGCATGGGCAATGCACTTGCACAAGTTTATTGGGAGAGCCACTGTGATCCTTGTCCCAGTCAGGCTAACGCATCCACGCCACTGTGCCGCGATGGGTGGGGGGACCATTGCTGCACACAGGCAAGCTGCATAGGGGCCAAGGCAGAAAAGACGGTTACTCACCTTTGTAACTGTTGTTCTTTGAGATGTGTTGCTCATATCCATTCCAATTAGGTGTGCGCGCGCCGCGTGCACATTCGTCGGAAGATTTTTTTACCCTAGCAACACCAGGCGGGTCGGCTGGGTGCCCCCTGGCGTGGCACCGTTATGGCACCGAATATATAGCCCTGCCGACCCGTCGCTCCTCAGTTCCTTCTTGCCGGCTACTCCGACAGTGGGGAAGGAGAGCGGGTTTTGGAATGGATATGAGCAACACATCTCGAAGAACAACAGTTACAAAGGTGAGTAACTGTCTTTTCTTCTTCGAGTGCTTGCTCATATCCATTCCAATTAGGTGAATCCCAAGCCTTACCTAGGCGGTGGGGTCGGAGTGAGATACTGCAGAATGCAAAACTGTTAAGCCGAAAGCTGCATCGTCTCTGGATTGTTGCACCAGGGCATAATGGGAAGTAAAGGTGTGTACTGAAGACCATATAGCTGCTCGACATATCTCCTCAATATGTACTCGAGCTAAGAAGGCAGCCGACGAGGCCTGGGCCCTGGTAGAATGTGCAGTAATATGACCCAGAGAGGCATGAGCTAGATCACAGCAAGTCCGGATGCACGCCGTTACCCAGGACGAAATCCTCTGAGAAGAGACGGGTTGGCCTTTCATCCGGTCCGCCACTGCAACAAAGAGTTGGGGCGTTTTGCAGAAAGGCCTCGTTCGGTCGATATAGAAGGCGAGAACCCTACGGACGTCAAGCGAATGTAACTGCTGCTCCCTACGAGATGTATACGGTTTGGGGAAGAAGACCGGGAGGAATATGTCCTGGTTGAGATGAAAGGCCGAGACTACTTTAGAGAGGAACGCTGGATGTGGGCGTAACTGCACCTTGTCCTTGTGGAACACCGTGTATGGTGGGTCCACCATCAGAGCCCAAAGCTCAGAGACTCTCCTAGCCGATGTGATGGCTACAAGGAAGGCTGTTTCTCATGACAAATATAGGGGTGAGCTGGTTGCCAATGACTCGAATAGAGGGGACGTAAGTCTTGTCAGGACTAAATTGAGGTCCCAGAAAGGGGTGGGGCGTCGTACTAGGGGGTATAGACGCTCCAAGCCTTTGAGGAACCTCGAGACCATAGAGTGAGAGAAGACGGAGTGAGTACCTTCTCCGGGGTGGAAAGTAGAAATAGCCGCCAAGTGCACTCGCAAAGATGAGATAACGAGGCCTTGCTGTTTAAGATACCAGAGGTAGTCCAAAATAGTGGGGATGGGAACCTCCATGGGTGCGACATTCCACGTTTGACACCAGCAGGAAAACCGCTTCCACTTGGCCAAGTAGACCGAGTGGAAGGTTTTCTGCTACCCAGGAGTACCTCTTGCACTGAGGCAGAGCAGCGTAACTCCGATTGGGTTAACCCTGCAGGAGCCACACCATGAGATGGAGGGATTGCAGGTCTGGGTGGTGAAGCCTGCCGTGGTCCTGCGTTATCAGATCCTGACGAAGGGGTAGGGGGATCGGGCTGGTGTACCAGTGTTGTCGGGGCCATGCAGGGGTGATCAGGATCAGGCGAGCCCTGTATCATAACCTAGTCCCAGATATGGACCTTAGCGTCCAAAATATGAGGGTTAGCATGAAAACCTCCAAGCTTAGTTACCAGCGTGGACCTGGTAAAGCTGCCACCACCCAAAAAATTAGAGTGTTTTGGGGCACTCTGGTCCCCTCAAACCTTCCCTGGGGACCCCAAGACCCCAAGACCCAAATCCCTTGAGTCTCTCAACAAAGGGAAATAAACCTTTTCCCTTCCCCCCTCCAGGTGTTCCTGGAGAGATACACAGACACAAGCTCCGTGAATCTAAACAGAGGGATTCCACCCTCCCCGTTTCCAGCCTTGGAAAACAGAAGTACGAGAGCTAATCTCTTTCCCCCTCACCCAGAGGGAATGCAAAGTCAGGCTAGTAATCTAACACACACAGATTTCCCCCTGACTTCTTCCTCCCACCAATTCCCTGGTGAGTACAGACTCAATTCCCTGCAGTTCCCCACTAAAGAAAAACTCCAACAGGTCTTAAAAAGAAAGCTTTATATAAAAAGAAAGAAAAATACATAAAAATGGTCTCTCTGTATTAAGGTGACAAATACAGGGTCATTTGCTTAAAAGAATATTGAATAAACAGCCTTATTCAAAAAGAATACAATTCAAAGCACTCCAGCAACTAAAGACATGTAAATACAAAAAAACATAAATCACTATCTGATCTTTTGTACTTACAACTGGGAAACAGAAGATTAGAAAGGCAGGAGACAGAAAAAATCACTTCTCATAGCCGAGAGAGTACAGGCAGAAGACCAAAGAACAAAAGACTCACACACCAACTTCCCTCCACCCAGATCTGAAAAAGTCTGGTTTCCTGATTGGTCCTCTGGTCAGGTGCTTCAGGTTACTTTTTTTTCAGGTGAAAGAGACATTAACCCTTAGCTGTCTGTTTATGACACCCTGTCCCTGCGAAGCTTTACGAGAACCCTGTGCACCATCGGGAAGGGTGGAAAGGCATAAAGCAGGTGGTTCGCCCAAGAGATTAGGAAGGCATCCAATATTGAGCCCGGGGTGAGACCTTGGAAGGAGCAGAACCTCTGACACTTCCTGTTGTTGCGGGAAGCGAAGAGGTCTATGTGGGGAAAGCCCCACTTCTGGAAGATGGAATGTACAATGTCCGGGTGAAGCGACCGCTCGTGGGAGAGAAAGCGTCTGCTGAGATGGTCTGCTAGAGTGTTCCGGACCCCTGGGAGGAAGGACGCTACAAGGTCTATAGAGTGGGCTATGGAAAATTCGCACAGTTGGATCGCCTCCTGACAAAGGGGGGAGGATCGAGTCCCTCCCTGCTTATTTATGTAGTGCACTGCTGTTGTGTTGTGCGTAAGCACTAGAACACAATGGCCCTGCAGATGATGTTGGAACGTCTGGCACGCGAGGCCGACTGCTCTCAGCTCCCGGACATTTATGTGCAACGCTAGCTCTTGAGATGACCAGAGGCCTTGCGTGCGACGATGGCCTAGGTGTGCCCCCCAGCCGAGAGACGACGCGTCCGTCGTTAGGGATACTGAGGGCTGTCTCGGTTGGAACGGCATTCCTGCACACATCAGGGAACATGTTAGCCACCAGTTGAGGGAGCCTAAAAAGCTCTGAGGAACGGTGACAACCATGTCTATGGCGTCCCTGCCTGGGCGGTAAACTGAGGTGAGCCAGGTTTGAAGGGGCACAGATGTAGTTTGGTGTGCTTGGTTACAAAAGTGCATGCGCCATGTGACCGAGAAGGCTGAGGCAGATGCGGGCCGAGGTCATCGGAAAAGTTTGGGGGCTTTCTATAACCGAAATTAGTGCCCGAAACCGCGGTAGTGGAAGGCAGGCTGTTGCGAGTTTGGAGTCTAGAATGGCCCCAATGAATTCTATTCTTTGAGTGGGCACTAGAGTAGACTTCTCTAGATTGATCATCAGGCCCAACCGCTCGAATAGGTCCGTGATGATGGCAACATGCCTGGTGACTTGGGCCTCGGAGGTCCCACGAATAAGCCAATCGTCTAGGTAAGGAAAGACGTGTATTCGCCGATGACGGAGGAAGGCGGCCACTACAGCCATGCACTTTGTAAACACCCGCGGGGCGGTAGAGAGGCTAAACAGAAGGACCGCAAATTGAAAATGTTGATGGTGCACCATAAACCGTAGGTACTGTCTGTGAGGAGGGTAAATGGCGATGTGAAAGTCTGCGTCCTTCATGTCGAGAGCAGCGTACCAGTCTCTGGGATCCACAGATGGGATGATGGTCCCCAGGGACACCATACGGAACTTCAACTTCTTCAGAAAGACGTTGAGTCCACGCACGTCCAGGATGGGACAGAGACCTCCTTTTGCTTTGGGGATTAGGAAATATCGGGAGTAAAATCCTTTGCCCCTGAATTCCTCCGGTACCTCCTCTATAGCTCCGATGGAAAGGAGCGTACGAACCTCTTGCCAGAGAAATTGCTCGTGAGAGGGGTCCCTGAAGAGGGAGGGTGGGAGAGAGGGGGCGTGTCATAAACAGATAAAAGTTAATGGCACAGAAGTACTTTATATCTTTGACTATAAAGGGTTAACAAGTTCAGTAAGTCTGGCTGTCACCTGACCAGAGGACCAATCAGGAGACAGGATACTTTCAAATCTTGAGGGCGGGAAGTTTGTGTGTGTGATGTTAGAATTTGGTTGTTGTTCACTCTGGGGGCTCAGAGGGACCAGATGTGCAACCAGGTTTCTCTCCAATCTCCCTGATACAGGTTCTTATAGATCCAGAATAGCAAGTACGAGGTAGATAAAGCGAGTTAGGCTTATGTTTGTTTTCTTTATTTGCAAATGTGTATTTGGTTGGAAGGAGTTCAAATGTGTATTTGGCTGAAAGGAGGTCAAATTGGTATTTTGCTGAAAAGATTTTAATTTGTACTTGTATACTTAGACTGGGAGGGTATTCCCAGTGTCTATAGCTGAAAGACCCTGTACCTATTCCATTTTAAATTTACAAAGCTAATTTTTAACTGTTTTTCTCTTTAATTAAGAGTTTCTTGTTTAAGAACCTGATTCTTTTTTTATTCTGGTGAGACCCCAGGGGACTGGGTCTGGATTCACCAGGGAATTGGTGGGGAGAAAGGAGGGAAGGGGGAGAGAGAGGCTAATTTCTCTGTGTCAGGATTATTTTCTCTCTCGGGAAGAGTCTGGGAGGGGGAAACAGAAGGAGGGAGGAAGGTGAATTATCTTCTCTGTCTTGTGATTCAGGGAGTTTGAATCACAGTGATCTTCCAGGGTAACCCAGGGAGGGGAAGTCTGGGAGAGGCAACGGTAGGGGAAAGGGTTTTCTTTCCTTGTGTTAAGATCCAGAGGGTCTGGGTCTTGGGGTTCCCCAGACAAGGTTTTGGGGGGGATCAGAGTGTACCAAACACTGGAATTCCTGGTTGGTGGCAGCGCTACAGGTCCTAAGCTGGTAATTGAGCTTAGAGGAATTCATGCTGGTACCCCATCTTTTGGATGCTAAGGTTCAGAGTGGGGAATTGTACCATGACAGGGCGAAATAAATTGGAGGTGGTATCCAAATTCCACCGTGCGTAGGATCCGACAATCCGAGGTTAATTGGGCCCACGCAGGGAGGAAAGAGGAAAGGCGGTTGAAAAACTGAAGGGGATCCTAGGGAAGGACTGGTGCTCTGCTCTTGGGCGCACCTTTAAAAGTTCGGTTTGGGGCCCGCTGATGGTTTGGTGGGACCGTTATTCTGGCCCCCTTGGGAACCCGATTGCCGTCTGCAGTTCCTGTGACCACGCCTTCTGCCAAAGTCTTGTCGTGGCCTGGGTGGGGGATAAGGGCACTGAGGCTGGGTACGGAAGCACCTCCGTTGGGTTTGCGGAGTATGCATCCCGAGGGAACGCATGACAACGCGATTATCCTTGAGACTCTGGAGTTTAGGGTCCGTTTTCTAAGAGAAAAGGCCCTGTCCATCAAACGGAAGGTCCTGGATAGTATGTTGCAGTTCAGGAGGTAGGCCATGATATCCTCCGCATTGTAATTCCCGAGGCCACGGTTCTGGCTGCCGAATCAGCAGCATCGAGTGAGGCCTGCAGGGAAGTCCGTGCTACTTTCTTCCCTTCCTCCAGAAGGGCCTGGAATTCCTGGCGGGAGTCCTGTGGGACCAGTTCAGCGAACTTACAATTATAATACCTGGCAATCGGTGGGTATCTGCTGAGCAGGGCCTGTTGGCTAGCCACCCGCAGTTGGAGGCCTCCGGTGGAGTAGATTTTTCGTCTCAATAGGTCCATCCGTCTAGCCTCCCGCGATTTCAGGGCAGGGGCTTGCTGGCCATGGCGCTCTCACTCATTCACAGATTGAACGACCAGAGAGCATGGAGGAGGATGGGTATATAAGTATTCGTACCCTTCAGAGGGTACCACGTATTTCCTTTCCACGCCTCTGGCCGTGGGAGGGATAGACACCGGAGATTGTCAAATGGTGTCCGCTTTGGCTTGGATGGAACGGATGAATGGCAGAGCCACGCGAATTGGTGCATCCGCCGACAGTATGTCTATGACCAGGTCTTCCACCTCCGGGACCTCCTCCACCTGGAGATTGATATTTAAGGCGACTCACATCAGAAGGTCCTGGTGGGCTCGGAGGTCGATCGGGGACGGGCCCGATGAAGTACCACCGGCTACTGCCTCCTCTGGTGAAAAGGAGGATGACAGACCCGGCATGACTGGCTCATTTAGTGACTCCTGTTCCTGAGGAGCATCAGGGTCCAGGAACACCTGAGAGTCCGGCGCCAGAGCCGATTCGTCTGTACCCGCTGGAGGAGGGCGGCTAACAGTGGCCTCTGGTGCGCGATGTTCTGACGGGGCGGAACGAGATGGTACCATGGGTTCGCCTTCGGCCTGGTGATATGCCCAAGGAGTCCAGAAGGACCACTGAGGCACTTGTTCTGGGCCCTGAGCCTCCTGGAAGACACGGCTATGCGTCTCTGAATCCCCGTAGGCGGCGCTATCAGCGTGCGAAGACTCAGATGGGTGCTGCGACGGCCATGGCGGAGCAGAGAGCACGTGAGGAGGAGCCCTGTGCGCAGAGTACCGTACATCGTGCTGCACCGGAGAGCAGTACCGGGAGTCGTACCGGTGCCGAGAGCGTGACCGGGACCTGCAACCAGCGCGGTGTCGGGAGGTTGACCAGGATCATGAAGCTCTATGGTGAGAGTGGCTGCAGCGTGAACGGTGCCAGGAGCTGGACCACCGTCTGGAATATTGGTCCAGAGAGCGGGATCTTGAGTGGTGCCGCGAGTACAACCGGTACCGAGAAGGAGATCGGTACTGGGACTGCGAGCGGCGCCTAGAACGGGACCGGTGGCGAGACCAGGAGCGTTGGCGAGACCTCGATCTTGAGTGCTGCCTGCCTGCGGCATCAATGGAAGGTGGCCTGACCAGGGCAGGCTTCCCTGTTGATGTAACAACCTGCACCAGCGGTGCCGGGGGTTGAGGCAGGGTGGGCTCTGTTAGGGCAATGAGTTCCTCGCTGTTGAAAAAGTCTCTGGTGTGGTGGGAACGATAAGCTCTACCGAGGTGTCCCGCGCAGCTGTCATGCACCGGACTCGACGGCTCTTGCATGGCCGGAATCAACGGTGCCGAGATTGCCGGTGCCGTGGCAGTTGCTGGTGCCGGGCGGCTTGGTTTCAGCTGCTGCTCAGACTGCGGTGCAGATATTGGAGCCACAGGAGCTTTGAGCTTTCTGGCACACAGGGAGAGGGAGCGGTGCCTGGCTGGCTTCTGGGCCGGTGCCGGCTGGTGCCGGGATGTCTTCGCAGTGCTGGCACTCTCCAGTGCCAAGGCACTTCTCCCTGGCGCAGACTGTGCGGCACTCGGTGCCAAAGATGGAGGAGTGAGGGCTGCCTCCATTAGGAGCTGCTTAAGGCGAAAGTCCCGCTCCTTTTTTGTCCACGGCTTAAACGACTTGCAAATCCGGCACTTATCTGCACGATGGGATTCCCCCAGGCACTTTAGGCAGGAGTTGTGGGGGTCTCCCGTTGGCATCGGCCACTGGCAGGCCGAAAACGATTTGAAACCCGGTGAACCAGGCATGGGCCTGGGCACTGGGAGAGGGGAAGGGGCTAATCCCCAACCCTCTGAACTATATACACTAACTACGTTTACAAAAGGGTATTAAAAATATTAACTACAACTATAAAACTAAACTATATACACAATAAGTACTAGAACGAGTGAATAGCTAGGGAAGTGGAGATCAGCTAAGCCGCGCTCCACTGTTCCAACGTCCGACACGGGCGGTAAGAAGGAACTGAGGAGCGGACGGGTCGGCAGGGGTATATATTCGGTGCCATAACGGTATCACGCCATCGGGCACCCAGCTCACCCACTGGGTGTTGCTAGGGTAAAAATCTTCCGACTAACGTGCACACGGCGCACGCACACCTAATTGGAATGGATATGAGCAAGCACTCAAAGAAGAACCCACATTGCTGTAGAAGGCCCTCCCGCTCTTCCCAGGTGACCCGCAGCAGCGAGATATCATCCAGGATCAACTCCTGTGGAAAATGTTGGGAGAGTGTTCAGTGTAGGTGCCCTCTGCAGCTGTTTGCTTTCCCCGATGCACTGAAACCCCAGTACAGCCCTGAAGCAGTCTCCCTTACTCACCATTTCGGGGCTCCTGTGGGTTATGTGCGCTCTCTTTGATATGAGAAAAGACTGTAAACTCCTTCACTGTGTGGGAATAACTGTCTGATGTGATATAAACAATGCTGCCTCTGTTAACTGTTGCCTTTTCTGCCTTTCCACAAGCAACCTTGAGTTCTCGGCTGCCTGTTTTATCAACAGCTCATAGACTCCAAAACCTCTGGAAGAAGCCGAAAAAAACAAAGACGACCAGCTGCAAGCAGTTATGGATCACTCTGCCAGAGAGAATCAAAAAGTGCAGCACTGGAGACAAAGGGAAAGCAGGATCCGCCAGAAAAACGCAGCGGCCAGGAAGAAAAGCACAAAGCAGCTGATAAGCATCCTGGCACGCCGAGCGGACTCTATCCAGGCACTCGTAGCCATGCAGACAGAACACTACCGTGCCGGCCCCGCCCTGTCCCAAAAGCTCTTTCCCTTGTGCCCCAATGTCAGCTCAAAACACCCTTCCCCTGCATCCAGGTTCTTACCACCACCAGCTGCCTCCGACACCTGTACGTTCACCAACCAGCCCTGAGAACTATGACCCTTACCCTCTGCACTCAACCCCCATCACCATGCAGTATAGGCATCCTGAAGTGCAGCAGTCATTGCACAGCACTCCAGACAGGACATATTCAAACCTGTGACTGTACAGTTCCCCACCACACCTCCCTGCCTTTTCAGGTTCCCAAAATGTTGTGTGTCCGTCAATAAAGTTATTTTCTTTTCAATAAATGAATTCTTGGCTTTGAAAACGGTCTTTATTATTGCAGAAAGTCAAAGATACCTTAGCCCAGAAAAGAAACAGGCACTGCAAATCAGCTTCGGAAACACAGGTTCCTACTAACATTGTAACTGCTGCACTTCACTCCCGTGCAAGGCACCAAACATCACTGTTGGTTTTCAGCCTCAAATTCCTCTCTCAAGGCATCCCTAATCCTTGAAGCCCTGTGCTGGGCCTCTCTAGTAGCCCTGCTCTCTGACTGTGCAAATTCAGCCTCCAGGCGTTGAACCTCGGAAGTCCATGCCTGACTGAATCTTTTATCCTTCCCTTCACAAATATTATGGAGGGTACAGCACGTGGATATAACCGCAGGGATGCTGCTTTCCCCCAAGTCTAGCTTCCCATACAGAGATCTCCAGCACCCCTTTAGACGGCCAAAAGCACACTCCACAGTCATTCGGCACCGGCTCAGCCTGTAGTTGAACCGGTCCTTGCTCCTGTCAAGCTTCCCTGTATATGGTTTCATAAGCCAAGGCATTAACAGGTAAGCGGGGTCTCCAAGGATCACAATGGGCATTTCAATGTCCCCTAATGTGATCTTCCGGTCTGGGAAAAAAGTCCCTGCCTGCAGCTTCCTGAACAGGCCAGTGTTGCGAAAGATGCGTGCATCATGCACCCTTCCAGGCCAGCCTATGTTAATGTCAATGAAACGCCCATGGTGATCCACAAGCACCTGGAGAACCATAGAGAAATACCCCTTCCGATTAACATACTTGGATGCTAGGTGGGGTGGTGCCAGAATAGGAATATGCGTCCCGTCTATTGCCCCTCCACAGTTAGGGAAACCCATTTGTGCAAAGCCATCCACAATGTCCTGCACGTTCCCCAGAGTCACGGTTCTTCTAAGCAGGATGCGATTAAAGGCCCTGCAAACTTGCATCAAAATGATTCCAACGGTCGACTTTCCCACTCCAAACTGGTTTCCGACGGATCGGTAGCTGTCTGGAGTTGCCAGCTTCCAGATTGCAATAGCCACCCGCTTCTCCACTGGCAGGGCAGCTCTCAATCTCGTGTCCTTGCGCCACAGGGTGGGGGCGAGCTCAGAACACAGTCCCATGAAAGTGGCTTTTCTCATCCGAAAGTTCTGCAGCCACTGCTCGTCATCCCAGACTTCCATCACGATGTGATCCCACCACTCAGTGCTTGTTTCCCGAGCCCAAAAGCAGCATTTCATGGTGCTGAGCATTTCCATGAATGCCAGAAGCAATGTCGTGTCATACGCGTCAGGCGACTCGCTATTATAGTCGGACTCCTCATCACTTTGGATCTTAAGGAATAGCTCAACTGCCAAACGTGATGTGCTGGAGAGACTCAGCAGTTCGGGCTTCATTTCCCACAGAAATCGCACTGCACAGAAACCGTTGAGAGAGTGAAGATGGTGCCAAACGTGGACGGAAAAACAGGGATTGCTGGGCTGTGAAGCGATGTATCACGGGGCGTTGGGACAGGAAGCAGAATGACCCGCACCCTCCACTCCCTTCCCACAACCCACGGCGCCAAAATGGGAGAAGGTGTTCTTTGGGATAGTTGCCCATAATGCACCACTCCCAACAGCACTGCAAATGCTGCAAATGTGGCCACACTGCAGCGCTGGTAGCTGTCTGTGTGGCCACACTGCAGCTCTTTCCCTACACAGCTGTACGAAGACACCTGTAACTCCCAGCGCTGCACACCTGCAAGTGTAGCCAAGGCCTCAGAGTCACCCTCTGAAGCTTCACAAATGCTGAATAGAAGCAATGTCAAGATTGAGCCCCATTCGACTTCTGTAAAGGATTTTCACTTATCTGTGAAGGGGATGTTCATGACCCACTGCAAATTGTCAAAGAGAAATGAGCAAAGCTAACTTAAACCTGACTCCATCCACTCAAGCCAGATCACACAGGCAGGTCAGCAGCACCACGTATTTTATTGCTTTCATTGCACTAAAATAACTCCTACAGGCCCCAACAGATTGGGAGACTAATGCAGAGACAATGTCTAATATTTTTAATCAAACTCAGAGGTAACATGCCCGTCTTTGCGTAACCAACACAATGATACCTAATTTCCATTTCACATTTATAAATCCTGAGATCCTTGCCTCTGCAGTCTTTGGACTGAGATTTTTCTTGAACTCTTCAAAAACTCTGATATGTTCAGGGTTCTGTATATCAGCTTCCCTCCCTCCCCCCTCCATGCAGAAACTGGCACAGCATAGATGCTGACAAGCTCAGGATAGTTCAGCCAGCACAAATTTCAGTCATGGGATTTCTAACTGGCTAGTTAACATGCTTATCTGATGCTCAGTATGTTCTGTTCACACAGCTTTTATATTTCTTATCCTCTTGACTGCACTATGAATTTATGTTCTCCCACAAAGGGGGTTTTAATTGCCTTCGTTAAAGGACAATTGCATTCATCTATTTGAGTGCTGCCAACTCTTGTGATTTTATGATGAACCTCCACACTGAGTTTTCTTAAAGCCCCAGCTCCTGGAGTCATGGGATTGTGAGAATCTCAGCTTCCGTGCAAGTAACAGTTTTAAAAAGTGAACCCTATGATTGCAAAAGCCCAGAAGGCAATTTTTTCTTATGATTTTGGGGAATGGATTCATTTTTGAATGATTGGGATTGACAGTGCTGCTACGCTAGAGTAGTGGGAGAATATATATTAGGTAATTTTCTTGGCCACTATCAGAAGTGGTGCAACTGCTCACTTCCATTTAGGTAATCTCTAAATTAATTGAATTTGCCATTAACAATTGCACTTAGGCCATGTCTACACTAGCAAGCTTACAGCGCCACAGCTGTACCAATGCGGCTGAGTCACTGTAAAATCGTTTGTGTAGCTGCTCTTTGCTGATGGGAGAGAGCTCTCTCATCACCATATTAAAAAAATCAGTTCCACAAGTTGCAGTAACTATGTTGGTTGGAGAAGCTCTCCTGCCAACAGCGCTGTGCATGCTACCAGTTACACTGGTGAAACTTGTCATTCAGGGCAGTGGGTTTTTTCCCCCCATACTCCTGAGTGACACAGGTTTTTCTGACATAAGCGGTAGCCTAGACTTGGCCTAAATTCTCCTTCCTATCCTTCATGCCACCATTTATCCCTTTTGCTTCCTTCCACACAGCAATGCCCAGCTCCAGCATCCTTAGGCCACTCCCGGCTTTCAAATCCTTCTTTGCACATAAATGAGCAGTTAATGGCTCATTCTTCTGGCAGAATGATGGGGGCCTATCACTAGCCTAGTATGTTATGACCCCTCTCCTACATCTGCCTTAGGCTATGTCTACACTACCAAGGCCTTGGCTACACTGGCGCTTCACAGCGCTGCAAATTTCTCGCTCAGGGGCGTGAAAAAACACCCCCCTGAGCACTGCAAGATACAGCGCTGTAAAGCGCCAGTGTAAACAATGCCGCAGTGCTGGGAGCGTGGCTCCCAGTGATGCAAGCTAAACCCCATCAGGATGTGGAGTACGTGCAGCGCTGGGAGAGCTCTCTCCCAGCGCTGGCGCTGCGACCACACTTGCACTTCAAAGCGCTGCCGTGGCAGCACTTTGAAGTTTCAAGTGTAGCCATACCCCAAGTTTTTTTCCCCAACAAAAGTTAAACCACTTTTATTAAACCGCTTTAATTAAACTGCTGTTGCATGTCCACACTATGCTCCTTGCACTGCTGAAGCCAGAGCCGTCCCTTGAGTAGGGCAAATTGGGGCAACTGCCCCGGGCCCTGCATTTTGGGGGCCTCCATGCTCCGATAAAATAGGGATTGTCCCGATATTTAGCCCTTTCTCCCACATCCTGACCGATGTACTATCGGGATGTCATTTGTCCCAATATTCGGATGGGGCGGGAGGGTGAGCGGAGTGAGAAGGCGAGCTTGGAGGCGAGTGGCAGGCACACAGGTGGAAGGATGGGTGGACGGATGGCGAGGAGGAGAGCAGCAGATGAGTGGAGTGCTGGAAAGGTGGCCAGGAGACTAACGGGGAGGCGAGACGCAGCCAGGTGGGTGAGGAAGCAAGTGGCAGGCGGGTGTGCAAACAGCGAGGAGGAGAGAAGTGGGTGAGTAGGCGAAGGATGGCCCAGCAGCCAGGAAGGAGGCTGATTTGTCCTAGGCCCCGCACCTCCCTAGGGACGGCCCTGGCTGGAGCACCTCCACACTAGCAGCTCTTGCAATGACAAAGAAAGCAGTGCAGTGTGATAGCTATCCCACTGTGCAACTGGCTGCAGGGTGCTTTGGGAACGGTTTGCAATGCCTCATGGGGCAGGTACAGCGTCCCATGGTGCAGGTTTCTGACTCCCATTAGGGGTGTGTGTGTGTGTGTAAGGGGAGAGATAGACAGACAGTGTGTGTTGGGGGAAGAGTGAGTGTGTTGGCATATTGTGTCCACAGGTGATGACTCCATGGGTGCTCCAGGGCTGTCCTGTCCCACCCCAGTTTACCTCCGCTCCACCTCTTCCCCTGAGCACGCCATGGGTCCACTTCTCCCCCCTCCCTCCCAGCGCTTCCTGCCACAAAACAGTTGATTCGCGTCAGCAAGCGCTGGGAGGGGAAGGGGAATGCTCAGGGAAGAGATAGGGCCGGGGAGGGGATTTGGGGAAGGGGTGCAAGAGAGGGGCAAGCACCCATTAGCACCTGGAAAAGTTGGTGCCTATGGTTATGTCCTAAGTTCAGACAGCTGCCAAAAGCAAAAAACTGTCCTGAGGCAGGGGGAAACCCCGACATTAGCTCCTGGCTCTGCACAGCACAGAGTGAGTCTGTCTGTCTCTCTCACACACACACACCCCTCTGCGTTCCTAGCGTGGGAGACAGCAGGAACATTTCACATTCAAGATTTGGTCTATGATTCCAGGAGCAGCACAGCACACCAGCTGTCAGAAGGGAGCTTTGAAAGGGAAGAGGCACGTGCCTGCACGGCTACAGAGTTCAAAACAATGAGTAGCGCAGTCACTGCAGGACATCTCCAGAGGCCACTGACAGCGATAAAAGCAAACAAGGTGTTTACACTGGCACTTTGGCAATAAAACCTTATCACTCTCATGGAGGTGGTTTGATTACAGCGCTGCAACGGCTGAGTTTTGCTGCAAAAGGTGGCTTTGCAGCGTGTACACCTCTGCTGTTTCTTCACCAAAAGCTGCCCTTTAGCGAAAAAACTTTGCCTTAGTCTTTGCAGAGTATGAGCTCTCTAAGGCAGACAGCTCATCTGTCTGTGTTTGGAAAGTCCCTGGCACGGCAGGGTGCTACCACAATCTAAATGATAACACTCTCCTCCAAAGTGTGGCACGTTTTTCATACTGCACCTATTTCTACAGGCTAGGGATTCAACAACCTACAAAAATGTTCACCTACTAAAACTTTTCATATGGAACATATTCACTGTGCAGTAAAACAACAGTTGTTTTATAGCTTTACAAGTCAGGTGGGAGTTTTCCCTGCCACTTATGACATGTTACAATATCCACTATAAAAGAGAAGTCTTTTCACAACCTCATTTAAATATCATTTAGCCAGTAAGAGACTCCAAGTCTGAGATCTGAGTTGGCCGAATCGCTCCCACCTTGTCAGCATTTGTACTTTGTGCTACTGCTACAGGAAAAAGCTAACAGGGAGAGCCCAGAGTATCGCCAATATTTAAACTACAAGAATTATTTGAAATCCCATTCCCTTTTGGAACTTCTCTCTGCTTTCCATTCCCAGCATCCCCACTGACTGCTTTCAAACACTTCCATAATAATTCTATGGACCATTAACCGTTTAGTTATGATGCTACAGGTCTCAGTGTACCACAAAGTGGTGCAAGATCAGAGACTACTGAAGCCCATCGAGCACCAAAACCATTTGATCATACATGAGGGCAGGTCACTTTGGAAAATATCAATTTGCTGAATATCTAATGTTTATCCAGATGTACACAGGCTAGAGTTTTCTCCTACTCTGACCCAACCCCAATTTGGCTCAGCATTTTGTGTTTCTGATATTAGTTTTAAAGGAGCAATTGTGTTTCCAGTACTGTTGGAAGAGTCTTTGGATGTAGATTTCAGTAACATACTAAACATCATAATGCCTAGAAACTAATGCTTGTTGCAGATTTATACTGCATTCCTGGGCCTAATTCAGAAAAGTGCTAGACATTCACAATCCCCAAAGAGAGCGAATAGTAGTGGGTGCTGGGCACCTCTCTGGATCAGGCCTTTGTGTGACTGTATGACCTCCAGTTCAATCACAAAACCTCAGTGCCAAGGAGTATAGGGTCTACTTAGAACAAAGTCTTCAATGGAAGACCTTAAAAGGAAACAAATTTAATTACACTAAAGGCCATTTAAAGTACTGCTATGGGAATGAAGTTTAATCCTGATTTACTAATTTTTTCTCTCATTTAACATATTCCCACTATACCTTATCTCTAATGTACTGTAGTTAAAATCCCAAAGCAAAGAAGATTGAAAGTACTCCGCAGAGATTAAATCAAAAGCCTTTCTGCTTCAGAAGTAAGTTTTAGCTGTCTCCTCGATATCATCACAGTAGCATACCTAACCACAGAAAGTAAACAACCAAAACTAGAGAGAGTCTTTACAGAGTAAATACCAACCAGTTTGACTTTCAATAACCCACACAATACAGCACTAGAAAAGACTGATTCCCTAGTGCATTAAATGTAACTTTACACTTCTTGCCAAGAACGTTTATTCTGTCAGCCAATCCAAGCTCACTCATGCTTTCAGCAGACCAAAACACAAAGGCAGCATGCAGTTTTCAGGCCTTCGGAGCATGAACAGCTCAACCACAGGTCAAAAAGTGAAGTGACTAATTAAACTTCTTTTACATCAGCAAGACCTTTATTTAGCAAACAAGGCCACTAGACTTTCTTCCTTCAGAAGTTCCATCATCCCTATCACTACTGTAGCTAAACCAAGTGCCAACACTGATTCTGCTCTACAGAAGTTTTTATACTGCGCTCACTGCCATAGTATTTGAGCATCTTCCAGTAAATGTGTTAAGCAACATGACTATACATCTGTCATGTGTTTGTTTGCTCTTCCTCTCCCCAGAAGAAAGCGCGTGCAGTGGAGTGTTGTTTTAGTAGGAGTTTTTTTAATTAACCAAATATACCTCTTGCTATATATTTGCATTAGAGACAGCAAGGTCAAGAAATGCACCTGGCACTTCACACAGAAAGTTGTGCACTTTGTGATGGTTCTTAGTTCCTGGGGGAGCTCATTTCCCAGTCTTGGACCACTTCTGGAGAAGGTTCTGTCTCCCGTACAGATAATCTTTATACTCTTAACAGTTGAGAATTCCAGTGTGCCAGAGGAGAGTAGTTGTCAACCATGGCCTTTGGCCTAGAGCTTTAGACAATCTTTTCGATACCCTGGGCCCAGACTGTGTAACACTTTCAAGGTTCAATGGCAAAAAAATGTAAATATAGAGTTAAGATTGCTTGGCAGTATATCATCCCCTTGCAGAATGCTGAAATGAGCAAAACTCCAAACTTCTGAGAACCAGGAAATGCACAGTTAAGATTCAAGGGGAGGTCCCATTAATTCTGTTAGGACCAGGTTAGGATCCAATGAGAAAAATACTTGCACCTGAAGATATAACTTGTCCAACCCTTTTAGAAATCTGATAGTTATGGGGTTGGAAAAAAGTGAGCACCCACCCACCGGAGGGTGGAATGCTGAAATGGCTGCCAAATGTACTTTAATGGAACTAACTGTCAGGCCCTGATGTTTTAGGTGCAACGAATAATCCAAAATGTGGTCAATGGAAGCATGCACTGGAGACACATTTCTCTGCTGAGATCAAATAGAGAAATGTTTCCTTTTGGTCAGGTAAGCATGCCTAACTGAAGCTTTCTACTATTTACAAGCACCTCCTTCATATCTTTCAAGCAAGTCATTTCTACTGGTGTTAGCCACAAAACATCTCCACTGTTAACTGGAGGGCCTGCAGTTCTCTTCCCTTGAATGTGTAAAACTGCTGCCATTCTTTTAAGCAGTTTAGTGAGTTTTGTAATCTTCTTGTGGTCAAGAAAATGTTCACCACCTCTATCACCTCATCTGGAACATTACACACCACGACACTGAGACAATGGCTAGTCTGTCTCTTGTAACGGAGGAGCTGTCTGAACATCTTCCAGTTGCTCAGTACTAGTCCTGGTCATCAGAGAATGTTGTCTGCGGTGCAGATGATCTTAGTGCACCTTTGATGAAGCCAGCTCAGGCAGGTGAGGAGAGGTCCTACCAGCAGGCGAGACACCGCACCGTGTCCAGAACAGCCACTGACATGATGGTGGAAATGTTTATTCAGGCCATTGCCTCTTGAAATGTGCCCACTGCTGGGACATCCACAGACCCCACAGCTCTGATGCAGGAAAAGCTTCCTACTGAGTATGGGACACAATAGGACCTATTTCCAAATCCAAAGAAGATGACTCAATCATATGATAAAGGTGGAGCGGAACCCTGTGGACAGATGAGTAAGCCAAACCCAGAAATGGTGGCAACAGGGATATTAATGGTGGCGAGCCCCTAGAATGTTCAGGCCTCCTAGGCCCCAGAAGTGGCATTAGTACTTCATGCTCTTGCAGAGGTGGTGTAGGGACCACAGTTTTCAGTGAGAGCTGAAACCGTTCCTGAACCACAAGGGACCCTGGTACGAAGAGGTTGGTTAATTCTCTAGTGGCTGTGTACCCTTCTGGTGTCGTCAATATCGAAATTGGACCTTGGGTCTGACATGAACCCTTCAGGAATCGGCCTCAGATCTGGCACAGATTCTGGGCTTGACACACACACCCCTCCCACCTTTGCAGCAGATGAGCATGCTGGAGAATGCTTCCCTTCAGAGTCCCTCTCAGAATTCAGACGTGGGAGGGGGGGAAGGAATAGCTCAGTGGTTTGGGCATTAGCCTGCTAAACACAGGGTTATGAGTTCAATCCTTGAGGGGGCCATTTAGGGAACTGGGGTAAAAATCTGTCTGGGGATAGGTCCTGCTTTGAGCAGGGGGTGGGACTAGATGACCTCCTGAGGTCCCTTCCAACCCTGATATTCTATGATTTTAGATGGCCTGGATACTGAAGGTCTTTCTGGAAAACATATCATGTCCTTGGTAGATCTGGGTCTCATCAGTTCTAGAGATACAGAACACAGTGCCAAGGCCTCTCAGGAGGTACGTGCTGCACTTGGAGTGCACTCTGAACCCAACAGCTCCAATGGAGGGCCAAGTGCTGCCTCCATAAGGAAATATTTAAGTCTCACAGCTCTATCTTTTTTTGAGTGAGATTTAAAATGCTTATAAAGGTGATATATATCAGTGATGTAAAACTCTCCAAACATTTTAGGAAGCTAGGCTGTGGGTCACTGACCAGCTCTGACCTAGCACACAGCTAGCAGGACTTAAAACAGGAGGTTTAAAAAAAACAAACAAAAGGAACTATTTCTTCACACAACACCCAGTCAACCTGTGAAACTCTTTGCCAGAGGATGATGTGAAGGCCAAGACCATAACAGGGTTCAAAAAAAGAACTAGATAAATTCATGGAGACTAGGTCCATGAATAGCTATTAGCCAAGATGGGCAGAGATGCTGTCCCTGGCCCGTTTGCCAGAATCTGGGAATGGGCAACAGGGGATGGATCACTTGATGATTACCTGTTCTGTCATTCCATCTGAAGCACCTGGCATTGGCCACTGTCCAAAGATAGGAACCTGGGTTAGATGGACCTATGGTCTGATTCAGTACAGCCATTTTTATGTTTTTATGACTTAAACACTAGAGAGAGAGAGGTATGACTCTCTCTACCAGTCCCAGACCAGAGAATCAAATTAGGTTTTAGTTTTTAGTCTCTTTTGGACCAAATCACTAACTATACACTGTAATTAACTACTGAACGAGAAACAGACTTTATGCAAAGAGTGAGGGAAATAAACTGACAATAGCAAGACTTGCTTCTTACCATCAGTGATGGAATTGTAACTGGGAGGGGTCAGGGGCAGTTCTGCCCTCTTATACCAGCATGCAATAGCATGCAGCAACAGAACACTCAAACAGCTTCAACCAGTACCAGGGAGGGGAAAAGTTCTCCAACAGCCATGCACGAGGCATGCACGGATCTAAAGTGGAATGGACATGTACAATAACTCAGAAGAATGTTTCTGTGTCATACAATATACCAGGGATAGACAACCTATGGCACATGTGCCAAAGGCAGCACACAAGCTGATTTTCAGTGGCACTTATACTGCCCGAGTCCCGGCCACCAATCCCGGGGGGCTCTGCATTTTAATTTAAATTTTAAATGAAGCTTCTTAAACATTTTAAAAACTTTATTTCTTTATATATAGCAATAGTTTAGTTATATATTGTAGACTTCTAGAAAGAGACCTTCCAAAAACATTGAAGTGTATTACTGGCATGCGAAACCTTAAATCAGAGCGAATAAATGAAGACTCAGCCCACCACTTCTGAAAGGTTGCCGACCTCTGCAATATACATT
This sequence comes from Gopherus evgoodei, assembly GCF_007399415.2. Lineage (NCBI taxonomy): Eukaryota > Metazoa > Chordata > Testudines > Testudinidae > Gopherus > Gopherus evgoodei. The sequence goes on from NC_044322.1 coordinate 5,485,685, forward strand.
TACTAGGTAGCCACACACCTGCCCATTTCCTGATCAATACTGTTCTGACTCTTAACAGCTTTCATATTGTCACTGTACTGATTATTCAAATGTTCAGCCAAAATCAGATAAAACTATTACACAGCTCCTGGACACACATTTCTGATGCCGTCCAAATCTGCTATCAGATATGGTTTGAGGTGTATACCAGGAATAAAAAAAAACCAGATTATTTCCACCTCAGTGAATCACCATGAGGTCCAATAGATCACAACCTCTTAAGTCACCAGTTAGATGCTGCAGGGTGGGTAAAACATGATACTAATGTAGGCCAACTCTTCACCCAGATCAGCCTGTAGCCAGCAATCCCCATGCACTTCTCACTCTCCTGCAAACTTCTGCAACCTCATGATCCAGGAATCACCCAGAATCTACATGCTGCCAACCCTGGCAGCGCACACATTTCTTTTCCCTCAGCGATCAACTTCCATGTTGTGTGTCCTTGAAAACACCATATTCATCTGCCCGGAGATCAGGAAGTAGCCAGGACACTACTACACACAGAAGAGGCAAAAAGAAGGTGAGGGAAATTAAGGCAGAAGTTGCTGCAGAGCCAAATACAGCAGAGGAGTGGGTCTGTTGGGCAGCAATTTTTCCAGAGTCCCACAGAGAATTAGCAGGTGCCATGCAAAACCTGAGATCAAAACTGACTGAGACCATTTTGACCTGCATCACAGCAACAGTTGGATCTCTACCTTGGCGCAAAAAATAAAATAAAATAAAAAAAAAAAAACACACACACACACCACACACGCACATCAATTTTTTGAAAAATGGTGGTTTTCCCCTCCCAGGTTATATCTCTGGAAACCCTAGTTCAAATGACCCCAAGTTTGAATCACCAACCCTACTCTGCACTCCCAGGAGTCACAGGTAATGTAAAGAAAACCAATGCAAGCATGCAGATTTTAAAGCTGTCAGAAGTGTCCTTTAAAAAGGAAGCGAGGATGGGAAGGGCTCCTTTACACATCCATTGACAGCATAGGTGGGTCTGAAAGGTGTGAAGTGGCACATTCATTTCAATGTGATGTTCTCAGCATGCAAACACTTCATGGTGATGAATATAATCTAAAATAATAGATCTGAGACATGTGAATTGCTCCATGCATCTCAATGTGTGTTCCCATCCACCTCCTGCTTTACAGTTTGTGATATGCATGAAGCATATATGTTCTATGTTCCCCATCCAAAGGGGCAGGACTTTTCCAGATGCTGGTTCAAATGAGGGGCAGTGAAAGAGCCTCAATGTTAAGGATCCACAGGTCTGGTGCTCTTGCACAGCTCTGGAACAGTCCCTGGGAGAAGCCCTTTACAGTGTTAACCCCTTCACTTCACTGCCTCCTGGGTCCGAGCTTCAGAGCCTTCAGCACCCATTTCACTCAGTGAGTCCACTCGAATTGGCCACCTGGGGGAGACATGCACATCCAAAGGAAGCAATGCACCCCCAACCTCAGTGACTCAGATAGCATTGTAAAAATACAAGGGTTTATTACATATCTGGAACACAGCATAGAAAGTCCTTACTTAGCATAGAGAATAGAAAAAAAATTACAGCATAGTCCACCTGGGTCAGTCCTGCCCCCCCTCCTTTGTCTCCAGTCCAGAAGCATGTCTCCTGCTTCCAGCAGCCCACATTATACAACCCTCAGGGTCTCTCCTCCATCCTTTGTTCCTCCTCCTGGTCTGAACAAGGTCACCTGATTATCTACCTTAGCTCTCTGTCCTGCAGCTGGACAAAACCCAGCTGGCTTCCTGCAGGGGTTGGGGACAATCCAGGGTCATTAGTTGACAGGCACCACATGTCCAGCCATCAAAGTGGCCATATTCTCTTGAGACTCTGCCAGAGCAGACAACTCTTCCCACCACCCTAGTTCAACATGCAGCACATAGGGGAAACTGAGGTATGCACTATAACCATACAAAATATTAAGAAATATTCTCAATTCACACTCGGACTCTCTCAAAAGGGCAAGCACCCCCCCTCCCTCACTAGATTGCTGCTCACATGCTGGGAGAGGAGGGGTACAGAAACTCTGAAAATAGAGAATATAGAAAATTCCTTCTCATTATTTACATCTTTCAAAGACCTGCAAACAAGAGCATTTCGGTTGCTCATGTAATGTCAGGCGAGTCCCCTGAAGTTAACACAAAAAGCTTTAGCTCACTGGCAAAACTCCACTTTAGGTAATTATATCCGGCCTACCTAAGATGCCTTGGGCAGATTTAGCTGGATGAGTATTTTTACACTTCCTGTCCTTTTGGTGTTGCTGTGTACTGTTGAATAGTTGCCACATTCCACCCACGAGGCTGGATTTCAGTAATGGGTGACAATTCATATATATAGCTTCAAGTAAGTTTAAATGCATTGTGAATTTTGAAGATGAAAGGCATAATTGTAAGTGATCAAGACGATTACTATGAAATTATAAACAAAAGAAGTCTGCCTGCAGAGTGCTACCCAGGTTACCTGTGTTGACTGGATCACTGTAAGGTCATTAATGTAGCAAAAGCCTGCCCCCATGGCAGAACGAAGTCCAGCAGTCCCAAAGGTCAGCCTGCAACAGAGGCGATCCCGCAGCTCCTTGTTCATCCCATTCCGTACCAGGTTTTCAATCTGCTCTTTTGTTTTAGGGTTCTGCAAAAGAAAAACAAAGGTTCTATTCCCACTGCTCAAGGAGGATCTGATGGAACAATTACTATTGCAGTGCAGTTTGTGTTAAAATAATTCTCTAATTCACAGGATAGGAAGAAGTGGCCTCCGTATCCACAAGTCAAGCTCTTTTATAATACAATTTCCATGTTGGAAGAAAGGATCACTCTTTGCTCTAACCTTTGTCACTTCTAACATGTTCTCTATTCAAACATATTCAATTATGCATATCAACACAAATATTATCTATAATAATCAAAATTTACATATAGGCAAATAAAGAAAAATGCTGCTTGAGAGCTTGCTAGAATTTAGTCAAGGCTCAAATATAGTTTGTATATTTTGACAAGTGATGTTAACTAGTTGTGTTTTAGCAGTTACAAAGCTTTAACTTTCTGAACCTCTATACCTACTGTTATTAATATTTATTCTCTGACCTTCCTATTGTCTGAAATACCCCATAATTTCCTGCAGCTGTGAAAAGTTGGATAAAAAAGTCAGAAAAACGCTTAAAAAACAAATGTTTTTTATATTATCCATCAAACTGATAAAGTCAATGTCTAATTATGCATGACTTAATAATTAAAGAAGTGAATTGTACTCCAGAAGATGTTCCTTTCCAAAGTTAAGACCCAGAACCAGATAGCTTAGAGTAGTTTATATTTCAAAGAGCTGCAACAAAATTGCTTGTCAGTGGCACCAGGAATTGAGAATTTAAAAAGACTGACAGATAAATTTTCAAAGGCACCGTTAGTCAGAGGGAGTTGGGCTCCAACGGTGCCTTTCAAAACACTACCCCCTACAGCATTAGGTAATCTTATTTGTTTCTAGCAGGTAATGCAGAACCATTCTCTAGTGCTTTGTCCAGTTTAGCATTAAGTTACTCAAGCAGAGGATATGCTGTGTTGTTGTAGCTGAGTTGGTCCCAGGTATTAGAGAGACAAGGTGGGTGAAATATCGTTTATTGGACCAACTTCTGTTGGTGAGAGAGACAAGCAGAGGAATCAAGCAACAATTGAGTTGGTGTCACAGTCAGGACATGTGCAGGATATTCAAGTTACATTCAGCCTCAAATGTGTTTTCGATCTGTGAGCACCCACAGTAGTAAAAAAATGGTTAGGACAAGATGTTGTTTTTTTTTTATGTAGGGCAATGTAAATATGAATGCACAAGCAGCTTCAGTGTCTCTAAGTAGTGACAAAATTACTACTGTGGTGTACCAATAATTTAATCAGAATTGTAAAAAATATTTTAAAATATAAAACCCAGCATTCATGCAATGTGAAGATTGCACAGTTCATTATAAAGTCTGGCAATGCAAAGCAGAAACTGCAGTTCCAACAGCAACTTTTATGGCTTGATTTGAAGCAAGGCTGAATTACATAAATTAGAGGTTTATCCAGAAGAATACAAGAGTGTGGTTCTCAAACTATTTTAGTGGTGACCCCTTTCACACAGCAAGCCTCTGAGTGTGACCTCCCCCCTTATAAATTAAAAACACTTGTTTATACATTTAACACCATTTAAGTGCAAGAGGCAAAGCAAGGTTTGGGGGTGGAGGCTGACAGCTCGTGACCCCCCCATGTAATAACCTCGCGACTCTGAGGGGTCCTGACCCCCAGTTTGAGAACCCCTGGCATACACTGTATTTATACTACATGGTACACTGTATTTATACTACATGGTACATATGAACTATTTACTATTCCTCTTTGGGGTAAAGTATTAGTGCTCATTACAAAAGGCACATCTTTATGTCTTATGCTGCACAACAGCTGATTAACATTGAAGTTGGACCCTTATTATTTCCAACTGTGCAACCTCAGAATGTTTTCTGCATTATTTTCCTGGTGTTTGCTGGGGGAAGCTGGAAGTGTGGAGGCTGGTTTTAGAAAACATTTTCCCCACCCATGGAAAATCTATATAGTCTATTATAATTGATTGGCAGTGTTTTTGAGCCTATGAAGCAAGGAGACCCTCTGCCAGCGCTGTGTGTAATAAATGCCTATGCTGACTATTTGTTCCAATGCTTCCCCTCCCCACGTTTCCATCTCAGCCTTACACAGGCCTTTCTTGACCTTCACTTCTCCCCTGCACCGCACATACACCATTTGTTCTTTAAAGTTATTCTATGCACAAGGTAATATGGATGGCCCCATTTTCAGAGCTGCTACAACTGACTTCAGTGGGAGCTGCAGGTGCTTGGAACACCTTTAAAAACTTACATCAAGAAGCTACTTCCTCGGTGAACCTTGATGTAAAATGTGGGCCCCCTTTAACAGATATTTAAAGAACATCAATAAGGCATTCTGAGTACACTGCAGCTGAAAATAGTAGCTGCTCTATTTCCTTGACATTTTCCAAGACTTTCTTAAAGACTTCTCCCCATCTCCTGCGGTTTGGCATCAAAAGACGCTGAAGAAATACCAGGGTTGGTGAATAAGGAAAATTCTTTGGGGTTGCCCCTTTCTCTCTCTCTCTCTCTCCCCTCCCTCCCAGAGAAGTGTTTAAACAGTCATGCTCTACAAGATCATCAGGATCTTGTCCATTGTAGATTTCCTCTAGGTCACTGGGATATAGCAGCATCTGAATTGGCATCTGTTCACTTCAGGGATAGTCCTTCAGTACACATTCTCTGGAATTCTTACTCAGGATCAGTGTGCTTACAGTACATCTTACATTTGGTACAGTCAAAATACATGTATGAAAGGGGGTGAGGACTGGACAGTTTCAGCTTTGTTATCTGTATCAGACAAACTAAGACGACAGAGTCAAATTCATTCCCCACCATGCTATCTTGAACAGACTGCAGATAAAACATTTCCTTCACTTTGTGTATGTAACAGGTGAATAAAATGGGTTAAAAGGAAAAATAGCAGGGAGCCATAGTCAAAACAAAAGAGGTCAAAGAACACTACCAGAAGGGCAGTTCCAGTGCTGTGAAAGGGTGGAAGTCAGACTGGAAGTGATCCAAGTACAGCAGGTTATTTTGCGAGAAGTGGCTGGATAAAAATGACTGATGTGCTTCAGAGCCCACCTACACTGCAGGTTCTACAAAGATGTTGTGAGTATCAGGAAATGCAGTACCGTACATCTATTTCTGATATTTGGACAACAGGGTTAAATCCATCCCAGTTGTAGAGACACTGAAATCAGTAGTGCTGGTCCAAGGATGAATTCACACCAAGGAGCTTCTGGGCTAACCCCTGAATTCCATGAATGTTACATCAGTACTGGATTTCACCTGCCAGCACTAGTCTCACCCTCTTTACCATCATCTTTCAGGATACCAGATAAATCAGAGAGTACAGAACTGTCAGGGCTCGGCCCTGCTGGGTGTAACATATTCAAAGACCAGTTTCCAGAGGAGACAAGTTTAATAGAGAGCCCATGGCTAGAAGGCGGTTCCATTTTGTCTCTGTATGGCTGTGGTCAACACACCACGGTGAATCTCAGTATAAAATTTCAGCTAAACAGTTAGCGAGTCTAGTCACCATGTGTGACGCCTTAATAATTGCTGTTTAACTCTAGACACCAGTTGGCAGATAAGACCTGGCTTAACTCCAACACTGGTTTTAACTGACCTCTGATTAGTGCTCACCCAACTGTAGTATTGCAAAGCCTCCTTACATGTGAGGTTACCCTGGTGTTATCCAGATCGGTGATATGCTAGGTTACTCCAATCCTTGACTCTGGGAGCCAGCCTTACCTTGCTCTGCTGTGAGAACCCCCACTCCTGGGCTGTTCACGTACAGCCTCTGGCATGTAAACTGCTCCTTGGATTGTGCAACCGAATGACACTAGCCAATATCTCTGGTCCCAGACACAACCCTAGAAACCATCGCCTTGCGGTGTCCACTTATAGCTGCTGGACACTGCAAGCTTATATGAGTTCATCAACAAAGAAATTGATATGTACCAGGCTTGTTATCCCAAGGGAACTCTGACATGGTTCAAACCAAACACACTGCTTCAGGTAGAACAAACAGATTTATTAACTACAAAGATAAATTTTAAGTGATAATAAGTCAAAACTTAAGTCGAATTTGGTCAAATGAAATAAAAGCAAAAATGCATTCTAAGCTGATCTGAACACTTTCAGTGTCCTTACAAACTTAGATGCTTCTCACCAGAGGTTGGCTGGTTGGCCTTCAGCCAGGCTTTCCCCTTTGATCAGTGCTTCAGTCACTTGGTGGTGATGTCTATAGATGGAACTGGAAGAGAGGAAGAGCATGGCAAACGTCTCTCCCTTTTATCATGTTCTTTCTTCCCTCTTGGTTTTGCCCCCATCCGCCCCCACCCTGTCAGAGTCAAGTGAGCATTACCTCACCACAGTCTCAAAATGACCGAGGGAAAGGCAGTGACTCACTTGAGAGTCCAACAGATCCTTTCTTGCTGCCTAGGCCAGTGTTCTTTGTTCCTGTGAGGCTGGGCTGGGTTTGTCCCATACATGCCCTGATGAGGTATGAACTGCCTCTCTGCTCTTGGAGAGTTTGTGTCTGGGCTTGTTTTAAGCTATGAGGACACTTTTTCAGTCTCATAACTATATACATAAAAATTACAACCTATAACATTACTATAATAACAATGCTCAGTGCATCAAGAGCCTTCCAAAGACACCCCACATGACAAACTCTGCATACCACACAATCATATTACTAGGATGAACATGGGGATGCAGGCTATTCCCTCAAGGTACAGAATGTCACATGTATCCAAGAATTTGAGATATCTGGGTTTGCATGCAGTGCAGAGTACATTTTTAAAATGTAAAAAAGAATTAATTTGCTGCAATCACATTCACCAGTTTAAATGAAATATAATGGCCCTCCCCATCCTCCCTTGATGACATTAAGTTAGGCAATCTAAGCTCTTGTTATTTCACTGATTACTGTTAAGAATTCTTTGCCTCCTCTGGCTATCCAACCACTGTGGCCCCCACACTGAGATCAGTGGACAAGTACCTTGAAAGAAGAGTAGAACATTATTGAAGACTGAATCTTAATTTGATATGTGGAGGACTCCGCAAGTTTTTTGGGTATAGAAAGAGTATGTGATGGGGGACGGGGGGGGGGAAGCAGATGCTATGGAAAGCCCTCAACTTGCTCAGAATACCTACAGTAGAACCTCAGACAGTTACAGACACCTTGGGAATGGAGGTTGTCCATAACTTTGAAATGTTTGTAACTCTGAATAAAGCACAGTTTGGGCTCCAGATCCAGCACTCCAGGCCATGCTTCAGCAGCAGCTGAGCTGCTCCCTACTCAGCCCCTTCATGAGCTTGCAAGCTTGTCCCCCTATCTGCAGAGATGTGTCTGAAAACAGCCTGCCCCCCTCAGGCGAGAGGTGGGGTGAAAGCAATGCAGATCCCAGTGCTGCTCCTGCTCTGCTGGCTGGCTCCAGCTGCCATGGACTGGCAACCCCAGTGTCTTGCTGTAAGCGGCTGCCCCGCATGTGGGGGTGGGAGTGGGGTGGATACAGATGGTCCAGATGTGCCTACCTTTAAGATGCAATACAGGTACAGTAAAGTATTTGCCTTTTGGGGGGGGGGGAGGGGAGGACATGGTCTCGGCTGCTGCTTGATTGGTTACTTATAGCTTCACTTGGTGTCTGGTTGACTGGTCAGTCTAACTCTGGTGTTCATATCTTTGAGGTTCTACTGTATTTAAAAGTCCAGTGACATGTTCTGTTCTATGAAATGAGATACTGTATAGAATATGTTGGCAGGATGGCCAGAGGTCTACTTCAGGGGAGCCTTTTGCTTGAAGTATGGAAGTGTGCTTGCTTGTAGTCTGTTATTTTAGTTATTACAGAAAATAGGTTGGGAGGGGGGATTTTTTTAAATGCTGCTTCTCCAGCCCTCTGCAAACAACACTGCAGGTAACAAAGGACACTGAGGGCTGTTGGAGGTGCCCCATCCATTCAGAAACTCAGCACAAGGACAGCGTTGAGGCAGATGATCAAAGAGGCGGCAAAGGATATGATCCTCAAGCACTCCTCCTCCCCCACATCTTTTGCTGGCAGGAGGGGCAACATGTTCATGTGTATATATTAAGAGCCCTGTCCCACAAAACTCATTCAGCAGCAGCAAGAGGCAAAATCTGCGACCATTTCCCTTGGTACTGCTACCTCTTTTACATCAGCAAGGGACAAAGCTATCTGAAAAAAGTAAAAGCTCAGTTAGAGAAATATGCTGAAGGGAAAGTTGAAGGACAAAATGATCACAGAGCATTCTCACCCAGAGTGCCTTGGATTAACAGGATATGGAGAGCTAGGGCAGAAAGAAGGTTGAAAACATTTTTTAAATGAACTGTTTAAAATTCTGTGTTTCCTACTGTTGTTAACATGGATATAATGACAACACAGGAAGCAGATCTGTGGAGTAAGAAGATGAGACTCTGAAAAGGACACCTGCCCATTTACTTAGGGCAGAATTGCCCCATACATGAGAATAGCCTCCATAAGCTATAGGAAACTGAGTTTGTACTTCCATTTTTCACCTACTCATATGCCAGGGCAAGGAGAGGGCAGGACTGTCCTCCCTGAGGCCATGTCTACATCTAAAATTTTGCAGCGCTGGTTGTTACAGCTGTATTAGTACAGCTGTATAGGGCCAGCGCTGCAGAGTGGCCACACTTACAGCAACCAGCGCTGCAAGTGGTGTTAGATGTGGCCACACTGCAGCGCTGTTGGGCGGCTTCAAGGGGGGTTCCGGGACGAGAGAGCAAACCGGGAAAGGAAACCAGCTTCCCCGCGGTTTGCTCTCTCGGTCCCGGAGCCAGCCAGCAAACCGCAGGGAAGGAGACCTGCTTGCTCGGGTTTCCGGGACCGAGAGAGCAAACCGGGAACGCCGCGGTTTGCTCTCTCGGTCCCGGAGCCAGCCAGCAAACCGCAGGGAAGGAGACCTGCTTGCTCGGGGTTCCGGGACCGAGAGAGCAAACCGGGAACGCCGCGGTTTGCTCTCTCGGTCCCGGAGCCAGCCAGCAAACCGCAGGGAAGGAGACCTGCTTGCTCGGGGTTCCGGGACCGAGAGAGCAAACCGCGGCGAAGCTGGTTTCCTTTCCCGGTTTGCTCTCTCGGTCCCGGAACCCCGAGCAAGCAGGTCTCCTTCCCTGCGGTTTGCTGGCTGGCTCCGGGAACGCGAGAGCAAACCGCGGCGAAGCTAGTCTCCTTTCCCGGTTTGCTCTCTCGGTCCCGGAACCCCGAGCAAGCAGGTCTCCTTCCCTGCGGTTTGCTGGGTGGCTCCGGGACCGAGAGAGCAAACCGGGAAAGGAAACCAGCTTGATTACCAGAGGCTTCCTCCTTCCACGGAGGTCAAGAAAAGCGCTGGTAACTGTCTACATTGGATTACCAGCGCTGGATCACCAGCGCTGGATCCTCTACACCCGAGACAAAACGGGAGTACGGCCAGCGCTGCAAACAGGGAGTTGCAGCGCTGGTGATGCCCTGCAGATGTGGACACTCTCAAAGTTGCAGCGCTGTAACTCCCTCACCAGCGCTGCAACTTTCTGATGTAGACAAGCCCTGAGAGTCTGGAATGGGACTCAGTCCTTTAATCTACAGATTTTATGAATGGCAGCAAGGAGGCTCAGTACCTGTGCACTGCCTCCTAGAGCTCACTACAGAAGCCATGCCACCACAGTGGCCCTTACTAGTGCTAAACATCCACTCAGAAGTAGTGCCTCACATCGCACTGGAGAACTCCTAGTTTGCTATTACTGATTATGTACCGTTTAATAGTTTATAGTTATATTGATTATAGCATCATCAATTTGTATGGTACTACCTAGAAAAGGTTCTACCCCCTGGAGTCTAGCATTTACCCAAACAAAAACTACAGATAATCAGGCCCTTAGATTATAAAATACTTAAAGTAGAAAACTGGTCGTCTTACTTTTATGGCACTGTTCAGACTTCTTACTTTATACAGTGTTGTGAGAATCCTTCTATTTTATGAGGCACCTTGCAAAGCTTTTTAGCCCTCAAATACAGAGGAGAACCAGTTCAACAGACAGAAATGAAAGTTCCTTCCAGGCATCTTATAAAGAGAGCATGGATCAAGGAAACCTTTTCAACACAATTGAGCAGAGAACACCCTGAACTGGATGTGGTGGTGTAATGTTTGATAGTTATTTCTCTCAAGCTGGAAAAAAACAATAGTCACTGAAAATTTGCAGATGGTAAACAATGAAGAGGACAGGTCACTGATACAGAGTGATCTGGATTGCTTGGTAAACTGGGTGCAGGCAAACAGTTTTTAACATGGCTAAATGTAAAATGTGTACATCTAGAAACAGAAAAAAAAAAAAGTGAGTCAAAAACTTACAGAATGGGGAATTCTACCCTGGGAAGCAGTGATTGTCCACCACAACCTCCAAATCATTTTTCAGTCAGCTGAACATGATCTCCCACTATGATGCTGTGGCCAAAAGGGCTAATGTAATCCTGGGATGCACAAACAGGGGAATCTCAAGTAGGAGTAGAGAGGTTATTTTATCTCAAAAAGCTGGCAACAGTGCAACCACTCCTGGAATACAGTGTCCAGTTCTGATGCCCGTGATTCTAGGATAATGATACACTGGAGAGGGTTCAGAGACTTGATTACACACTACAAAAATCTACATGGGGAATAAATATTTAATAAAGGGCTCCTCAGCCTATCAGAGAAAGGTATAACATGATCCAATGGCTAGACTGTATTTCTCTATATTCAACTTCTAGACTGGAAATAAGGCATACCTTTTAATGGTTGGAGGAACTAACTACTGGAACAACTTATTAAGGATTGTGGTGGATTCGCCATCACTGATGATTTTTAAATCACAACCTGATGTTTTTCTAAAAGATCTGCTCTAGGAATTATTTGGAGAAGTTCTATGGTCTGTATTATTCAGGAGGTCAGATTAGATGGTCCATTCTGGCCTTGGAAATCAATCTATGAAAGCTGTAACCAAGGTCTGGTTTACCTAAAACTTCAGTCAGCAATCTAGCTGTATTGCTTATGGGGTATGAAAAATTCACACCCAAGAGACATAGTTAAGCCAACCTTAGTCAAGGTGCAGATAGTGCTAGACTGATGGAAAAAAATTCTTCCATCAACCTAGCTACTACTTCTCAAGAGGTACTTGAGGGTACTCATTATTGCTGCAATGGAAGGGGTTTTCCCATCGCTGCAGTAAATGTCTACACTACAGTAATACAGCAGCATAGCTGTGCCACTGCAGCATTTGTAGTGTAGACACAACCCAAGACTCAAAGCTGCCTCACCAACAAAGCAGACTTAGCTGTAATACAATTAATACATAGCTATAACACAATTAAGTCTTGTGATAATCAGACAGCCCAACTGTATGCATACACTGGGTACAGTATGGCTTAGACTAGAGAAGCGGTTCCTCGGAGAGTAGCTTAAGGCAGTGTCCTAAACACAGGTTAAAAAAAGGGCAACTGGAATCTGAAAGATTGAGTGAGCATGTTGACATTTACCACACAAAGGTCAGCCAGTTGCTAGAACTAGCACTGCCTGACACTGCTCGGCTTCTGCTACACTTAAGAGAAACACTGTAGAGAGGATTAAAATAATAGCTTAACATTTTTCTCCAATCAAAACTAATGATCCTTCATTAGAAAAAGAAAAATATAAAGCAATTTAGTCCCAAAAGTCTGACCTACTTAAACTCTTCAACCAATGGGAAATTAGCCCTGAACGGTAGAGAATAATGTAACATTTAGTTTAAAATGCACAAAAAGACAAATACCACAGTGCGCAAGTTCTCTCAGCTCACTGTTCAGCAACAGCTAGTTCCCCTCAAAAGCTGGTGCACCAAAAAGGAATTTAATCTAGTTTAGATTCATTTTTCCTATTTGAACTGGTTGCCGGGACAGAGCCTATACTGGCGAAAAGCAGGTGTACTGAAAAGCAGGGTTTTACTTTTGAGCTAAAAGAGAATTTCATTTCATGCTAATTGAAAGACTCATTGCAGATTACCATATTTTCGCTTGCTTACGGTTCTGCAAGCCAGCCAACCCTAAGAAGATGAAAGACACTACATCACAATCCTATTTAGTCATTTATTCTGAGAAATACTTTAGTTTTATCATCATAAAACTTTACAGTATGCTAGTAAATGTACTGTAATACTGAGACAGTTTAGGAGTTCACCCCAACCAGTAAGAGGTTTTGTCCTGCCTGCCCTCTAACTCTAGGTGTCTCTGGGCTGCACAGCTTTGGCTCAGAATCTTGATACAAAAGCAGCATGCTCACAGCACAGTGGTTTCATCCCTGCTTCCACCAGACCAGCTACTCCTTGCAGGGTCACCCCCAACAGCTCCTCCAGTCCCAACTCACCCCAAAACTGTCTCCCCTGCAGCATCCTGTCCCTCTTACTTCTGAGTGCTCAGTAACACCAATTTCACTACCTCCAAAAAGCCAGGACACACATCAACTAGTGAGCTCAGCTGGAGTTATACACTCCACGCCAATATGCAGCACTGAGATGGTCTGTAGTAAAACTAAGAATAGGTTTATTAAAAAAAAAAAACCTCTTAAATATGTTTGTTAAAGTGCAAGAGATATGAAAGGATTATAAACAAAAATAATATTATTTCTAGTGTCTAAAACTTAACTCTAGCAAGATACATCTTTGCCTAACCTAGTTTCTTACTCACATCAATGGGTCAGAATTCTCCAGCTGGATTAGCAGAAGAACCCATCTTTCATAGGTCAAAGGAGGTAGCACTTTGCTTCTCTCAGTTGGTAGATCCCCCAGAAGTCTTTCAAGCAGATCTTTATATCCTCAAAGTTTTTGTCTTCAAAGTCAAAAAGCCCTCCTGGAGGCTCAGCTTCCCATATCCACTAGGGAGCAGACACCACTTCTGCAGTCTTCTGTGGCTTAGGCTACGTCTACACTACAGCATAAAATCGAAATTACTAAAACTGGTTTTATAAAACCGATATTATAAAATCGATTTTATGCGTCCACACTAGGGCACATTAATTCGGTGGTGTGCGTCCATGGTCCTAGGCTACCATCGACTTCCGGAGTGGTGCACTCTGGGTAGCTACATTAAAGGAATGAGACCAATAACTTCGATTTCCGTCCACACTAACCCTAAATCGATATAGTAATATCGATTTTAGGGTTACTCCTCTCATTGGGGAGGAGTACAGAAATCGATTTTAAGAGCCCTTAAAATCGATTTAAAGTGCCTTGTAGTGTGGACAGGTACAGAGTTAAATCGATTTAACGCTGTTTAAATCGATTTAACTGTGTAGTGTGGACCAGGCCTTACAATGCAAATGATCTTCCTGCAATCTCCGAAACAAGTGAACAGCCCATTGTTCCAGTCTCTGGTCACACCTGGCTCTGTTTGCAATTGAGACAAAAGGGGTTTTTGCCCTTCTCCTTTGTCTGGAAAACAGCCTGGTTTGCCTCCTTTGTCTGTTTACAGTCTCCAAAACACAGTATTAAAGCATCCATAATTTCACACACAGTGTTATTATATACATTTCCCAGTGATATGAGCAGCCAATGTGGTATTAGTTTTCAAATGATATATTACAAGACAACTTTTAAACAAATATCATGGCAACAGTGTGAGGTGCGTTGAGCTGGTCAGGCCAGCTGAGATTTACTGTTACATACCAGAGAGCACCCAGCTGGGGTGCTCTTACAGTCACAAGTACATTCTGCAGAAATAACTAGGTTTCAGTATTGCAATTTAAACATAGCATGAATGCATATTTTACCAATACAAGTTTGCCACTGCCACAAAAACGTGCTAACGCCAATAACACTGGTGCACCAAAAACAAATTATCTGATGTGCATTACACAGGAAGAAAAGCAGCCAAGAATTTCCAAAATGAATTATAAATTTGTTAGGGTCTTGCTCAGTAGCTAGGTGATTACTAGAATCTTTTTAAATTTACTAGTTATGAGCCCAAAATTAGTAAATCCCAAAGCTTTCAACAGATGTTTATCTGTTGAAAGCTACCTAGGGAGGGTAGGGGGCCCAGGACACAGGCCTCGAGTTTCTATCTGCCAGTGGGTGCTTCCACCCAGATCCACCCCCACCCTCCCCTTCCCCACACAGTTCTGCCCCCTCCCCCGCTGCACCCTTGCTCCTCCCCCAATGCGCCTCCAGACACTGCGAAACAGTTGATTAGCAGTAGGTGCTAGGAGGCAGGGAGGGGGAGGCGCTGATTGGCGGGGCCACTAGCAGGCAGAAGGCACTGGGGAGAGGAGGTGATTGGTAGGTGGGCTCCTCCTCACCACCACCACCCCACCCCCTCCTGCCTCCTCACGAAGCATGGGGCCCCTCAAAGCGCAGGGCCCAAGTCAGTCACCTTGATTTGTCATACCCTAGGGACGGCTCTGATTGGAAGGGACCTCACGAGTTTATCTAATCCAGTCCCTTGCACTGAGGCAGGGCCAAGTAAACCGTTTTACACCATCCCCGACAGCTGATTGTCCAAGCGACGAGAATTCCACAGCCTCCTTTCATAACCTATTCCAGTGCTTAACTACTCTGGTAATTATACAATTTTTCATAATATCTAATCTAAACCTCCCTTACTGTAGATTAAGCCTTAGTTCGTGTTCTACCTTCAGTGGACATGATCACTCACTCACTGTCCTCTTTATAAGATATTTGAAAACTTATCAAGTCCCCCCTCAGCCTTCTTTTCTTGAAGCTAAACATGCCCAGGTGGGTTTTTTTGTTGGTTTGTTTTTCAAACTTTCCTCATGTCAGGTTTTCTAGACCTTTTACCATCTCTTCTGGGCTCTCTCTACATTGTCCACATCTTTCTTGACGTCTGGCACCCCAAACTGGACACAGTACGCCAGCTGAGACCTCACCAATGCCTAGCAGAGGACCATTACCTCCCATATCTTAGGCCTTGGCTACACTGGCGCTTTACAGCACTGCAACTTTCTCACTCAGGAGTGTGAAAAAACACACCAAGTGCAGCAAGTTACTGCGCTGTAAAGTGCCAGGGTAAACAGGGCCCCAGCGCTGTAAGCTAATCCCCACGGGGAGGTGGAGTACCTGCAGCGCTGGGAGAGCTCTCTCCCAGCGCTGGCGCCGTGACCACACTCGCACTTCAAAGCGCTGCCGCGAGAGCGCTCCCGCAGCAGCATTTTGAAGTTGCAAGTGTAGCTATACCCTTACATACAACACTCGTTACTACACTCCTGAATTTTATTAACCTCTTTTGTAACTGCATCATCATTGGCTCACGTTCAGTTTCTGATCCACTATAGGTCCCAGATCCTTTTCTGCAGAACTACCACCTTGACAGTTATTCCCCATTTTGTAGTTGTGCATTTGATTTTTCCTTCCTATGTACAGTGCTTTGCACTTGTCTTTATTGAATTTCATCTTGTTGATTTCAGACCAATTCTCTAATTTGTGAAGGTCATTTTGAATTCTGATCCTGTCCTTCAACGTGCAGCTCCTCAGAGCTTAGTGTCATTTGCAACTGTTATAACCATAATCTCCGCTCCATTATTCAAGTCATTAATGAAAATACTGACCTGTACCAGACTCAGGACAGACCCCCAGGGGAGCCCACTAGGTAAGTCCTATTAATAACTATTCTGAATATGATTCTTCAAAGAGTTTGTGCCCACCTTACAGTAATTTCATCTAGATCACGTTTCCCCAAATTGCTTATGAGAATGTCATGTAGGAATGTATCAAAAGCCTATTAAAACCAAGATAGATCACATCTGCTGCTTTCTCTCATCCGCTAGACCAGCATATTGTGGTTTAAAAATTGAAAGATTTATTATATTAGTGAGTCGTCTACATCAAATTTATCCAAAGGCAATTAAAGCTGTGATTTTATGGTCAACATTCCCATACCTTGAAGCTAAAAACCATTACACCATTGTACGCACAGCTACCATTATGCTAGCACAACTGGCAACATTTTAATTCTAAGGACTTGTCTACACTTAAACTGCTACAGTGCCCCGCTGCAGCTGTGCTGCTGTGGTGTGTCAGCATAGACACGATCTATGTCAATGAGAGAGGTTCTCCAGCTGGGGCAGGTGGATTACTTATGCCAAGAGGTACACGTCTACCTCAATATAACACTATCCCCGGAAGCCAAAAAAAATCTTACCATGGTATAGGTGAAACTGCGTTATATCGAATTTGCTTTGATCCACTAGAGTGCACAGCCCCACCCCTCCCCGGAGCGCTGCTTTACCGTGTTATATCTGAATTCATGTTATATCGGGTGGCATTATATCAGGGTAGCAGTGTAGTAGCTAGGTCAACAGAAGAATTCTTCCATCGAATTAACTCTGTCTACATCAAGGGATAGGTCAGTGTAGCTATGTCTCTTAAGGGTGTGGATTTTTCACATCCCTGAGAGATTAAGCTATGCCCATGCAAGTTCCCACTGTTGACTAGCCCTGAATCTTTTTCAGGGATCTCTGACTCCTATAAAATTTTGGCCTGGGATTGGAACTTTTCAAAATCTGGTTAGCCATATTTAATTCTTTGTGCTCAATGTTGGCACCAGGGAGTACTACTACCCCTGAAATGGATCTTTAATGGCTCCCATTGGAGCAGATTACTGTGATACCAGTGAGAAAAGGTCCACAATAATTATCTTGCACGCACAGCAGTTTATTGAAAAGGAATTACGCAACTGGTAAAGGGTTACATTATGCACATAATTCCTATGTTAGACATTAAGAACCATATGTTAAGAGCTATACATTCCTCTCAGCGAGCCTCTCTTTCACAAACATACACAAACAGGCCCTGCGCTAGCTTTACTCAGTCCCTGCTTCGCAGAGAAGGTGGTCACCAACTTTATGGATGGCTTCTTCTCTCCTGGTCTGGTCTCCTCAGCCCTCTGGTCTGTCTCTGATTCCCTCGAGGCAAGGCCTTGGCTGCCTGGAAACCCCTCTGGTCACAATCCTACTCAAGCCCATGGACCAGAGTTTTGGCTACTCTGTCTAGCAGCTTCTTCAAGTGTCAATTAAGGAATCCCCAACAGAATTTAATTTGCTTGATTTTTACAGTTTTTCCTCAAAGGATTCACGTCTTAAAAGCATGCCCAGTGGGACTGCGGTTATTAGTTTTTACCTAATACTTTAGGAGGAGACTGCAGAGTGGTGCTAACTGAACATTACCCCCCACATTCACTCCCTGATGAATCACTCACTTCAGCCCCTGCGTGATGTCCTTCTACAGGGTCCTTCTGCAGTCAGCCTATGCTCCACTCAAGATGTTCTACACATGTTGTTTGCTTTCAAGTGGACACATTTGCTAATGCAAAGATCAGTATTGATCACACACACAACATGGAGCCAGTCAGTTTCACTTCTGGCATCTGCCTGAAGCTAAGAAAAGGAGTCTTCTCCCAGAATCCTCTTTCACAGTTCAGTCATGTCAAGCCATGTTCTCACCATTCATTCAGTTGGGTCATACCAGTTTGGCACCATCTCAATACTCAATACTGTACTGTACACAATATTCAAAAAAAATATACACACAAATGTATTTTGTAAGAGCAGAGTCTTACATTAATCAATCGAAAAAAGAACAGGAGTACTTGTTCGTTTTGCGGATACAGACTAACACGGCTGCTACTCTGAAACCTGTCATTAATCAATCGATCACCACAGCTTGTGTTATTATAGCTTCACTGAGAAGTGGAGTGAGACCACCAGGTTTTTGTTGTTTGTTTTTTTTAAAGAGATGTGTATTAAATAAATTCTACTGTACTCAGTTTTTCAGGTGTGCAGTGGCTCACTTATAAAGGTTCAGTTCTTAGATCCATAAGACAAACAGGAACCAGCAATCGGCATAGTCATTGAAAATTAAGGTTTGTGTGGCATGGATTTAATACCACAACCGCGAGTGCATGAAGTAAAGGAAAAAAACTGACACACCCTATTTCAAAGGCACTGTATTGTGCAGGAAAGCTTTCAGCATCACTGCACCATTATGCTTCCCACTGAGAGTAACTTTAGCACTGGCTGAAAATGAATATAGGGCTCAGGAAAGATGCAGGGAATTAGTAAAAGTATGCAGCATTCCATTATATTTCTGGGGTACAAGTAAACCTTAACTCAGACTAGACACACAGCTGAAAGATCCTTGTATGAGAACCAAACCCTCTGTACAACAGACCTTCTTCCTATAACAACCTTTATTAAGTTTATTTAAGTTAAACAATACCTTTTATTGAACTAACCAAAAGCATAGAGGATGTTGCTACTTAGAATTATGCTCTTCAGGCTACAGAAAACAAGCATCTTAGAAACAGACACAGGCATGAATTCAGACCAAATTTGATTAATATAAAACAGAAGGGTCAGAAGAGAATAGTTAAAATAAATCAAATACAGATGTAGACTTACATGCCTCCTCTTGGCAGCTGCCAGAATTACTGTGACAGGAGGCTTTACTGAAACCCTTTAAGGTGAAAAAACCTAGCAGTTGCTCCTCAATTATTTTTAAGTTTTCCTTGTTTTATAAAACAGATGCTCCAGGACACTCTAGCATCCTTAAAGGCCCCAACAGAGCAACCTTCCTTCTGCTACTATTTGAAGAGTCTGTGCTGTTCAGTCTGTTGTCTAAACATTGTTGGGGATACGTGGTTTTGTTCAAAGGCAGTGCAAATATAACACCCCCACAAAGCAAATGAGCATGCTGCCCTCAGCACTCCCACACCCTGCCTGGCCAGCAGAGATCAAATCCCTGCACTGTATCAAGTGTTCCCTTCCCAATGGGTTTGGTGCACCATTCTTATGAAAAGATATTCCCTCCAATAAGTAATTATTTCTGTACAGGTTTGCAGTTAAACCAAAGGTTTGGACTAAAGGAAAGGCCACCTAACATTTTATTACATAGTTATTTTAACCCTATTGTTAAGATTTGTTACAAAACCTACTATGGAGGTGTATAAATGCAACAATATTTATCTATAAAAGCACAAACTAGTAATAAAAATTCCTACCTTTTTCACCTTGTAGGCACTCTCAGTAAGCCCTCCAAACAAGATCTCAGAAAGCTAAATAAAAAAATATATTTTAAGAATATTCTTTGGAAACTGAAGGGAAATTCCATTTGGAAGACAAGAGGAAGAAGACTGAATTGTTAGGTAAATAACAAAAGCTACCGAGAACTGTTAGCCTTGAACCAACAAAACTACAGCAAAATGTAATACATTTATGTAACACCACACAGCACCACAGGCACCAACAAAGATGATTTCCTCTCTAAGCAACATCAAGTTTGAATATTGTTCCTGCCAACATATTTGCATAGATATTGGCATAAGTCACTTTCCTAGAATCATTTTCTTTCACTGCCGCAACTAGCTCAACTTTAAAATAAATATAAAAGAAAGAGAAGGATCTCGTCTCAAATTGTTTTCTAAACTAGATCTGAGAGTTTAACTGATAGATAGATAAGATATCTTAAACCCATTTTAACTAAACCTAATTTGAATTGAATTTTAAATTTAATTCAGCTTGCATGGCACTTTCTAGTTCAAATGACATTACTGGTCTTATCAGACACTGACAAAGATTAATATTAAAGAAAGAAAAGTTGTTACAAAAGCAGGTATTCTAAGGGCTTGGCTACACTCGAAACTCCAAAGCACTGCCGCGGGAGCGCTGCTGCGGGAACACTCCCGCAGAAGCACTTTGAAGTGTGAGTGTGGTCACGGCACCAGCGCTGGGAGAGCGCTGCAGGTACTCCACCTCCCTGAGGAGATTAGCTTACAGCCCTGGGAGCGCCCAGTGCTGGGGCACTGTTTACACTGGCGCTTTACAGCACTGTAACTTGCTGCGCTCAGGGGGGTGTTTTTTCAAACCCCTGAGCGAGCACGTTGCAGCGCTGTAAAGCGCCGGTGTAGCCAAGGCCTAAGAGTAAAAGCAAAGAAAATAATTCAACCACTCTTAGAATCTACAAAGTTTTACCCCTTCCAAAACAATTTTCAGGTCTACCGACATCAAGATCCTTTGCAAATTTCATCACAGTCTCTCCCCAAGGTCTGCAAATTCATGATTCTGGCCTATTATTCCACCTCACTGACTACGCAATAGTGTTTTTAATATCTCATTTCAAGTGGACTCTACTAAGGATGCTCAGAAAAATCTTCCAACATCAACTCCAGAAAGAGAAGCATTTTGAATCTTCGCCAAGCTTGCTATTTGACAATGTAAAAAAGGCTGCAGAAGTTTCTTTTCAACAGATCATCATTAATGTTAGGTCTGTTGTAACAGAAGAGCACAGGGGAATGAATTAGCACATGAAATGGAAAAAAAGAAAAAAAACATGGGGCAGGAGGCTCAGTGACAGAATACAACCTTGTCCCTGGATTTGAAGAAGGTACACCTCTACCCCGATATAACATGACCCGATATAACACGAATTTGAATACTATGCAGTAAAGCAGCGCTCTGGGGGAAGGCGGGGCAGGGCTACACACTCCAGCGGATCAAAGCAAGATTGATATAACGCGGTTTCACCTATAACACAGTAAGGTTTTTTGGCTCCCGAAGACAGTGTTATATCGAGGTAGAGGTGTATTACAAAAAGAATGATATGGATTACCTGAAAGTGTTCTCTAGTAGGAAGATATTAAATCCTCTGTACCCCCTACACATCCAGATTTTGTCCAGGGAAGTTAGAACATTTGCAGAAAGCATACTGCTCTAGACTGACATTCTGAAGCACTATTCCACTAAGATGAATGATCAGGAGAGGCAGACTTACTGTTTTCATGCTTCAATACAAAATTACTTTTGCTTACTTTGCAGGTATTGTGGAACTAATTTTGAAGTGTTACTCTAGAATTGACAGTAGATGTATAGATTCCTTCTCCCTCCTGACACACATATCAAGTTTGAGTGCCGACTTATGAAACTCCCCAAGCAGAGTCACATATTCCATGGCAAAACCACAGAACCCTGAGACATTCCAGGGTTGAAAATTCTGTGACATCTTCAACTAGATTAACACATTAAGATTTTACTGAATATTAAATTGATTAGTACAATCAGAATATAGCCTCAGTTGAATTCAGTTTTCTGCTACTCCATTTTTTTTTTTTTAATTTTCAATGTGCTGCACAGTTTGTACTGAAGACAAATAGATGAAGTATAAAAATCAGGGGAAACAGTTTTGGCAGCAGAGGAGACAGTTGGGACTTTTGGCACCTGAGAAAGTGAGTGATGACAACATGATCAGTAGTGAAAGTTGCATTTTTAACTGCCATAATTAGGTTTCAGAACAAACACTAATTGAGATAATAGGACAGTTCATGCCTCAGAACTATTGTTCCTATCTTTCTGCAAACACTGTATTAGATACACTGTTCGCATTTATGTTTTCTTCCCGTCCATAAGGACTAGAAGCTTTTTGTTTTTTAAATATAAAAAATACTCATTCTGGAACACAATTCTAAAATAAATTCCACAGCCACAGAATTGCAAAGTACACAAATCCATGGCCATCAGCCTATACAAAACTTAAAATTCCTGCTATAATTATTGCAAGTCGGTGGATGTTTTATTAATGTTTTCAAATGGAAGCAGGATCCGCCCCTAAAAATCCAATAGGACTGTAGTATGGAAAGTATTTTATAAGTGTTCCTGAGCAACATGGAATTTAGAATTTTCTGTGACACAACTAATGCATCTCTAACATATAGTTTAAAGCATTGTCACCCTGATAGTACCACTTATACCACATTCTTGATTTTTAAATTCTATTGTAGAAAAAAAATCCAAAGATCTGTTTATTCGTTATTAATCATCTCAACTTACTAGCATTTGCACCTTCACAATAAATACAAGATCTGAAGTTAGGTTTTTAGCCTATTAAAGTTTTGTTTAAAAACAGCTTATCTCATGAATGCAAAAAGTACTGTTCTTTTTGCTTCCTCAGCGAAAGCAAACAAAATGACTTCGTGCATTTCCCAAAACTCATTGTTGTTGTCCCCATGGTCAGGATGGCCCCCAGTGATTCTGTTCCTGGTGTGCTGACTAAGCTTTTTTCACATCCTCCTGTTGACACCGTATACAAAACAGAGCTTCCAATGCTTAATCTACATATGAATCAAGGCCGATAGGTGACTCTACATCCCTTTGTCTGGCAAAACCTGTTTGCCTGCAGGTTTTAAAGCTTTTTTGAGAACATATACACAACGCAAATATCCCATGTACCTACATCATGCAATGAATATGAGAATCAGTATGACAAATTTTTATTAGATGCCTCACACTTTACCTTCTTTGGATAAATACTATGAGAGCAATATGTTGGGTGTAGTGAGTTTGTCAGACAGGTACTGTTACAGAACAATGAATCTTTTACCAGAGAGATTCTTAGGATCTCAGCAAAACTTAAAAACATTGCTGTATTGAGAACCTGGAAGTGAAATTAACAATGAAAGGGAAATTGATTTTATTGATTTGCACTAAAAGAGCTGAAGGAAATGAAAAAGGAAGTTGCATGAAGACTTCAAAGCAAATAAGATATTTAAAATGTTTAGCTTTTTCTAGTATTTCCACCTGTTAGAAAGAATACTTTAATTTTGATTGACTTAAACTGTGTATCCCAACTCTTACATTTACTTCAAATTACTCTAGTCAGTTTGATACCTCCATTTCTTCCTTATTCTGTTTAAGCTAAATTATTCTACTCTTTTTAGTTTCTCCTTGTACACAAGATCTTTATAGACCTTTTCTATTTTTGTTACAAGATGTCCTCAGAGATGAAGTGCTATTTAGTTCTCAACATCAATTTTAGTTCACTGTATCACCTGAATCTATACAGAACAGCAGTTCTTTTAACTAGGGATCCTTATCGACTCTTGTTACATATCATTTGACATTTGTTCTTTTTACCTCAGAAATAATTCAAAGCATCAACATGTTTGCCTAAGTTGACATGGCAGACATCTCTAGACTTGTACACTCCAGTGTGCAATAGACCATAGTAATGCATTTTTAAAGCCTCTCCACAAGTCTGGCTTAACATAGCACCAAGGATTCTTCACTAACAAATACTAACAGTGTAGTGGTTTTAATTTTTTTGAAGATTGGTTGCCAGTACATCTTACGTTCAGTTTTAAAGAACTAATACCAATGAATTGCCTTACCATACAGCTTCTTATTTAGTTGAGCTGCTAGTTCCCTATTGCCTTATTTGCACTTTGAGACACTTTTGCTATCCCCAAAATCTACCCACAGTGAATTATGGCTACGATTTTCACTTTTGTCCTTCAACTTTATAATAATCCTTTTGCCACTGAAACGCATATGGAGTGATTTCAGAATATTTCTTCTCTTTAGCTTCTGACAATTAGTTGTGCTCAATTTGTAATTGTTGCTTGGAGAAGCATGCTTTAAAGGTTTTGTAAGGAGAATGATCTTATATTAATTTCATCAATGCACCTCTTTTAGTTTTATCTTTAAATGTAACTTTACAACAACAAAAATATGAAAGCTACAGCACAGAGGCACTGCAGCATCTTTTCAAAGTGAAATAGCTCATCTGTCATAATCCTCCGTGTATACACAGCCACCACTACCAGTCCACATCAAGGATCATAGCCACCAGCCAAGGCCTAGGTCTGCCATAAGCTCTGTGCAAGTGCACCACTGTGCTGGCAAAGCTCCACTGAAATCAATGGGACTCCTCACAGGGGTCTGCACATCCAGAATTACTGCAGTTCCACAAGTCAGGCTTTCGCCACTTGGTGTTCAGATAGAAACTTTGCAGTCTTCTGCTGCTTGACATCAGCATAATAATCCCTCTTCTCAGGAAAAGAGCGACATCAATAGTCCCATTATGAAGATTCTCCACTTACTCAGCCCCAGAACTTAATATCACATATAGTCAACACTGATAAAGTCAGGTCTCCTCCACTGAGCATGCTCAAGTAATCAGACATCCAATAGAGCAGTGGTGGGCAAACTTTTTGGCCCAAGGGCCACATCTGGGTATGAAAATCATATGGCAGGCCATGAATCTGCACGCAATTAGGGGTTGTGGGCCAAAGGAGGCAGTGTGCAGAGCCCCCTGGCTGCCCTTACACGTAGTAGGTGCAGGGGGGGCATGCTGCTGCTTCCAGGAGTCGCATGGAACCCTAGCATGCGTGGAACAGGGCAAGCCCCCAAACCCCCTCCCCGGCTGAATCAGGGTAAGCCCCAGACCCTGCTCCCCAGCTTGATCTTGAGGGCCAGATTAAAATGCCTGAAGGGCCGGATGCGGCTCCTGGGCCATAGTTTGCCCATCTCTGCATTGGAGAATGTAGGCTCTGCAGGAGCTAACTAGCAACAAACCTGCAGCTGGCCAATAGAGCATAAGCATTTATTTTTAAAATGTTGATTGAGAACTTACCTCTCAGATAGATACCCCCTCATTATGCACACTACTACATTTTTCCAGACAGAGATATAAATCCCTCCCTTTAGACTCATGTTTTTTTATGTAGTTGCTCCAAACCTTCACTAGATATACTGTTGCCCTGGAAAATTCCTCAGGTATGAAACCAGTATATGATCCTCCAGGTTCATATTAAATGCCTTTTTCATTGCTCTCCACAACAGGTTCTCAGACACTACGTTGACAGGGGCCTTATAAAAGGATTATATCAGATCTTCAGTGAAATCTTGTTTTCATGCCACTCGAGAAGCATAGTCCGGCACTAGATAAAAAGTAAACTAATGAAAACACGCAACTGAGGTTAGGACTCTACAGTCAGCTCCACGTGGGAGAAGTTCTGCTCAAAAATACCTTGTCTTGGGACCCCTTTCTGAGAAGTCTGTACATGCCCAAACTCAATCTTGGGAGAGCAAAAGGGAAAATAATAAGAATTCAGACATGAAAAATGGGACCAAGGAAAGGGGAAATGCTCATAGCAGAATAGGCTAGTGTTTCATTTGGTCAAGTATGTGGTCTACAGATGAAGAGGATGACGGGGGTGGGGGGAAACAGGATGCTGCTGTATCTTGTAAACTTGAAAATGCTAATTTTTCAGCATAGAAAAATGAGACAAGGATCAACAAAAAAAACTGACAATAAGAGAGGAAATTAAGAAAAAGGAAGTGAGCAGAAAAGGAAACAAATGGAAAACCGTGATGGAAACAGAATGTAGATTAGTGAAAGTTTCCTTTGTACAAACGCCTACTTATGTTATTCTTTGGAAAGCATCCTATAGCTCTTTTTCCTCTCAGATTAAGGAAAAGACAACATTAGCAAGCTAGTGCTATTTAGCCTGGAGTCAAATGGTTTCCTATTGTTCCTCTCGGGCACTGCAGATGAATGGTTAAAGTGGGTGTTTCCGTTAGCCACAGGCAGTTGCAGGTACATTAAAAACCTAAAATGATAATAGTTTAAAGGCGAGGGTTGTGTATTAATTAGGCTCCAAGAAACTGGTTTTAAAATGGAGACAAGTAGTATCTGTTTACAATGACAATGCTATGGGATGAAAGCTTCGCAGAAGCAAATTAATCATGTATGTGCAAGGCATTTGCTTTGGCTTTGGCATCTGGCCAAAGGAAAGCTATCATAATTAAGGAGTTTAAAATCAAACAACACAAAAGACCATACATATAAAGATTCTGATTAATTAAAAAAAATCTAATTCACTATATTCATTTTGATAAAGATGTCATATTACATATGTTCTGCTTTTGCAACTCTTATTAAAATTTAGTGTTTAAGAAACCTGTTTTAAATGTTCTTCTATTTCGCATCATTTCAGGAGACAAAAAACCCAAAAATCCTGCTCATTTTACCTTCATGCTTTGTTCAAATACATTCATTCAATGAGATGTTTGCTGGATAAGGCCTGGTGTTTGGATCTGAAGATGTTGCACTTTAGGGTGCAGTTCTGGAAATCAGGCACAAGCACCAAGTGAAACTGACTTAAAAGCTAGTGTAAACAAAGTGATTTTGACACTTTATTCCCATTGTCTAAAAGTGTCAACTTCGTAAATTAGATGTTTTTAAAATTCATTATTAATCTTAGGTGTTTAGTAACACAGGTCAGGAAGCTTTTTAAAAAGCAAGCAAACAATTTTTAACCTGACAAATGTACCCAGGAATTACTTTGTGGAAGTTCTATGCCCTGTGTTGTACAGGAGGTCAGATTAGATTACCACAATGGTCCCTTTTGGTTTTAGAATTGATGAATCTTTACATGAAAAATTATTAGCCAGATAATCCACAATATTGGATCCTGACTGCATCCTAGCATTAAATTTTAGTGTTTTGTGAAAACTGGCATAGTTGTGCAGCCCTTTTGGTGCCTCGTTCTATTTTTAAAATAGCATGCTAGAACTCCAATCTTTATGTTTAATGTTGAAGAAATGACATAAGTCTATGTTTACACATTAGTTTTCCAGATTCAGAAAGTCAAGACAAATAAAAAGTCACAGTAGACTCACATAATTCAGTGTAAATATACTTTATATTGGTAATTATCCATGTTCCTATTGTTTTTAAACTCCTTTAATGTCAATACAAGGTGTTGGGTCTAAACTTTTGGTGAACTTTGGAGCCAAAAAACACCCAGACTGGCCGTCTCTGCATAATCCTTTCTGAACCTTTTTTTGAACAAAGCACTGACCTGCAAACTACTCATGACACCCCCTACCTCAAGTAGCCATTAGCCTTTATCTCTATGCATTTACTTGTTAAACTTGCTCTTCCTGTAAAATCTTGATTGATTATGCATGACCATTATCTTTTATTAATCACTTTGTTTACTTCTGTGTATAAATATTGATGCTCACCCCTAATAAAGGCGCCACACTTATTCTAAAGCTTTTGGGGTAGTGTGAGCCCGTTGATCAACGCATTAGTGTCTGGTCTCTGACAGAATTGTGGGCCCAAATTCCAACTCCGCACGACCCTGGGTGTTGGAGAGGTGAGTGAGGACTTGCTTTATTACCTAACAAAGGTATTCTTTACTTCTTGTCCCAAGCAGCTGTGCATGTGCTATTAAGCAGTTGCTAGGTTTCAGGTGACTGCATTCAGTACTAGCCAAAATATTCTCTTTACAAAAAAAAGAGTTCTTACAATCAATGAAATTTATAAGAGCTTTGATATCCTAAAATGAGCCAAATCCTGCAAAAGTTTATCACGTGTAAGCAATTTTGGCTTCAGTGGGAGACAGGTCTTTGCAGAATCATGCCTAACAATGGAACTCTCATATCAAAACAAATTAATAAGCCATTTAGTCTGTTATCAGGGACAACAGCTAATAGTGCTTCAGATGAAAACATTCCAACACCATAATGCATCTAATTATGTAATACCAGTGGATAATCTGGCTCACTGACCCCAGCTGGTGGTGAGCTTGTGCCATGACGTATTATAGCCTTTATTTTTTTAGGACAGACAGAATATGTGTAAATGCTATCCCTATTTATATAGATGCCTCATCCTTTTTAGTATTTACAACACAATATTCTAAGGTAGTGTATTCCTTTAGGTTAGTTACACATTGCATTAAAAATGTTTGCCCATTTAATTTTTTTGCCTTTTTCATATTGAATGCCCCCTTCAGAACCTGTCAAATCACCACAAAAAGCTTATGTTGCCTTTCTACATTAGGGCCAGATTAATTCTCTCTGAGATTTATTTGAAAAGAGAAAACACTGAAGTGTTCGCTTCTCCACATAGAGTAGTGCATTCAGTAATTTATCTGCCAATCAATGCATCTTCTTATAGGCTGCATTATGGGCTAAACAGATTACAACACAACATAGTGTTTACTCCCATCTGTGATTCCAGGATCTTCACATGCCACATTCTTTCCCACATATATCTTTCATGCAACAAGGGAGAAGGGTGAGAGCAGTCAGCTCATGACCACCTGAGCAGTCGGACAACCTCATAAAAGGAGCATCAGTTACTGGGCAAAGGAGAAGGAGAACTGGAATGAGATGTCATGAGACCAGATCTGACACTTATTGACAAAAAACAAGACACACGATGAGGAAGATAAACGCATTACCAAGGGCAAAGCCAACTAACGCCAAATTAACGTGTCCTCAGAGAGAACAAAGACACCCCCTGCCCACACACACACACACACACACAAAGTGGTCATGTTTGTTTGTTTTTTAAATGTCTTAAGACAGCAGTGTCTAGTGGCGACTAAAATACCCTTTTTAAGGAACTGCAAAGTGCACCTTGGTGGGATAAAACCTGCGACGGGTGGGGGAATGTAGCCTTCCATCGGAGAGCTCTCGGCCAGTCCTGCCAGTGACCTGATGATAACCCCGCAGGATGCCCTTTTGCGCAACCCAGTCACTCCCAGAGGCAGACACGCCCGCTACCCCTGCGGGCTGTCATACTTGGGTCTAATTCCGTTTGGCGGGTTTAATGCAGGGCTAAAGGGTGGGCTCTGGGGCTTCTGATTTACAGGGGAAGCAGACGAGATGATCATGCCAGAAGGCAGGACCAGAACTCCCCCCAGCTCCCAAATACGCGCACACACACAGGCAGCAGCTCCCAGACACGCGCACACACACACACACACACACCCAGGCAGGCAGCAGCTCCCAGACACGCGCACACACACACACACACACACCCAGGCAGCAGCTCCCAGACACGCGCGCGCACACACACACACCCCCAGGCAGCAGCTCCCAGACACGCGCATACACCCCCAGGCAGGCAGCAGCTCCCAGACACGCGCATACACCCAGGCAGGCAGCAGCTCCCAGACACGCGCATACACCCAGGCAGGCAGCAGCTCCCAGACACACGCGCGCGCACACACACCCAGGCAGTCAGCAGCTCCCAGACACGCGCGCACACACACACACACACACCCAGGCAGGCAGCAGCTCCCAGACACGCGCACACACACACACACACACCCAGGCAGGCAGCAGCTCCCAGACACGCGCACACACACACACACACCCCCAGGCAGGCAGCAGCTCCCAGACACGCGCACACACACACACACACCCCCAGGCAGGCAGCAGCTCCCAGACACGCGCACACACACACACACACACCCAGGCAGGCAGCAGCTCCCAGACACGCGCACACACACACACACACACACCCAGGCAGCAGCTCCCAGACACACACGCACACCCAGGCAGGCAGCAGCTCACAGACACACACACAGGCAGGGACACGCTCGCAGGCACCTCCGCCCATCAGGGAGCTGCCCGGCTGCCACCCGCAGGCCGGCGGGGCGGGCACCCACCTTGTCCCAGCTGAGCCATTGCCCGACCGCCTTGTCCAGCTGCGCGTCCCCGGTGCTGCGGGCGATGAGCAGGTTGGAGTTGACGTCTCCGTCCCCCATGGCGGCGGCGGAGGCGGCGGGCGAATAGCACGAGCAGCGGACGCTGGGGAATCACCTGCCGGCGCCCAGCACGGCCAAGCGCATCGCCCGGGCGGGGCGCTGCTCGGTGCCTCAGCCCGGGACAAGGGGCGATGGCGCAGGGGGCGTCCCCGCCTCGGGACAGGGACCCCGGCGCGAGCCGGGCACTGCGCAAGGGGGAGGGTTGCACGGGCGCGAGGACAGACCCCTCAGGCGCCCTCCCGCCGCCAGACTGCGTCTCCTCAGAGTAACGGTCCCTCCGCTGTGCGCTCGGCGAGCCGACCACTAACAACAACACTACCAGCCGCAGCCCCACCCCTTCGCCGGCTCCGCCCCAACGGTCGCCGCAGCATCGTTCCAGGCCACGCCCACCCAGGGCCAGCGGCACCACCCCGGCATGCGCGCTCCTGGCCCCGCGCCCCGCCCCCGGCCGGAGCTGCTGCGTGCCGGTCCCTGGAGGGCCCGTCTCGCGGTGCCCCACGGGAAATGTAGTTCTCCCTCCCTTCGTGGGTCGAGATGTGGGAGGAGAATCGGGAGAGTAAGGGACTCCAGTTCCCGGCAGTCCTTGCGCTCTCTCTCGGGGTTGGACGCTGCCAGTGCGGAGGCAGCTAGGGCTGAACCACGGCGGGTGCCCGCCAAGTGTTCCCTTCTCGGGAGGAGACTAGCTCTCCAGGGCCCTGAGATCCCTCACGCAGCCAGGGACCAGTGGGGTCCCAGTGGCAAATCCCACCTTGATGCAAGCAGGATGGGGCCTAGTGAATCATAGACTATCAGGGCTGGAAGGGACTTCAGCAGGTTATGTAGTCCCACCCCCTGCTCAAAGCAGAACCAACCTCAACTACATCAAGTGCACACACCACCAATGATGTACAGCTGCCTCTGGTGGGGGGAGCAGCTGCTGAGCACGCCAAGAGTTTAGGACAGGAAGTGCAGGTCACAGAGAAGCTGAGTGGGCTCAGCGCTTGGCAGGCAGGATTCCATTAGCCCATCCCACTTAAGAAGGAAAGCAGAAGGGTTTGCTATAAGTAAAGCATAGCTGTTCTCACAAGCATGCCTGCCCTACAGGTGCCCTTAGCATGTGTCTCAAGGTGGGAGGGGGGTATAATAGAGGTGTATGAAATCATAAATGATGTAGAGAAAGTGAATAGGAAAGTTATTTACCCCTTGACATAACACAAGAACCAGGGGTCACCCAATGAAGTTAAAAGGCAGCAAGTTTTAAACTAACAAAAGGAAGTAACAAGAATGGCCCTACCGGGTCAGACCAAAGGTCCATCTAGCCCAGTATCTGTCTACCAACAGTCACCAATGCCAGGTGCCCCAGAGGGAGTGAACCTAACAGGCAATGATCAAGTGATCTCTCTCTCCTACCATCCATCTCCATCCTCTGACAAACAGAGGCTAGGGATACCATTCCTTACCCATCCTAGCTAATAGCCATTTATGGACTTCACCACCATGAATTTATCCAGTTCTCTTTTAAACGCTGTTATAGTCTTAGCCTTCACAACCTCCTCAGGTAAGGAGTTCCACAAGTTGACTGTGCGCTGCGTGAAGAACTTCCTTTTTATTTGTTTTAAACCTGCTGTCTATTAATTTCATTTGGTGACCCCTAGCTCTTGTATTATGGGAATAAGTAAATAACTTTTCCTTATCCACTTTCTCCACATCACTCATGATTTTATATACCTCTATCAGATCCCCCCTTAGTCTCCTCTTTTCCAAGCTAAGAGTCCTAGCCTCTTTAATCTTTCCTCATATGGGACCCTCTCCAAACCCCTAATCATTTTAGTTGCCCTTTTCTGAACCTTTTCTAGTCCAGTATATCTTTTTTGAGGTGAGGAGACCACATCTGTACGCAGTATTCGAGATGTGGGTGTACCATGGATTTATATAAGGGCAATAATATATTCTCAGTCTTATTCTCTATCCCCTTTTTAATTATTCCTAACATCCTGTTTGCTTTTTTGACCTCTTTTCCACTGTGTGGACATCTTCAGAGAACTATCGACGATGACTCCCAAGATCTTTTTCCTGACTCGTTGTAGCTAAATTAGCCCTCAACATATTGTATGTATAGTTGGGGTTATTTTTTCCAAGTATTTCATACAATGCACAGTCCAACTGTGGAACTCATCAGGGGATGTTGTAAAAGCCAAAAGGATAACCAGGTTCAAAAAAATAATTAGATAACTATCTGGAGAATAGAGCCTTCAATTGCTATTAGCCAAAATAGTCAGGGATGTAACCCAACACTATGGGTGTTCCTAAACCTTCAACTGCCTGAAGCTGAGCCTGGACAATGGGTTGGATCACTTGATAAATTGCCCTGTTCTGTTCATTACTTTTGGACCATCCAGCACCAGCAACTGTTGGAAGACAGGATACAGGACCATGGATGCGACCCAGTAGGTCATTCTTTTGTCCGAAAAAGCCACATCTATGAGCAAAGAAAATCCTCTCCAGTTGCTTCATCATTCCTTCCTTTTATGTTGGCTCAGAATACTTAGTAGCCAGTTGCTAGTTAAAGAAAATGAGCATTTATTGTCAGTTACACTGTCATCTGTAAATTGCAAATCCCTGGAACATTTCTGTGATCCAAATAGACTGTTCTCATCCGCCTTCCAGCAAGTGAGGAAAAAGCCCTTTAATCTAAAGAATAAACCCTTTGTTTAGCAGCATTTCCAGCTGTGCCTCAGCTGGAGCTAAACCACCACAAAAAGAAAATTATAACTGATGTCCCCTCCATTCTCCACTCACGTTGAATTTGCTCACATACCCTATCAATTCCCCACTAAGCCATTGTAGTGATCACATCTCTGCAGCACATCCTTGCTTCCGTTTCCATAGTGATAGGAGGCACTGACTGCAGAGAAATGTGATGGTTTCAGTCTCTGGCCAAACCATCAGTGCAGGAGGCGGTGACTGTGGTTTATGAGCTGTGCAGGGAAACAAAAGCATGACCTGGTAATGTCAGTCCAGGGACTGGTTGAAATCAAGGGAGATAAAAAAGAATGGGGATATCACAGTTGTGGGTGTAAGAAATTCATGGGGCGGGGGAGGCACACGGGGCTAGAGAATGAAAGGAGAGACAATGAAGGGATACAGTGTGGGTGGAAGAAGGGAACGAGACCAAAAAAAATGTGGGATACAACTCAAATGGGAGGCAAGCAGCTTCAGTTAAATAATATGTACCAGGATAACAACAAAAGCTATTTAAAAGCTTGAGCTATACGAGAGAGCTATCCATCCCATGGAAAATGTTAATCTAATTTTACAGTAGTTTGGACCAGTCTCAAGGATTTTGAGTCAGCTTCCCAAGACACCCTGTTTTCTGGCTGCAGGATACAACTGATTCCCATTCAAGGCAATGGGAGTTGGTACCCTCTGGCAACAGAGTCAGGCCTGAGGATTTGGGTCAGCAGAAGTTATAAATCCTGGAGGAAGCCACCACACACACCCTACAACTAACTTGACAACAGTTAGGGTGCTGGTGTGCTGAGAACATTGCCTGTCATTCTGACTTCTTGTGCTCCTCATCTGTTTATACCTGTCTGTTGTCTCTTGGTTTGTACTCAGACTGTAAGCTCCTTGGGGCAGGGACCATCTTTTTGTTCTGCCTAGTACAACGGGGCCCTGGTATATGACCGGGGCTCCTAGATGCTACGATAATATAAATAATAATAATAAAACATACCACTGTAGGAAACTCCCAAAATGTAGACCATCTCTTTCCCTTAATTTCTTGCTCATAGAGTCTGGGGTGACACACCTGCACTTGACAATCACCTGGAAAGCAGAATGCCAGTTATAAATAAAACAACTCAGTGGAAGAGGAAAACTCCAGTTTATTTTTATTTGCTCCATGGACATCCGGGTCTCACAGCACTTACCCACAGCACTGGCCACAACATCTAGGGTCATGTTTGGAACTCATGGGAGCTGTCCAAGTGTCTCCAATACTAAAGAATGGCCCTCGGCATTGTTAATGGAGCAATGATTTCTTTTTCGAGAGCTTTGGATGTGAAGTACCATGCATAGTTTGAGGCTCGCTGGTAGAAAACAGATGAAAGCCATCTGGAGGGACTCCAAAGCATGGGCAATAAACTAAAAGGATTCCAGGCTGTAGTGCTTGGAAGGGATTAAGGAGATTTTAGATGTTCATCCTAGAGAGAAGATGACAATGTGGGATATGACAACTGGCCCGATATATGTCAGGGTTAATAGCACCGAAAGAGGGAGGAATTGCTGAAGCTGGTTGAGAGAAGTAATGCAAAGAAGCTATCCTAAGACCAGATTGTATCTGTCCCTGTGTAGATGTGCAAGAGAGACAGAGGATGTAGCATTTCCACTGTCTGGCTTGCCCTGCATAGGGGCCAGACACAATCACAGTCCTTGCACTCAAACAGGAGAAGGGCTGCCTCAGGCTAGTGACCACATTGGTATTAGCCTCCCCAAGCAGGGAAGAGATGGCCCCTGATCCTTCTCCACGCTAGCCAGGGACTGACCCCATTCAGGGCAGAGCGTATGCTGCACCCTGTAAAAAGGTGTAACAGAGGCAGCCTGGAAGCCCTGGAAGAATTATTCCTATAAGAGGGGGAAGGGTCAGCCAGAGGGGATTGGTGCTGCCCAAAAAGGGCGATGCTGGTCAGGTAGGGTGGCTGAGGGGGCTGGGATTATGCTGAGTCAGTAGATCACAGCTACAACCTCCACCAGTGGAGTTTCAGCCATAGAAACACCCTCTGCCCCTCCCCACAGACACCTCCGCCAGTGTGGTGGGTGAGGTCAGTGGTGCAGAGAGATGCAACTGACTCTCATTGTAACCCAGTGCTGCAAACTTTCATGGTTTTAGCTGGAAAAAGTGAACACTAAGTGCTCAGAAACCAAAAGGCAATTAAAAGAACCCAGCTTTTATTATTTTTGTAAATTCGATGATTTTTAACCTAATCTTACAATTTTTGGAGTCAGACACATGGTTCTGAATGTTGGAGAGTGGTAATACGATAAACTTGTAGAGCTGAATCCAGCCATGAGGGGAAAACGTAACAGTAAAGTCAGTTGTCCAATGGGACAATTAACTGAGAAAGGCCAAGGAAGCCACATCCCTAGAGACAAACATGAACAGACTAATTGGTGTGAAAAGGTATGTGCAGCTTGCCTGGGTAGTTGGGAAAGTAAAGGTTAATTGACTCTCTGTCCCAGAGCAGAATATACAGCTGCCAACTCTCATTCACCAGGAATTGCCAATGAGCAAAGCCACAGGGACTGTAAAAAGAGAGTGTGAGTGACGTCTTGCTTTCTGTGGGTTTGGATCACTCTGGTACCAGGCACCCTATTGCTAGCTACTCTGATGAAAAGGGAAACTAGCTGGCTGAAAGGAACCTTGTATGGATGTTCAGCGCCTCTAAAGCTTCTCCTTCCATTTGAGTGGCAAATGGCTTGCATTTTCGCAATAGGAGGATGTGAGGTCTGGCCTTGTTGTCATGAAGCTAGGAGTGGCCATGGTATGTAGCATGACAGCTGCAAAGAGGTAGGTGACCATCGTTTAGGCCAAAAAAAGTGTTTGTTTTAAAATGCAGAGAAAATAATATCTTTGAAAAATGAAAGCTAACATATTGTTTAAAATAATAAACTTCAGGATTTGCAAGTATATGATCTAGTGAACAAGCGCTTACTGCTGTTCCTCAGTCAATGGGAATTTTATCATGACTTCAGTGGGACTACAGTTAGGCCAAAGGGTAGCAGTATCATATAACTAACCATTCTGAATAGTGATGCATCATTTTGTAACTTTTTAAAATATATTTTACTTTTCGATAAGTGTAATACATATTAACAACACCGTGATATGGTCATTAGTCAAAATTCAGTTGTACATGCAAAATCAGTTAGTGTAATCCAGGAAATCATTATTATGGGCTGGATCCATACATCATCTGGTGTAGATTTGGATAGCACCATTGACTTTAATGAAGCTGCTCTGATTTACATTTACAGCTGGAAATCTTGTCCTGAATTTACTAGGTACTTTTTTTTTATTATGGCCAGTGTTTTCATTATAATCACTCTGTATATTGTTTATTCCAGATTCTTTAAATCCTATTCAATATTGGTCTCCCATAATGTTTCCATTTACTTCCCTTCCCACCTTCAGATTTTCTTAGCAATCAAGATC
Source organism: Gopherus evgoodei (assembly GCF_007399415.2). NCBI lineage: Eukaryota > Metazoa > Chordata > Testudines > Testudinidae > Gopherus > Gopherus evgoodei. The sequence continues at coordinate 5,521,897 of NC_044322.1, forward strand.
ATGCAAGATAAGCACAGTGGGTCTCTTGAGAGATTACATGCCAGCAGAGTCAGCTGTACTGTACATACCCATGCCCTTGTTCTGCAGTGCTCCTTTTGTGTCTCATCATTATTTATTAAACCTGCATGCCCCATGCTCATTCTGTGCCTCTCAGTTTACACAGTAATGATACTGTGGTAACACAGTTCCTTTCTTTGTCTCTCTCACAGTAATCAGAGTAGCAGCCGTGTTAGTCTGTATCCGCAAAAAGAACAGGAGTACTTGTGGCACCTTAGAGACTAACAAATTTATTTCAGCATAAGCCTTCGTGAGCTACAGCTCCGAAGAAGTGAGCTGTGCTCACAAAAGCTTATGCTGAAATAAATTTGGTAGTCTTTAAGGTGCCACAAGTACTCCTGTTCTTCTAACAGTAATGTGTTTCCAGAAACCCAGTGCAACCTTAAACCCAGACTGCAACAGCATCTCAGCCAAATGACTAGCATGCTGCAGGGAGGACTGATGTCACTTGGTTTCTGAATGAATCTTCAAATCTGATCTGGGGTCAGATCATCTGTGCTTTGTCTCAATGAACCAGCAAAGGCCTGGAGGGTGCATCACAAACAAAAGGAAGAGGCAGGGAAATGTGAAGGACTCTATAGTAATGGGCAGAGGGATTAGGAAACAGCTTTAGAATTCTGCAGCTTAATTCTCATGGGCTATTGATGTCAGCCTAGTAAAGAACTAATGCTGCCCCCATACTGCAGCTAATGGCAAAATACCCACCGACCTTGCTGAAAGCAGGATTGGGCCCTAAATACACAGATCCAACAGAATATATGAGGTCCTGTTTGAATCCACCAGTTAATATTCTGGCACCAGATTGCAAGGAAGGTTAGGATGATTTCCCGGACTCTGAGTCAGTCACATTCGCTTTCTAGATACTGGTAATCATCCTGTCAGAAGAAAGAACAGGAGTACGTGTGACACCTTGGAGACTAACACATTTATTTGAGCATAAGCTTTTGTGGGCTACAGCCCACTTCATCGGATGCATAGAATGGAACATATAAGAAGAGTATATATATACATACAGAGAAGATGCCATACCAGCTCTAAGAGGCTAATTAATTAAGATGACCTGTTATCAGCAGGAAAAAAAACTTTTGAAGTGATAATCAAGATGGTCAATTACAGACAGTTGACAAGAGGTGTAAGGATAGTTATCATAAGGAAATAGGTTCAAGTAGTATAATGACTGTGCCATTCCCAGTCTCTATTCAAGCCAGAGTTAATGGTATCTAATTTGCAAATCAATTCAAACCAGAGAGGATGTCTCCTGACAGCTCATACCAATACTTCTCAGGAGAACTGGGGCGTTTTGCTTTTTGCTTAATACCGTGAGTTACATTCTGCTCTCGCGTACAGACCTGCAACCTTGCCAGTAATAGAATGTGACCCTGACTCCCCAGGTTAAGGGAAGTAAAGTTTCAGGATCTCCCTGCCTCCTAATCCTGTGCTCTAGCCATTAGAGTAAATGGCATTTTATAGGTTAGTGTGACTGAGTATTTAATCTAGGCTTTAATCGGTGGCCACATACGTGGACTAAAAGTATTTACAGGGAGCTAAATAGTGCAGTAGGATAGTGTGCTAGGGTCACTGAGTCCTTCCCCCTACCTTCACTAGCAGGACCAAGTACTGATTTTGCCCCAGATCCCTAAGTGGCCCCCTTAAGGACTGAACTTATAACCCTGGGTTTAGCAGGCCAATGGCCAAACCACTGGACATTTTGTCCGCATCACAAATACCACACAGTTCAGCATGAGGCCCAGTCTCTGCTGAAGAGGCCTAGGAGTGGAATGGCGGGGGGAGGGGTAATGTAGGTTATATGACCGAGGTGCATAGATAGAGCAAGGTGGAGATTCAGAGCTGATTGTTACAGATCATGGCACAATGATGTGGAAAGGTAATACAATCCGTTTATCTTCTTCCCCTCACTCTTTGCACTGTGCCTTTTGTCAGACTGCCCCTGTGCACAGAGCAGTCTCCTTGGATTCATCTGACTAGAAATCTCTTTCCTTCTGCAAATTCCTCCTTAAAACCCAGCTCGCCACATAATCCCTCCCATCTCCTTGTCATCACCAATAACCCTCACACCCTCCCTCACCTGTATTGTTGCCCAACATCTTCCCCTCTCCCAGGGCAATCAGATGAGGTGGGGAGGCAGAAGGCGCTCCCTCCTGGGATTCTCCGCAATCCCCCACTTATGGTAAGTGTTCTGGGTTCCATAGCGAGGCTCCTCTTTTTGTCACTGGAGGAGACAAGATGAAGGAGAAAAGAAACCACCCAGGTGGTAAGAGATTCACATAAAGGAGTGTATGAGAGGGCTGAGCTGCACCGCTGGAATAGTGGCAATGCATAATGGCTTGGAACCAAATACTTTCCCTCACTACCCAAGTCAAAAGGGGCAAGAAAAGCTACCGAGAAAGCACACTCAGCTTTAGTGTAACCACTCCATGCATTGACTCCCTGGGGAAGCCTGTTCCACCAAGTATCTTTGACAGCTTTAGATGCCAGAAGGAATGCTCTATCAGGCATTTCCAGCTTCACTGATTTCCCAGTGCAGGCTCCTGCATGGACAAGCTTCTGACAATATTACACACCGCAGGGCGGGGGAGAGACATAACTTACATCCAGGCATAGAAAGCTTAGTTTTCATAATTATATTTTCCATCATGCATTTAGAAACACTTTGACAGCCCTGGCTGTGATGTGGCTTGACCAAATTAGTGCAAGATTGTGTTCTAGATTAGAGGTGGGTCAGAGGAAGGTGAGGAGAAGGGCCAAGGACCTGGAAAAACTCTCATTTGAAGACAGATTGAAAACACTGGGCTTGGTATCATAGAAAGGAGATTACTATGAGTGGGCATGATAAAAGTCTATTAAACAATGAATGGCCTAGTGAAGGTAGATCAGGAACTTCTTTCCCCTATCTTCATAACACAAGGACAAGGGGGACATTCAATGAAATTAAAAGATGGGAAATCTAAAGCTGATAAAAGGAAACACTTTTGCACACACTGTGTAATTAAATGACTGTGGAACTCCTTGGCACAGGAAGTCACAGAGGCCAAGAACTTAACAGGATTCAAAAAAGGATTGGACATTTATATGGATAACAAGAATAGCCAGAGTTATCTTGATTAATAATATTTTTTGGAGGGGATAGCAAACTTCATGATTCAGAGTTTAAAGCAATCTCTAACTATTAAAGACCAAGACAAAGCCTAATTTTGGGTAGGGCCCTACCAAATTCACAGGCCATTATTGTCAATTTCATGGTCATAGGATTTCAAAATTTGTGAATTTTATGATCTCAGCTATTTAAATATGAAATTTCATGGAGTTATAATTGTAGGGGTCCTGACCCAAAAAAGATTTGTTGGGGTGGACGGGTTGCAAGGTTATTGTAGTGGGACTGTGGTACTGCTACTCTTACTTCTGCACTGCTGCTGGTGGCGGTGCTGCCTTCAGAGCTGGGCAGCTGGAGAGCAGCAGCTGCTGGCCACAAGCTCAGCTCTGAAGGCAGAGCTGCTGCCAGCAGCAGCACAGAAGAAAGTGTGGCATGGTATGGTATTACCACCCTTACTTCTGGCACTGCTGCTGGCAGAGGCACTACCTTCAGAGCTGGGTGCCTGGCCAACAGCCGTCACTCTCCGGCCATCCAGCTCTAAAGGCAGCTCAGAAGCACGGGTGGCAATACCATGACCCCTCTAAAATAACCTTGGGACCCTCCTGCAACTCCCTTTTTGGCAGGACCCCCAATTTGAGAAACGCTGGTCTCCCCCATGGAAACTGTATAGTACAGGGTAAAAGCACACAAAAGATTAGATTTCACAGGGGGAGACCAGATTTCACGGTCCGTGACATGTTTTTCAGGGCCATGAATTTGGAGGACCCTAAATATGGGGAAAAGATTATTCTACATATGCCTAATGTGGGGTTCTTACACCTTCCCCTGAGACAAGATATTCGATGGGCCTTGAGTCTGCTCCAGTCTGGTATTCCTGTGTAACATAGGTTCCGACTGAGCTAATGAACAAGAGCAGCTAACGGGAGTTTTGCGAGGGAGTTTAGAGGAGGCATGGGAGAGTGGGGACATACTTACACCTAATATTCTTTAAACTTACTTAAGGCCAAAAACACCATCCGATAAAAAAAACAACAACAACGAGATGAGCTGCAGGAGTAGAAAGAGAATGCAGGCAGAAGTCCAGCAACAGAGTGGGGGCTATCCAGTTTATTGCACTCAATGCAGCATGTATGATTACCTGCCCTATGGGCCGGTGGCATATGTGTGCATTTGGTGCAAGGAGTTCCTGTCCCTCAGAGACCATGTACAGGCTCTAGAGACCAGAGTAGCTGAACTGGAGGGACTAAGGGAGACAGAGAAGTACATAGATGAGCCTTTCCAGGACACAGTAGAACAGTCCCATCCTGCCCCACCCCTGTCTGACAGCCTCTGTGCTGTTGAGGAAGATGGAAGTCTCAGGGAAGGAGAACATACAACTGGAGCAAAGGGAAATGATCTCATAGTTGGGACCCTTCTTTCAGATGATGTCATGGTATCCTCTCACACTGAGGATACCTCTCCAGGGAAGGGAACTTCAGTTATTAGGAAGAGACCGGTAATAGTAACGCAGGATTCGATCATTAGAAACATAGACAGCTGAGTTTGCGACAACCGGGAGAACCGCATGGTGACTTGCCTGCCTGGTGCGAAGGTTGACGATTTCTTGAGACATCTCGATAGACTTATGTGTAGTGCTGAGGAGGAGATGGTGGTCGTGGTACATGTAGGTACCAATGACATAGGGAAGAATAGGAGAGAGGTCCTGGAGGCCAAATAGGCTGCTTGTGTAAGAGATTGAAGTCCAGGACCTCTATGGTAGCATTCTCTGAAATGCTTCCAGTTCCACACATAGGGCCAGTTAGACAGGCAGAGCTGCAGAGTCTCAATGTGTATAAGAGATGTGTGTATAGGGAGGAGAGGTTTAGATTTATTAGGAACTGGGGAAACTTTTGGGAAAGGGGGAGCCTATACAGGAAGGATGGGTTCCATCTAAACCAAAATGAAACCAGATTGCTGGCACTTAGTTTAAAAACTGCTCTATGACCTTTTTAATTTTAAGGGCTGGGGAAAAGCCAACAGGTGCGGAGGAACATGTGGTTCGGACAGAGACGTTCCTTAGGGGAGGATCTATTAATGGAGATTCTCTATGTCTTAGTAAGGAGGAGAGGATGGAAGATGATAAAATACAGGTAGGATCTGATGAGAAACAGTCAATTGAAAAAGAGTCCCATTCAATGACATCGTGTAATGGCAGACAGCTAAAAAATGACAATTTTTTTAAAGTGGTTATATACAAATGCTAGAAGCCTAAATAATAAGATGAGAGAACTAGAGTGCCTCGTGTATGAGGATAGTGATATAACAGGCATCACAGAAACTTGGTAGAATGAGGATATTCAATGGAACACAGTAATACCAGGGTACAAAATATATCAGAAGAACAGAACAGGTCGTGCTGGTTGAGGAGTGGCACTATATGTGAAAGAAAGCGTAGTCAGATGAAGTAAAAAAAATTTGAACCAAACTGGACCATAGCATCTCTTTTGGATAGAAATTCCATGCTCTAATAATAAGAATCTAGCAGTAGGGATATATTACTGACCACCTGACCAGGATGGTGATAGTGACTGAAATGCTTAGGGAGATTAGAGAGGCTGTACAAATAAAAAAACTTCAATAATAATGGGGAATTTCAACTATCCCATATTGTCTGGGTACATGTCACCTCAGGACTGGATGCAGAGATAAAGTTTCTTGACATTTTAAATGACTGCTTCTTGGAGCAGCTAGTCCTGGCACCCAGAAGAGGAGAGGCCATTCTTCATTTAGTCCTAAGTGGAGCACAGGACCTGGTCCAAGACATGAATATAGCTGGATCGCTTGGTAATAGTGACCATAATATAATTAAATTTAACATCCCTTTGGTGGGGAAAATACCACAGCATCCCAATACAGTAGCATTTAATTTCAGAAAAGGGCACTACACAAAAATGAAGACATTAATTAAACAGAAATTAAAAGGTACGCTGCCAAAAGTGAAATCACTGCAAGCTGCATGGAAATATTTTAAAGACATCATAATAGAGGCTTAACTTAAATGTGTAACCCAAATTAAAAAACATACTAAGAGACCCAAAAAAGTTCCACAGTGGCTAAACAAAGTAAAAGAAGCAGTGAGAGGCAACAAGGTATCCTTTAAAAAGTGGAAGTTAAATCCTAGTGAGAAAAATAGAAAGATGCATAAACTCTGTCAAGTGAAGTATAAAAATATAATTAGGAAGGCCAAAAAAGGATTTGAAGAACAGCTAGACAAAGACTCAAAAAGTAATAGCAAAAAAAAAAAAAGTAAGTACATCAGAAGTAGGAAGCCTGCTAAACAACCAGTGGGGCCACTGGACGATTGAGATGCTAAAGGAGCACTCAAGGACGATAAGGCCATTGCGGAGAAACTAAATGAATTCTTTGCATTGGTCTTCACAGCTGAGGATGTGAAGGAGATTCCCAATCCTGAGCCATTCTTTTTAGGTGACAAATCTGAGGAACTGTCCCAGATTGAGGTGTCATTAGAGGAGGTTTTGGAACAAATTGATAAATTAAACAGTAATAAGTCACCGGGACCAGACGGTATTCGCCCAAGAGTTCTGAAGGAACTCAAATGTGAAATTGCAGAACTACTAACTGTTGTCTGTAACCTATCATTTAAATCAGCTTCTGTACCAGATTAGTGGAGGATAGCTAATGGACACCAATTTTTAAAAAGGGCTTCAGAGGTGATCCTGGCAATTGGGAGGCCAGTAAGCCTGAGTTCAGTACCAGGAAAACTGGTTGACTATAGTAAAGAACAGAATTGTCAGACACATAGATGAACATAATTTGTTGGGGAAGAGTCAACATGATTTTGGAGTCTTTCCAGTTATTTTGAATCAGGCCCTCCAGGGCTTTTGCAGAGTAATTTACTACTTAATGTAGTAAATTAATGTGACAGATGTAGGCATAATTGGGCTCTTTGTGAGGATAGGAGATGATGAAAGCTCTGATATGAGCAGAAAATGATACACGAGGAACATACATATGAAACAGAATAAAATAATAACAATGGGCCACATCTTTCAGCTTCAGTGGAGCAGAACTGATCTGAAGGTATGAGTCATAGTCTCCTAGGCAGGAGCATGCCTTGTTTGCAGGTGTTTGTACAGTGTCTGGTACATTGAGGGGGCTACTAGACATGTAATGTCAGACATACCCATATGCCCTGAGTGTTGTGCCATTCCAGCCGCACACAGCAGCTGTAAACCTAGTGTAACCAGCCACTTGAGGGTTCTCCATGTCTAGGGGAACACTTGGGTCATGCAGATGGGACCATGGTGGCTCCTATTCCTATGCTTGGTGTACTGGAACAGGCTGCCTCACTAAGAACCACCCCTCGCTGGGTGAACAGGCTGATCCTCCCACAGCGGGTTTGATAGACCCCAAGTTTGTTGACCCTCCAGGCACACTGCAAGCCCCATCTGTTTTCAAGTGAAGACTTATTTGCTGGACATGATGGCGATCAGAGGAAAGGATCTTTATTGTGGATGTAGATTTTATTGAGACATTTACTGGATTTTTAGATCAGTCCTTTAGCTAACATTGGATCAATTTGTTATTTACTACTTTAGCTAATGTGTTTCAGTTTTGTTCTCTCAGAAGTCTGAGTGCATTTGATCAACCTATAAAAATAAACAAAAGGACAGGATGTTGGGATGAATTCATCGCAACAAAGGAAAAATGAATATTATTAATATTGTTCCATCATCTGTGTGTCTGGCACTTTCTAGAGTTGGAGTGCTGATTTAAAGGTCCAGCCAGACAAGCTGGCATCATAACCAGCTCATCCAAGACAAAGCGTCAGCCAACATCAAGAAACATGAGGGCAGGCGCTTAATCAATAATGGACATCGGCCTGGGAGACTTCAGAAAAACAGCAAGAGTGCGTGGCAGGGGAAAGGATGAGAAGCAAGGGCCATGACTGATGTGAAAAATTAATCTTGACCATTAACATGACTCCACCTGAGATCTGTGAGGATGGGTCTGAGCAAGGAGTTAAAATTATGAAACAATTGCACTTAGCTAAGATCTGAATTCTCAGCCAAAGACAAATAAAACTGCAATGAGGAGACCAGTTGTGCCACCCTTACTCACAGTGATAGTGTCGTACTAAACAAGTATCAGAGCGGTAGCCATTTTAGTCTGTATCTACAAAAACAATGAGGAGTCCAGTGGCACCTTAAAGACTAACAGATTTATTTTATTTTTTAACCACAAAAGCTTATGCCCAAATAAATCTGTTAGTCTTTAAGGTGCCACCGGACTCCTCCTTGTTTTTGTATTAAACGAGTTGTCTTGTTGAAACAAGTGGGACTCTGCATAGTGAGGTACTAATCCAGAGACTTCATGATGTCTTCTAGGCACTGTGCAGTTGCTATTGATTTTAGATGGAAGCTACTCAGATACTATGGTGATGGGCAGTAGTGTAAAACCAGTAGTTAGCTGATTTTACACTACTGCCCATCACCATAGTAGCATGAGTGAGGGTTATACAATTAGACCATAGTTAAGGCCAAACTTTCCTTACAGCAGATGCTGGAAACTTCTGATGGAAAATGAAAGATCAGATTTAAAACCAAACAACTGGCCTGAAGACCAGCTAGGATTTTCACTACTAAGCCCCCTCCTGAATCACCCCTCTGATATACGGCCTGTATTGCCATATATCTTCAGAGGTGTGTGGAGGGTCTTCTATATTTTCAAGAAAAACCCAGCTATATAGAGATGCTTAACACTGTGAGTCCATTAACTTATCAGTTACATCAAAGATGAATAGAGCTGTTTATGTTTGTATGTGGCACTCAGACAGAACACATGCATCTGTTATATAATAAATATTATATGAAGATACAATCTAGTATTGCAATAACTTTGTTTGATGTCCTGCGTTGTTTTCTCTCTGTCTTTTGTAATAATGATCTTATTTAGTTCTATTTGATGTCTGTTTTTATAGAAGCTGTGATAGGGTGTGTGATGTTCCCCTGGTGTTATCTGGACCGATGATCTACTAGGTCACTCCAATCCTCGACTCTGGGAACCAGCCTTACCCTGCTCTGCTGTGAGAACCTCCACTCCGGGATTGTTCACGCACAGCCTCTAGCATGTAAGCTGCTCCCAGCTACATGAGTGAGCACTTTTGGCCAGACGCTGCTTGGATCGTGCAGCCGAATGACACTAGCCAATATCTCTGGTCCCAGACCCAACCCTAGAAACCTCTGTCTTGCAATTTCCAGTTATGCCTACTGGACACTGCAAGCTTATATGAGTTTGTCAATTTAACAAAGAAATTGATATGTACCAGGCATGTCTCTGACACACTTCAAACCAAACACACTGCTTCAGGTAGAACAAACAAATGTATTAACTACAAAAGAGATTTTGAGTGATTATAAGTCAAAGCACAACAAGTCAGATTTGGTCAAATGACATAAAAGCAAAACACATTCTAAGCCAATCTTAACACTTTCAGGGCCCTTACAAACTTAGATGCTTTTCACTGCAGGCTGGCTGGTTGCCCTTCAGCCAGGCTCTCCTCTTTGATCAGCACTTCACTCGCTTGGTGGTGATGTCTGTAGGTGGAAGAGAGGAAGAGCATGGTAAAGGTCTCTCTCTTTTATCATGTTCTTTCTTCCCTCTTGGCTTTGCCTCCCCACCCCTCCTTCAAAGTCAGGTGAGCATTACCTCATCATAGTCCCAAACTGACCAAGGGAAGGGGGATTGATTCTCTTGAGAGTCCAAAAGCTCCTTCGTTGCTGCCTAGGCCAGTGTCCTTTGTTCCTGTGAGGCTGGGCTGGGTTTGTCCCATACATACAAAAATAAAATTTAAGTACATCAGAAACAGGAAGCCTGCTAAACAACCAGTGGGGCCACTGGACAATGAAGATGCTAAAGGAGCACTCAAGAATGATTAAGCCATTGCAGAGAAACTAAATGAATTCTTTGCATCAGTCTTCATAGCTGAGGATATGAGGAGGATTCCCAAACCTGAGACAATCTTTTTAGGTGACAGATCTGAGGAACTGTCCCAGATTGACATGTCATTAGAGGAGGTTTTGGAACAAATTGATAAACTAAACAGTAATAAATCACCAGGACCGAACTCAAATGTGGAGGAACTCATGAAGGAACTCAAATATGAAATTGCAGAACTAGTAACTGTCATCTGCAACCTATCATTTGAATCAGCTTCTGTACCAGATGAATAAAGAATAACTAATGTGAGGCCAATTTTTAAAAAGGGCTCCAGAGGTGATCCTGGCATTTACAGACCAGTAAGCCTGACTTCAGTACTGGGAAAACTGGCTGAAACTATAGTACAGAACAAAATGGCCAGACACATAGATGAACATAATTTTGGGGGGAAAAGTCAACATGGTTTTTGTAAAGGGATACTGGGACAGACAATCTGAACTTCCATGATGTTCTTTAAACAGTTGTGTTCATACACTTCTTTTCTTTTCCTGCTGTTTAACTCAAAGCCAAAAATAAATTGAAGCAGGGAGGAATGTTGACAGTTAGAACCAATGAGGCCACCATCTTCAGGGGAAGTTCTGAGTGGCAGCTGGGCCCAGGGTTTTGCAGGTATTTATGTGCCTAACTCCCATTACAGTCAAGAGGAGGATCTAGGCCTCAGTGTCTGTGCTGGGTCAGGGTTTGTGTGTGAGAGACTATTGCACTGCAGGTCTCTAGTAAAGTCTCTGTTCTGTTTAATTCACCCTATCTGAGGCGCCTGGTTCTACAGCTGCCAGAATACACCCAGCCATGGGGGAGTTAATAGGTCTTCCCTCCACCTTCCCCCATTCCCAACTGAGAGATACTTTGGAAGAGGCCTCAAAGCTAGGTTGAGGGATCCCTAAAGAGCACGATAGGTGGGGGAAGGATCTACTTAGCAATGTGCTCAAGAAGAAAGATGAGCGAGCAGCCACCCAGAAGCACCCAGGGAGTGGCCATTTCCACCAGGTAGCAGGAAGTGTGTGTGTGCCGGGGGTGAGGAGGGAGAGACGTACAGGCCACTTTCTCCTGCTCCACAGACAACAAGGTAAGGAGCGTTGTCTCAGGGCTTGTTGGTGGAGGGGGCTGAAGATATAAGGGTGCCCCTGCAGGGGGCTGAAGAACGTTAGTATTATAGTAGCACAAGCTGAAATTGGCCACACTGTTCATACATACAGGGTATGTCTACATTGCAATTAGACATCTGTGGCTGGCATGTGCCAGCTGACTCAGGCTCAGACTAAGGGGTTGTTCAACTGAGGTGTAGATGCTCAGGCTACAGCCCCAGCTCTTGGACCCTCCCACCTGGCTCCAGCCTGAGCCCAAATGTCACTGGTTATAAGAACTGAGCTCCCATTAGGGCACCAGAATAAGTGGCCACCTTTTCAAGTGATCTCAGCACTTTAGGAAGCAGCAGCATCTAGGTGCTGATCCACATGGCTGAGTGGGTTGTGTCGAGGGTCACTTGGGCTCCTCTCACTTTTCACATGACATACCTTAGTCAAACCCACAGGGAAGTGAAACTGCCACCTACAGTACACACCCTCGGCTCCTCCACCCATAACCTTACTGTTACCACAACCACCGTACTCTACAGAGCACGCTCCATGACCTCAACTCTCATCCCTGGATGCAGCCCTTGACTAAATGATTTTTCCCTAGTAGCTGTGGATATTTGTAGTAGCCTTTGGATGTGTTGGGAGAGGGCAGTTTGGTAAAGGGTTATATGCAGGAGTGTGGTTCAGGAAGTGGTGGAAAGCTGGCATCCATAGCGGTCAGAGTAAAGGTTAATCCACACTGGTTAACCACCTGCTCATAGGGAAAAGCAGGAGTTCATGGCCCATTTTAGACAAAACCTTAACTGGAGTCGCAACCAGGCACCTCCATAATACTATATGTCCCTTATATGGTTAACAACCCTTGGTCCTTCCTTTATTACCCGCCCGTGTTCGTGGCAACAATGACATAAGTGCTGCAGTGTGACCTCACTATGCTGTGATTTGAACACTGGTTCAGTTGGCCCTCAGTGTCAGTCGCTTTTACTTTGACGGAAGGAGAGGCTGGGTATTGTGCTGGCTAACGCTGATTTCAGATCCAAGATCTAATCTATTACTGAGTGGAAAAAAGTAAGTGGGCTTTCTTACTCCCCATGGCTGTCCTGCCTCTGACAAACAGAGACCCACTTCACTTAAATTCTGTTTGAAAAGGGTCACCACATTAAATCTGTTTTTTTGGCCCAGAACCTCAAAGGTATTTAGGCACTTAACTCCCACTGAAATCCATGGAAGTTAGGAGCCTGAATACCTTCGAGAATCTGGGCCTTTGTTCCATTTTCTGTTTCTCTCGCTCTGGCATGAAAAGTGCCATTCTAATAGATTTCAGGAGGGAATTCAGCTGTCTGATGAGGGGCTACTTGTGCCCTACCTCTCTCTTACACTCAATTCTTTAGTTCAGCTATAAAAATTGTGGCAGATAGGGAATAACTCCAGAGTTGATAAGGCTGTATGTCAAGGTTATATTTCGTTAACCTAGCAGGGATTTCCAGAAATCACTGAGATCCCTAGAATGACTTGCCCCCTCTGGGAGTCTTCTGCTGACTCCTCTCCGGGACCCTGTTCTAGGATCTCGCTCCAGGCCCTTGTCCCTGAAGTGGAGAATGAAAGGAAGTGGGTTCTGTTCCAGGCCTGCATTCATCTGAGGGTGCAGATGAGCTCCATATGCATAGACTCCAGAGGACATAATCAGGGGAGTCTCCCACTAACTTCAATGGGCTTGGATCAGGCCCAAGTAAAGGCACAATAAAAAGATGGCTCCTGCTGTCCCTGCAGCAGAGTGTGGAAAGGAGAGGCTCTTTGCTGTGGCATTATTTCCTCCAGGTGCAGAATGGACAGCAGGGAATTTCCACTTCGGTTCCTGGAGATTTAGGGAAGCTGATCCCCATTCTGTGGCCTCACCCTCACAGCTGGCATGAAAGGCAGCAATTGGGCTACAGACATGGCCCTTAAAATCTGCCTTCAAGTTGATTCTCCATAATTCCCCATCTTGGATGAAGAATAACATTTCCTTTCCCCACTATGGCAGATCATTTTGGTTTTGTGCTGCCCATTCCAATGTTTAAAATTTTCCAGGGTTAGGAAAGAATGAGGAGATACATATACATGCTCTTTAATTCTTTTGGGGGTGCAATTCTCCCCCAGGCTGAGGGTCTGCAAAAAGTCCTGTACCTCTTACATCCCACTGAAACCCAGAGCCTTGGAGAGTGCAATGAAATTTTGCAATGAATGTGAAGAGCTATAATTTTTCCTGCTGTCTCCTGTGGAACACAAGTTTGTAGACTAAAATTTAAATCTTTGAGAGAGGATTTAAGTAATTTTGGAGCACAATGTGATATTTTTAATACAGCTAAGCTTTGTGTTGCCCACTAGACTAAGAAGTGTATTATGATATTGCTTGATGACCATCAAGCCTGTAATCTTAGCTGTGTGAACTTCTGTCTCCATCTTTCTTCATAGCTCAACTATTGGAGGAAACCAGTGATTGTGAAATTAGTTAAGAGTCTCAACTTCTAAAGCAAGTAAACTTTAGGCTTAAAATGTGTTGGGTTTTATGGGCCAGATCTTCAGCTGGTATAAATTAACAGCTCCATTGACTTTAATGAAGTATTCTGATTTACAGCAGCTGTGGATGTGATTCAACAAATGTATTATTCAAATGAAACGTGTACGCGATGGACAAATGTTCAATGTGGGGTTTTTTTGGAAGCACCATAACTGAATTTTGGGTTGGCAAATATTGTGATATTTATATATTTGGATTTTTAGGTGCTTTATAATTCCACTCTTGGTGGTGTCATTGTGTCAGATTAGTTTTTATCGCCTTTTTTCTCTTTACATTGACTAAATAACCTTCCTCATCCCTGGGAGGTACAGAAGGGTCAGTAGCATCCCTTTTTCGTACATGGGGAAACTGAGGCACAGGGCAGGGAAGTGAGTTGCCCAGCATCACACAGTGAGTGAGTGGCAAAGCCAGGATGAGAAATCTATTTCTGGTTTCCAGTCCCATACTCAAACCATTAGACCACACTGCTTATCCTGTGCATGGTTTTCAGAATATTTATTGACTTTATTAAAACAACAAAGTTCCAAACAGAACCCCCAAACCTTTGCTCAAGTCCAGGCCCCTACGCTGAGGAAGGACCAAGAAGGGTGTGATTCCTTGCTTGAGGAGACTTCCCTGAGCTAGCTGTCATCAAGCTAGCATGTTAAATAGCAGTGTGGCTGCAACAGCACAGGCAGTGGCTTGGGCTAGCCACCGGAGTACGTACTCATAGGGTCTGGGTGGGGTTGTACTCAGGGTGGCTAGCCCCTCTCATCACTGTCCATGCTATCCTTGCTACAGTGCTATTTTAGCAAGCCAGTGCGAATATGTCTATGCGAGCTGGGAATCACACCCCCAGCTGCAAGTGTAGAGATACACTTGGTTGGGGGATTGGCAGGGGGTGCAGGATCCCAGGCCCAGATTCTCAGAGGTATTTAGGCTCCTAACTGCCATTGATTTCCATGAAAGTTAGGAAACTCCATACCTTTGAGGATCTGGTCCCCAGTTCTCGGGCTCTGCTGTCTGTGGATCACATTTTTAGCCAGAGGACGACGCACGCATTCTCACTAGCTTCAGACTGGAAATTGTTCCGCAAACAATAAGATCGACTGAAACGAAACTGGCCACCCTTCCTGACGTGCTGCAGAATAGACATGCACAGCTTGCCAAGGGAAGAGGAGGAGGACGCTGCTGAGGGCACGTCCACCTTGGGAAGAGAGGAACATTCCAGTGGGAGCCAGCGTGAGCCACAGCTGGCTCGAGAAGATACTCAGGATGGCCCAGGCAAGGTCGTTCCTAAGCAGAATGGGCCCATCCTGAGGTGTCTAAAGCAAATTTGCCAAAAAGCAAAGACAGATAAGATGCAATATCTCTGAACTGTCACTACAGGTAAAAGGAAAGGCCCCGTTCGGAGGATGCACTAAGGGGTGGGAATGAAGGGAGGCAAACTCAGTCTCAGCCCCCATGTGCTCAAAGATTTGTGGTGATCCCAAAGGCTCTTGGGTTTGTGTTCCACTTAGTGGAAACTGAGGATAAGGCACAGAAAGTGGGGGGAAAAAACCACGGAAAAGTTGGAGGAAGAGAGAACAAATAGATGTGGCCGCACAGCTTTGCTAGTGAGTGGACGGCGCTCTTCCATGGCTGAGTCTGCACACGGCTAGAGGGAAGCCCTCTGTTCTGCACAGGGAGCAGAGATCACTGCTGGAGCTTGGTAAATAATGAGCGAGCAGTAATCAGTCCCAGTACTAATCATCCCAGAATCTGCCAGAGACTGGAATGACAGGAGACGGAGTTCCTGAATCCGGACCAGTCTGGTAAATGCTGGATCTCCGTGAGGTCCTTCCATCCCCAGTGTGAACACAATACTTACAAGCCCTGGTATAAACACTAGACCCGGGTGATAGTCAGACCCCTTTATTTTTAAGGCTCTTCCAGCACTGGTGGAGGTGATGATGCCCCCAGAGCCTGTATTCCTCTGGGAATCTCTGCCTGCTGGAAGAAGAAGGGCAGCTTCTATTTCTCTCCTCCACACTGCTCCCCTTTCTCTTTCTTATCCTTGTAGTGAGGTCATTGCTTGGAGCAGGAAGAATAATACAACACTAGGGATGACTGACCAGCTGTAACAAGGTTGGGACTCACCACCACAGCACCTCCTGGTGGCTGCTCCAGGAATTAGCTCAGTCCAGTGGAGCACCCTCTCATGGTGGTGTCCAGCCCATTGTCTCACCCTCAGTTGGTGTGTCTGGACCCACATTGCTCCCCACTTGGCAGCATCCTCTTTGAGCCGCTGCCCTCTGGCAGTGCCCCTTAGTCCATCCTCACCCCCTTCTGGGGGGGGGACAGGGGGCCAAGCAGCTGTCACTCTGTGCCCCACACACCATGTCCAACCACACACCCCAAAGTCTAAGCCCTGCTGTCAGGGATCTGGCATAGTCTGTGACAGCCACTCCCCACAGCCAATGGCTGGGTGTACTGCAAGGGGGGTTGGGGGGACCCAGGCCCACCCACTACTCTGGGTCCCAACCCAGGGACCCTCTAGTGGCAGCCATCCTGTCCTCCATCTCTCCCTCCATCTGTCCACAGCCCCAGACCACTTCCCCTTCAGCCCCTTGCACCGGCTAGGCCCTTCCCCTCAGGGCCTGCAGCCTTGCAGGCACTGGTCTGGAATTCCCTTCTGCTCCCCCAGGGCCTGCCCAGCACTGTGCTGTCCCTGGTGCTAATCTCCCAGCTCTGGAGACAGACTTCCCCCTCTCAAAGGCTTGGGACAGACTGCCTGGGGCTGTTCTGGGTAGCCTTTATATATGGCTGAGCCTGGCCCTGATTGGCTGTCTCCAATCTGGGCCCCGATTGGCTCCCAATAAGCCCTTTTCCGATTGGCTGTTCATCTGCGCAGGCCCACTGGCCTGCTTCAGCCTAAATACTTAGAGAGTGGGGCAGCTGCCCCACTACACACCCTCCCCCTTAAGAATCTTCATTCTTCCACGACAATTTGGCAGCGGGTCCCTCCTTCTGAGAGGGACCCACTGCCGAAGACCCAGCCCTGTCCCAGGCCCCCTGAATCCACTGGGCGGCCCTGGTCCTATTTCTGGATCCTAGAGATTGGTTCTCATTACACTAAGGCCTCTTTCCACTGCTCTGGCAGGTACATCTCTCTCAGTAACCATAGGGAAGAATGGGGAGGGAGTAAAATGGGGCCCAGGTGTGGCCACGCCTCTGCACCCAGAAGTGTGCAAAGGAGACACACCCACACACACTCTGGCCCCAGCTGATGCCTCTCCACAATAGGCAGGGCCAGCTCCAGGCACCAGCTCAGCAAGCAGGTGCTTGGGGCGGCCAAGGGAAGGGGCGGCACGTTGGGCTCTTCGGCGGCAATTCGGCGGCTGGTCCCTCGGTCCCTCTTGGAGGGAAGGACCTGCCACCGAATTGCCGCCAAAGAAGAAAGCAGTGCGGTGGAGCTGCTGCCGATCGCGACCGCGGTTTTTTTTTTTTGTGCTGCTTGGGGCGGCAAAAACCCTGGAGCCTGCTCTGACAATAGGGCCCTGGTCTTGGAGGGCCCATAGGCATTACTGTAATAAAAGTCTTAAATAACAGCTAGTGACTTACATAGTTTTTAAATGAAAGCTTAGATGCTGCAGAACAAAAAGGCATTAGAAAAAAGAAGCCAATATGCCAGGCCACCGTGGCCCATCCCACACTGAGCCCTGGTTTAGCCCAGTCTAGTTTTAAATGTCTTTAGCCAACATTTCTCAAATGGTGAGTCTTGACCCCAAGTGATTACACAGAGCAATCAAGGGAGTCAGGAGGCACTAAAAATTGTATTATAACCTAAAGCAAAAATAATCTTGTTCCCCCACTCTCTGCACATCCTTACCCTTCAAAGTCACATATTCTTGGGCAATCTCTCAAAACACACATGCAGGTGAATTCTGTAGGGCTATTGTTGTTAGCAACAACACATTTCTAACTCTTATAGTGAGTGTAAAGGCAAAAATCTTTGACTTTGAATAAGAAGTGGCCAACCTGAAAACCACAGACTTAAGCAAATGGGCTTCCACCACTTCTCTTGGGAGGATGTTATCCCGGCTGTTCCACCCATTACGAGCTCCTAGATGCTTTCCGATTCTGCTGATGGCGCAAAGCAGGATATGTGAACTGAATCCTAACTGCAAGAGCATCAGCCAGTCCTATTCAGCCATATTTGGTTGGCTGATGTTCATGCTATTGGACAAATCTATTGTTTGGTTGGCCCTATATAATACAGTGAGTCCTGGTATTTCTCTGGGTCTGTGCTCATTCATGTCCAATTGGAGAGCACAAGATATTTATTGTGTAATGAATCAATAACATTTATCAAAGAAATAAAGGGAGCAGAGGATGTGACTGGAGTCAGGAGAACTATCTTCTATTCCCAGCTTTGCCAATGGCCTGCTGTTTGACTGAGCCAGTCACTTCACCTCGCTGTGCCATGGTTTCTCCAGCCATAAAAATGGCGGTAATAGTACCTGCCCACCTTTAAAACCCATTTGGAGATCCTCCACTGAAAAACTCCATAGAAGTGCAAAGGAGTCTCATTCTGGGTCTCTCTTATTTTGTTTTTTGTTTTTTTAAGGAATCCCCAATTTCATTCTGATTTTGATCACACCAATCTGTCTTTCTTTGAGAGTCAGTGGCTTATTTTACCAGCATCACAGTTTCCTTCAATTCTCCCCTGATCAAGCAGGATATAGATGTCTAGCCCTACTCAAAACAAAGGGTGGGAATCAAACCAATCAAGCCAACAAACAAAAGATAACCCTACCCAGAGCAGAGATATCTTACCCCAAAAAGGTAGATGTGCCAGTGAGGCCAGGCTTTCCACTAGGAACTCGCTACTGCCCATTGTTTTTAGCTGGAAGGAGCTCAGATACTACGGTGATGGGCAGCAGTATACAACCCCAAGACAGACAGACCGTGTCCTTTCTTTGGTTTAAATGAACTGTTTTTTGGGCACCAATCAGTCCACGAGTGACACCTCAGGGTGTGTTCGTTCCCCTTTAACCAGCAATGGCAGTAATTTCTTTCTTTCTGTCATTCCTTCTTTCTTACTAGTCCCAGATATCTTGTGCATGGAGACTATTTGAGAGGCGGATGAAAGTGGACTTGAGCAGCATGGCTGTGCTATGGAGGGAGCCTTGCTCTTGCTGGAATCATGGAGAAACACTGTTGACTACTTCAATAGTAACAAAGAGGTATAAACCTTCTCCATTTAATCTGTACACTAGGGTCTCCTCTCGCTGTCTGTCCCACCTGACCCAGCCTGGGACATCCCAGAAGGTTTAGCACATAGGGTCTGACTTCTCTTCAAACCCTTTGCCTACAGCACTCAACCTTTCTTCTTTCACTTACTCCAGATAATCAAGCCCCTGGATGCTTTTCTCCTATTATACATATAGATGCCTTCTTCAGATATATCCCACAAACTCCGTGGTGATCTCATGCTCCATTTTTCGGTGGTATCCTTGATTTGCACGGATTTCTCACCACTCTGTGCTAGCTTCAGTAGATTGTTGCCTGGCTACTCCCCTGCCTCACACTATCTGTTGCACTCAAGGACAAGACATTTCCACCCAAGGTCTCCCCTGGCGACTGCTCCTCTCTTAGACCTTCACTGACAAAAGAAATGGGTCCAGCTTTGTCGCTTATACATGTGTCAAGGCTGAATCCTTACTCTGGCACTTCAAGTGCAGAAGGTGGAGGCCTGCAAGGATTTAAAAAATCAAGACTTGCCACTCCAGGCTTGTATTACACTCCCAAGGTTACAGCTTCTCTCTGACCTTGGCTTGGTAAACGCTGCCACCATCCAAATGCAAAAAAACCCTTGGACCCAAGAAGGAGCACCAGCTAATTAAACAACATGCACAAACCTCTTAGGACACCAACAACCCAATCCCGTTCTTAAAAAAGGTAAATTTTATTAAAAACAAAAAGGAAGAAAATGCATCTGGAACTTAGGCTTTTTGCTAGATCTTAAAAGAAAACAATTACAAAAATTAAGCATCAAGATAGCTCTCTTGAGGTTCAGCTTAAAGGTTACAAGCAGAACAAAAGTATCTGGGGTTAGCACAGAGGAGATCCACGAGCCCAAATAAAGAAATAAACCTGATCACGTCTAGTTAAACATTCCCTGCCCGATGATTTTTCTCAGTATGGAAGATGAATTTTCATACCTGGTTCCAGCCTTACACAGCATTGCTGCTCCGTGTCCCATCCTCAAAGAACAGACACAGACAAAGAGAAGTTTTTTCCCCATTTTAACAAGTTCTAGCCCTCCCATTGGATCTTTTGATCAGGTGCCGACTCCTTTTCCTTTACCTGGGGAACTCTGTTAACCCTTTACAGGTAAAGCAAGCAGAGAACAGCCACCAAGAGGGATTTTATAGCTAACTGGCTGGCTGGTTGTTCATAAAAGGGAGCTCCCCCCAACCCTTCATTTATTACACATGGTCACACTACATCTGGCTACTTGTCCTACAGAAAACAGGCCCTGTGTGGAGTCCTCCACATGCAGTCTCACTGCTGTTCTGCTTGTTCTCCTTGATCCAACCACTCTCTGAACAAGTAACTCATACAGTCAGGTCCTACACAATCCATAATTCTGCTGGAAGCCATCAGAACCCTTCTTAGGCTGTCAACTCTTGGGAGCTGGGCCTGTGTCTTCCTTTGTTTGAAGACGGAGCCTAGTATACTGTAGGTGCTGTGCGGATACATCATCATCCTCAACTCACCTTGATTTCTGATCCTGCCTATGCAGGAAACAGTGTGATTTTAAGGGAAAGAGACTATTAATTGCTCTGCAACATCAATTCATCTACCAGGTGTTCCGTGTGAAGGGGTTTTGAATGAAGGTAGAATAGTCTACCCAATGATGTTCGCTATCTAAATCCTTTTCACCCTGATATATATTTTTTCTCATTTTGGTTTAGGATTTCATTATGACAAAAAGTTTCTTAAGACTCTTGTCTGTTCTCAGCAAGAGCATCGACTGGCATAACATGCCTGACTTTTTTATTCACAACATTGCATCAGACACTGCAGGAGCCATCGTGGTGAGTAAATAACATACACAGGGTCTGTGTTTTTGGTTGGAAAAGATTGATGAACTGTGGAGAATACTTAGCTGCTAAACCCGTGCTAGGGTCCATGGAATCTGGAAAGTTGTAAAGAACTTCGTTGTATACACTGAAGCAATTATTTCAGTGTGTAAAATTGAGGTCAGTGCTGATTGACTGGGATTATTAGTGTGAATGGACAGAGAGAGGATGCTAGTCCGTGGGAAGTAGGAGATGAGTGGACAGAGATGGATGAGGAAATGAGTGAGTGAATTTGTGGCCGGGTAGAAATGGGTGACATCCCTTTGGACACGAACACTGGCTGAGCAGCTTCATGATCTGGGAGCTCCTCAATCAGAAAGGAAGATCCTGAGTTTTGGCTGGGTTCCTTGTTACTTTTGGAATGTCTGATGTTCCCTTAGCTGGGGATTTATTGGAGACTCCGGAGAAGCCTGTGGCTAATTTAGCCTCCAAAGTTAGCTGTGATGCCAGGGCTTTGTATAACCTCCTCAATGAATGTGTGAGGGAGTAGGACTGACGCTGGGAGAACTTTTGTCTCATTTACTATGTTTGCTCCTTTGTGACTTACAGGACATGATTAAGAAAGAACCCCAGGACTCTCTCTCCAGCACCATACGGCTCCAGGCCATGGCCACCATTATTGATCTGAAGTAACGTGACTTCTCATTTAACTGCCCAGGTTTCACACCTGGCTTCTCACTCCATGCTTGGTGGGACCAGAGTTACCAATAGCAGTCCTTCACCTCATGCCTTTTTCTCTTTAGATGCTGAGGACTCTTGGGGGAGGAGCTGGGGGACTAATGCATGGCTGACTGATGATTTTCTGCCCAGTAACATTGTAATCCTCTTTACTCCACACATGTATCAAAGCGAAGAGCCTCTGCAGACGTTTTGAGATGATTTTCTTTCTGAAGGTGTCAGCTGAATAATTTCCTTCACTCTTTTGTGTAGCGTTTCTGAGCTGGATTTACTGTTCGGGTTGCCTGTCCCTGCCCTCATGTGCTTTTCCTGTATCCTGTTACTCTTTGCCGGGGTCTTAGTCTTCTACATTGTTCCTGTTCGTATGATCTTGTTCTCTTGTATAGTCCAGATATCTCTTAGTCTCACTCCTTCAACATAACCCTCAGTTCATGTCCTGATGCCTCCGTTACACTTCAGCACCTCAAAGTCCAATCCAGGCTTCTCCCTTTTACCAGCAAAAAGCATGTGGTGAAGGCCGTGGGCTCCCACCAGAGAAGGGTCCTGCTGAGAACATTCAAGAGCGTGTTTTCCCTGCCATTTCTAACGACATTGAAGGAGCAAGGAGTAATCAGGGCTACAAGCGCCCAGTACACAAAGGTAACTCAAGAATGGCTTCCTGTTACTTACTTTGGGCCCATATTGGTGGTATATGACTACACTCTCAGCAAAATTTCTCATGGAATGCCATTGTGGAGTATCAATTGGGGACTTTAGCCCCGGTGACATGGCCCTGGTCATTCATCCCATGCATACAGCAAGTAGCTGCCACATTCCCAATTATGAAAATGATCCGTCCATTTTCAATTTACTAGGGAACTGCTCGGGATCCCAATCTGGGTGGTGAAGCTAGAATGAGGCATGTTGAATAAGGAAAACATACTTAGTGCTTGGCCCAGAAATGGAGCTGGCTATTATTTGATCACTGACCAGGTATTTCTGGTGTATGGCACAACAATCCCCTCCCACAGCTAGGTCCTCTTGCATGAAGGGGCTGAATAAAGTTGGAGTCCTGCTGCACTCAATACAGCCACATTTTCAGCCTGAACTTTACTTTGGTCCCTACTTTTGACCTGCAATTATTTGCAGTTACACCTTAGCTCATGTAGGAACCTGAATTACCTGATTTCACACGTAAATCCAGTACTTTGGCATCGAAGTGATCAGCTTGACGGATGAAAAGAACAGTAAGAGCAAAGCTGCGGCTACAAATTATGGGTGTAAACATGGTTGCAAATCTTTAAACATGTGACCCGTACTGTCAGAGCTGCTAAAGTTTTCAGTGCCTGCACTTTTTAATTCTGAAAAGCCACATATGGCCCTAAAGTTGTGGGGAGAGAAATTACAGACACTGGACCGAATTCACTACCAAAGTCAATAGAATTTAGAACACTTAATTTGCCTCACATCCTGCATGCTCACATGGGCTCTCTCTAACCAAATCATTGGAGTGAATAGTATCCAAGACCTAGAGGAGTAAAGGGCAAAGATACGGTGATCTAGTTATTAAAGTGATATTTATTTCTAATGTTAAAAAAATCTCATTTCAATGTAGGACTTTCTTTTGCTATCACATTTTCCTTACTCTCTGATAAGGGCTTTGCTGCATGTTATCTTCCCAAGGGAGGCATTGATGAATTAATTACATCAGGTTTTGGGGACGATTTGGAAGATCAATTATAAGAAAAGGGTAATTTATACTGCAGATGTCTTTCTGTTATCAGTTTCCTTTGGTTTATAATGGAAATGAGGCAGGGATGTAATGATGCATCTGGCTTTCTGGGTGATTGTCAAGAGTTGGCCAAAAGAAGGCTGTGGGGGGATATGCTTGCTCTATATAAATATATCAGGGGGGTTAACGTTAGGGAGGGAGAGGAATTATTTAAGTTTAGTTCTAATGTAGGCACGAGGACGAATGGGTACAAACTGGATATTAGGAAGTTTAGACTTGAAATTAGACAAAGGTTTCTAACCATTAGGGGAATGAAGTTTTGGAACAGCCTTCCGAGGGAAGTAGTGGGGGCAAAAGACTTATCTGGCTTCAAGACTAAGCTGGATAAGTATATGGAGGGGATGCTATGATAGGATAGTTTAATTTGGGCAATTGATCTTGGATTATCACCAGATAAGTCTGCTCAATGGTCTGCGGGGAGATGTTGGATGGGATGGGAACTGAGTTACTGCAGAGAATTCCTTCTTGGGTACTGGCTGGTGAGTCTTGCCTACATGCTCAGGGTTTAGCTGATCGCCATATTTGGGGTCGGGAAGGAATTTTCCTCCAGGGCGGATTGGCAGGGGCCCTGGAGGTTTTTCGCCTTCCTCTGCAGTGTGGGGCATGGGTCGCCTGCTGGTGGATTCTCTGCAGTTTGAGGTCTTCAAACCAGTTTTGAGGATTTCAATAACTCAGTCCTGGATTAGGGGTTGTATAAAAGTGGATTGGTAGGGTTCTGTGGCCTGCCTTGTGCAGGAGGTCAGACTAGATGATCATATTGGTCCCTTCTGACCTATGAGTCTATGAGTCTATGAAACATGAGGCTAGTTTTCTCCAGATTCCTGAAGAATTCACTGCCCAGAACAAATCTAAATATGGTTTCTCTTGCGATCATGGCACCCACATTATTAAAAAAGTGAAGCAGCTAATTATTTAGCAACTTTTGTGTACAAAAAGTATGGGCCAGACCCTTAGCTGGTATGAATCAGTGTAGCTTCACGCCTGCTGATGGAGCTATGTCAATATGCACTCATTGAGGATCTGGCTTTATCTTTATAGACCTTGTCTTAGGACAAGGTCTGAACTATAAATTCTATTCATTTATGACCTGGAAGCCAGAAAGGACCATTAGATCATCTAACCCAGGGGTGACCAACCTAAGCCTGAGGAGCCAGAATTTACCAACGTACATTGCCGAAGAGCCACAGTAACATGTCAGCAGCCCCCCATCAACTCCCCCACCCCACTCCCAGTGCCTCCCACCCTCTGGCAGCCCCGCTGATCAGCACCTCCCCCTCCCTCTCCGTACCTCCCAATCAGCTGTTTTGTGGCATGTGGGAGGCTCTGGCGGGGAGGAGCGATGGCAGTGCAGGCTCAGGGGAGGGGGCGGGGAGGGGCAGAGTGTGGGCAGAGCCTGTGACAGAGCCAGGGGTTGAGCAGTGAGCAGCACTCCTGGGCACATTGGAAAGTTGGTGACTGTTGCTCCTGTCCCAGAGTGGTGCCTATACAAGGAGTCGCATATTAACTTCTGAAAAGCCGCGTGTGGCTCTGGAGCCACAGGTTAGCCACCCTGATTTAGCCTGATTTCTTGTATAATAACGGTCAAAGAATTTCACCCTGTGATTCTTGCCTCAAACCCATAAGATAAATTATTTGTATAATCCACAGCTCTGTGGCACTTGAGCATAACGGTTCCCTCTCCTTTCAGGCTCTCTTCATTGGAACATTGCAGACCCTCAATGAGATGCTCCAGAGTCTGACTGTAGAAAATCCAATTCCATCTGAGCTAGAGAGGATCTTGCAGGTAAACAGGATCTGAAGATGCCGGCTGGAGGATGGTAAGGTAGGGAAGAGGTACAGGAAAATCTTGTTAAGAGCTTGTGAGGGAAAGGAGACTTAAGGAAAGAACAAAGTGCCCCATCTCCACAGGGTTCTCCTGGGTGGAACTCTGTGTTCTACTATTAGGGCATATGTGACCAGGTTCATGCAGCACGGGGGAGTCTTCTATTTCCATTGGTGAGGTCTGACCATCTCCTACATTGTTACCCTCAGTTTCTCTCCTGTCTCCTGGTGGTCCTTACATCACAGTGTCCTTTCCAATATTCCCTTTACTGACCACCATTGCCACTCCTGATGTAATTGCATGGGTCACTGCCAGGACTCTAGTCCCCCGTGAGGGCTGGCACTTGGCCTCCACAGAACTCCCAGCTCCAGCTGTCCCACAGTGAGAGACTGCAATGGGAACCAAGAGTGCCGCTAACTACAGAGCATGAGGGCTGGCCCAAAGTCTGCAGTCATGAAAGAATAGAAGTTTTCTTCCAGCTGCTCTTATTTTGCTGAATGAAATGCTGGATTGTGTGGCTTGTCCAAAGAATACTTGGCCCTTCACTTCCTTACATAGGACCCTATCCTGCATCCATTAAGGGTTCGATCCAATGTTCATTGCAATAAAATGAGGGCCTTCCCGTTGACTTCAGTGAGCATTGGATCAGTCCCTAGATCAATGTCAAAACTTTCATTGACTTCAGTGGGTGTGTGCCTGGGCTGTTAGAAATGCACTTTGCTTTTGTTTGAAGAGAAGAATTCCATGTGTATTTTGAGTCTGCACAAAGCAGATGCAGCCTGTATCTGTAACAGTGAGATGATTCAGCCAGAATAAAGATTATCCTTTGGGGATCACTTGTATACACCCTTTCCCCCTGTTATTTTTAACCTCTCTTTTTTTTCCTGCAGCTCATAGACTCCTGGATGCAGTCCAGGGAAGACTGCCTGCGGGAGAGGGCTGTATGGAGCAGCTTACTGCTCCTAAACTTCGTGGCCACAGAAGTCAAACTGGATGTGAGTAACTCTTGACTTCTAGTGACCTGATTGCAAACAAGACCTACAGGGCACTCTCCCACGCCAGAGAAACTTCCTGCTTAGAAGTATGTGGATGGGCCCCACAATGCAATGCTCCCTACCAGGCAGAGGAAAAACTGATCTCCTTGCTCCTCCATCATCCTGACTAAGATGGGTTGGTGTCTGATACACTTGGAAGATAAATCCAGTGCCCCGGAGGAATAGGCCACCTCTTTCCATTGCAGGAAAGACAGCTTACACAGGGCACAGGAATAACGGGTTTTTCTATGGTTGGATTTAATGAATTTCAGAGAAAAGAGATTTCAAAATCCTAGAGACTGAAAACATTTCATCCCCAGCTGGTTCCCTGTTTCCCTCCATCCCTCATCCTAATCCCATATGATAATTCCCTCTTGTGGAGCTGCAGGAAGAGGCCTCTCCATTCCAGCCCACCTCAGCCGTTACATTGAAGTCTGTGGCAAAACTCCAGTGGACATCTGTGGTGCGGGACCAAGCCCCATATTCTTCTTCTGGCTCCCAAGCCTCTTCTGAAGAGGGAGAGCTGAGAATCACGCCCCATTATAGAAAGGGACGGTGTGGATATAGGTTCCTTGTCTAGGAGACACAGCCTGTTTTATCTGCAGTGGTAATGGATTCGTCCTCTCCTCTTTTGTACAATTAGGAAGCGTCTCCGTTCACCAGGCTCGGACACCTGGTTGCAGTGCTGGGGATCCGCTGTGGGGATCCCGTCAAGGTGGTCAGCTCAAAGGCAGCAGAGGGTGTTCATCACCTCATCTCTATTGCATGGCACCAAAAGAGTAAGAGAAGCACTGATGACCATCTGAACCCCTTCTGGGAGCTAAATGCTAGAGGCTTTATCAGGCAAAGCTCCCATTCAGGATAGTGGCTGAGTAAGGAGTAGAGCATCTGGCTCAGTATTTATTCCTTACGTTCCTTTGACCAGAGGTCTGTTTTTTTTGTGGATCTGTCAACAAGCATCTGACAGCCATCCCGTAATTCTAGCCTGGACTTTCAAAGAAAGGAAAGCGGAGGGGGGAATACAGAGAAAGGCAACACACGTTATCGAAAACTGAGACTGGTAGAGCTCATTCTGTCAGTGGGAATGGGAAGGGTCAGTGGGACACGATGATAGGGGATTAAACGCCATCAGACCAGTTAGATCAGTTTGAGATGCCTGTACCCCGAACGCCCCAGAACTGTGATGGCTGTTGGAAATCTGGATCCAAATTTGGGGCTTGATTCATGGCTGTGTTAATCCACTTCTATGCCACTGAAGTGTTTTGGTTAGATTCCAGCCACCACTTGATAGAGCCACTTTACTCTGTAGGGCAAGGCCCTGATCCAGCACAACATTTACGCACATCTGTAACTTTCTTCAGGCGAGGAGTCCCATGGAAGTCCCTGGAATTATTCATCTGCTTAGAATAATGTACGTGCTTAAATGCTTTTCTGGATCAGGGCCAAGCAAAGGGCTTTGTCCAGTAAAGAGGGATGGGAACAGAAGCCAGGAAGCAGAACGGAAAGTTAAGAGTGTTATTAACGTGTATTTCAGTTGCACAGTTGGACAGAAAGAACGTGGAATGCACTGAACAGAGGAACAAGGAATTTCTGGCTGCTTGGAGCCCCACTGTGGTTCACAACAGCCCCTCCAGGATCGGAGAGGTAATCACATCCTGGCAGGAATGGCCATTCTACACTGGTGTCAGTACAATACGGTATCGCACAGCTCCAAACTACTTCCTGTCCCTGGATTGCCCATCTCTATTGTGAATGGCTTACCTGGGAATTACAGCTCCTGCCCTTACTCATGGCTAGAAATGACATGCTCAAGAAGAAACAAGATGGGTGAGGTCCAATTTTTTTTATTGGATCAACTTCTATGGGTGAAAGAGACAAACTTTTGAGCCATACAGAACTCTTCAGACAGAGACAGAAGAGCTCTGCGTAGCTCAAAAGCTGGTCTCTCTCACCACCAGAAGTTGGTTCAATAAAAGATATATTACCTCACCCACCTTGTGTCTCTAATATCCTGGGACCGACACGGCTAAAACAGTTAAGACAAGACAACAAATGATCTCTAGCAAGTGGTTCTCAACCTTTCCAGACTATTGTACCTCTTTCAGGAGACACTGATTTCAGTCCCAGGTGGCAGGGTTCAGTGGTAAGGTGGCCAGGTCCCTGGTTTTCAACCGGAAAATCCAGTTGAAAAGGGGATCTGATAGTGTCCGGTCAGATCAACTGACTGGAGACCAAAAGTCCAGTTACTGCAGGTGAAGGAGGTGCCAGGTCATCACCCGCGCCAGCCCCTACTCAGCCGGGGTCACCTCCTACCCACATCGTGCAGCTGCAGCTCCCAGCAGGCAAGTTGCTCCTGACCTGGGTGGGGAAAAAGGGAAGAGCAGTGAGCAACAGCGGGAGGGGAGAAGAGGACCAAATGGGGGGCAGGGCCTCAGGGGGAAATGGCAGGGCAGAAGAGGTCCAGTACTCCTGCATGAGTGCCCAGTTTTTAAATATTACAAAGTGGGCGACCCTAGGTAGTGGGCTTGGCTTGGGCTTCAGCTTCTGCATGTATCTTAGATTTGCGGGGGTCCTGCTTGCCACCCCCTAATGGCAACCCTGCCCTTGTGACCCACCCTAAACCCATCCCGTGACCCCTCTGGGGGTTGCAACCCCCAGATTGAGAAACACAGGGATAGTGTAAAGAGCAATATAAACAAGTTAGTGTCTGTATGAAATTTTAGTTTGTACTGACTTCGCTAGTGCTTTTTATGCAGCCTGTTGTAAAACTAGGCAAACATCTAGATGAGTTGATGTACCCCCACAAGATCTCTGCATACCCCAAGGGTACACGTATCCTTGGTTGTGAACCACTGCTCTAGCAGATGGGTTCCCAACCTGGGGGCCACAGCCATCCTGCCCTTTCCTTATTGCCAAATGGGACAGGGTCCTGGCAAGCTTGGAAGGGGACTCTTGGAGGGTCCTAGTATAGGAAAGGGGGTGTTTGGGTTGTTAGAAGTTGGGTGGTTACAACTTTAAGTTGTTAGAAGCTGTGACAACAAGGTCTATACTATATAGGCTTGATCCCAAATCCATTGAAGCCAATGGAAGTCTTTCCATGGATTTCAGTGGTCTTTGAATCAGGCTGCAAGCCAGGAAGTGTGGTGATGGTGTTGTAATCAGGACTTGGGGGCTGTATTTATGCTGGGAGGTGTTGTAGGAGGGTATCACCTACAGTCACAGTCAAAGGCTGAGTACTGTAAGAGTCATTACTAATATTGGTACATGGATCCCGCAATTCCTGATCTTTTAATGGTGATCCTTGCACTTTGGATGCCTGACACCACTAAATACACATCCTGACATGTTTGGCAGCACTCTTAGGTTGGCCACTGTAATGATTTAACTAGGCCTCTTGCCTCACTGTGAGTGATATGATTTCGCAGCAGAAGCCTCATCAGCCACTGGGGCCCTGTAATAGAAAGAGTAAAACAGAGCCCCTGAGAAGCTGGAGGGGACCTGCAACCTCCAGACAGGGCTTTCTCTGGGCTCCAGTAATTATAAGCCCCCCATGGAATCAGGAAGAGGCCTTTTGTAAATTACACTTTATCCTGTATGCTTCAGCTCTTTGGAGTCTATTTTAACCCAAGAGAGTGGACAGATTTCATTCTGACTGTTATGGATGGCCTGACAGATCACTGCAACAATAACTGCCAGCCCACTGCAGAGGGATTGCTGTCTGCCATACTGAACAGCGGTGGGACTAAAGTGGAGAAGGTATGAGGCACTGCTGCTGCTATGTACAGAAACTAGAATTCCCAGTGCTGGGAACAGTCACAAATTCAGAGAGTTTAAGGCCAGAACGAACCATCAGATCTTCTAGACTGATTCCTGTATATTGGAAAACATAATCCCAACTATACATACAAACAGATGGGGTCTGAATCAGCTGTTACCACTCAAGGGTGGAGTCATCATGGACAATTCTCTGAAAACAGCCACTCAGTGTGCAACGGCAGTCAAAAAGGCTACCAGAATGTTAGGAAGCATTAGGAAAGGGATAGATAATAAGACAGAAAATATCATATTGCCTCTGTATAAATCCATGGGACACCCACTCGTATAAATTCATGAATGGTGTGGAGAAAGTAAATAGGGAAGTTTTATTTATCCTTTCTCACACACACACACACACACACACACACACACACACACACACACACACACACACACACACACACACACCTGGGTTAATACAAACCTAAGGAAACATTTCTTCACACAACACAATTCGTAACTCGTTGCCAGGGGATGTCGTGAAGGCCAAAAGTATAACCAGGTTCAAAAACGAATTAGAGAAGTTCCTGGAGGATGGGTCCATCGATGGCTGTTAGCCAAGGTGGTCAGGGGTACAGCCCCATGCACAGGGTGTCCCTACGTCTTCTGATTGAAACTGGGACTGGATGACAGGGGATGGATCACTTGATAAATTGCCCTGTTCTGTTCATTTCTTCTGAAGCATCTGGCACCAGCAGAAGACAGGATACTGGGCTAGATGGACAATTGGTCTGACCCACTATGCCATTCTTATGTTACCCCTGTATTCTGCATAGACAGGACTCATCTCCTTTGAGCCATTGATATGTGGCCTTTGCAACAACATACCTTGTAAGGCTCTGAAACAACCCCTGCAATAATATAGGAATTGTGACTTTATGCAAAGCCTCCTGAGGCATTTATACAGCCCCAGCCTAATTAGGCAGCAGCTGTCTCTGCTTCCCCAATTAGGGCCAGGTGGTCTAACCAGCTCCAGTTCACCTCCCTTAATTGGAACTGGAGTGACCAAGGGCTGGCTCAGCAGCTCCTGCTCAGCACCCTGTCACAGTGTCCCTCAACCTGGGACTGGATGACAGAGGATGGATCACTTGATAAGTTGCCCTGTTCTGTTCATTCCTTCTGAAGCATATGGCACCAGCTACTGTCAGAAGATGGAATGCTAGGCTAGATGGACTGTTGGTCTGATCCAATATGGCTGTTTGTATGATCCAGGCCTCTAGTTCCCCTTGGACACTTAAATAAAACCCCTCATCTCTCCACCCATTGACATTATATAATCTCACTTTTCTTTAGACACTTGGGCCAGCACTTTCAAACATGGATGTCAAAAGTTAGGTACCTAAATCTTCTTCAACACTTAGCCAAATGGTTGGCCGTAGCAACTATTCACCATTGATCTGTTCCTGTGCTTGACAGGCCGAGAGCCCAATGTTGGAATAGACTTAGGCACCCATGAAATAGGGGGCCTGCCTTTGGGCTGCCTCCACCCCTTGATGGTGAAATTTTCTCTCAGGTGTTACGAACCAGTCAAAGAATGGCGTTAGCCGGAATGTCTTGTAGCATACTCGCAACACGTCCGAAAAGCATAAGACGCCGTCTGCAGGCAATGGGCCCAGTAGTCTGCAGACTGGAGCAGCCATAAACATCTGCATTACAAATGAAGTCATTCCACTCTATGCCCAATATACAACGTTGGCATTTTGTGTGGAAAACCTCCAGCTTTGCCCATTCTGAGTGGCGCAGTCTCCATGTTTCACAACCATACAGCTGTACGGAGAGGATACAGATCGACTAGCTCCTGAACTTGGTTGTCGTGCCAAGATGACGTTGATTCATTGTAAACGACCCATGGCAGAGGCTGCACTGCCACACTCAAGCACCTCAAAAAATGGCCTGACCTTTCTCAAATACTGAGTACCAAGAACTTCTCACTCGAATCTGCCAAAGTCATGGTTGCTCAGCTCCTCTGAAAATCTATCCAC